>NW_024080662.1:2959807-3054257 GCF_003009895.1 Hyaena hyaena
AAAAAAAAAAAAAAAAGAAGACTCCAGAGAGGCGGGATTTCACACCAACCCCCGCTGCAACAGGGCAGTGCAAAAGAAAGACGGTGGCACGGGCCTGTGCCTCACAAAAACACACAGGTCGGCAGGGAGGCAGGAGTGCAGACTTGTGATCACAGCACAATGCTGAACAGACACAACGCAGAGTGCCACAGGAGAACAGAGGAAGGAGTGTTCGGCCACTTCTTTTCCGCTGGGGGAAAAAAGTATGAAAGGAGCCTTGCACACGGGTAAGACTGCTGGCAGATGTGAGTGATATGCTAAGCCAGAGGAATGCTGGAGCAAAGGCTTGGAAGCTGAAAACTTGGGTCACAAAGACACAGCCGGCAGGAGGAGCCTGCAGGCGACTAGGGGAGAAAGGCAGAGAGGGGCCCACCTGGCGGAATGCGTATATCAAGGACAAGGCTGGCAGCCCCAGAAAAGTCAACCAGGAGTAGCAGTCAGCACCAACAGGGCATGCTTAAGCTTCTCTTACGTCTCACGGACGCAGTGACAGGTTTCTGTGAGCAGCTTAGAATAATCAGAGAAGCAGTCAAATCAGCAATCTTTCCTCTAATCCCACCGAGCAGCCACCACCTGCTGTTCCTGCACTCCCACCACCCAGGGGCTCTCCCCAGATGTCCTGCTGACTTGAAGGGACACCCTATGGACAGGGGAAAAGACAAGCTTTCCCAAACATGGGTAGGAGCACCTTTTAAACCACCAAGAGTTCTACTTCCTGTTCCCCAGACAAGTTTCTAACCTCTGATTTTCTCTGTGGTGTAGAAGAGAAATTACTTCAAGAACAAGCCAGGGGTGCCTGGGCGGCTCAGTCGGTTAAGTCTCCAACTTCGGCTCAGGTCATGATCTCACAGTCTATGGGTTCGAGCCCCACGCCGGGCTCTGTGCTGACAGCTCGGAGCCTGGAGCCTGCTTCAGATTCTGTGTCTCCCTCTCTGCCCCTCCCCTGCTCATGCTCTATCTCTCTCTCTCTCAAAAATAAATAAACATTAAAAAAAAAAAAAAAAGAACAAGCCAACATTGGTCTCTCTAGCTCTGGCTGTTAGCATCCTGTCTCCTGAATGGGAGAAGGGAAAAGTCCAAGTGAATCCCTGTGCTCTCTTCACCAGCTATGGGAAATGTACCGTATCATTCTTTTTTTTTTTTTTAAATTTTTTATATCTTTATTTTATTTTGAGAGACAGACAGAGAGCAAACGGGGGAAGGGGAGAGAGAGAGGGAGACACAGAACATGAAGCAGGCTCCAGGCTCTGAGCTGTCAGCACAGAGCCCAACGCGGGGCTCGAACCCACAGACTGTGAGATCATGACCTGAGCCGAAGTCAGATGCTCAACTGACTGAGCCACCCAGGAGCCCCTGTACCCTACCATTCTTATGTGTACCCCCAGTACCCTGCCCTGATTCTCCACTCATAAACCAATAAATGAATAGTTACTGTCTAGCTTCATTCATTCATTCATTCATTCATTCATTCACTTATTCAACAAATATTCCAGGAGCCACGCAGGGAACTATGTTGGGCCTGAGCCTCTACCTCTCCAACCTCCTGTCCTTCCATTTGTCACCCAGGTCACTCTGTTCTTATCACCCCAGCTGCCTGATGTGTTCCCAAATACCAAGTACGCTCCTGCCTCAGGATTCTGTGCTTACTATTCCCTCTGCCTAGAATACTTTCCCTTAGATATGCTCATGGGTCATTCCCTCATTTCATTCACACCTCTACTCAGGGGAGCTGGTTCTGGTCCCTCTAACAAAAACAACACCCTCAGTACCCTTATCCTGCTTTATTTTTCTCCAAAGCACTTATCGTCACGGGACATTTTATTTTATTTATTTATTTTTTATTTTTTTAATGTCTTTATTTTATTTTGAGACACAGAAACAGAGAGTGAGCAGGAGAGAGGCAGAGAGAGAGAGGGAGACACAGAATCTGAAACAGGCTCCAGGCTCTGAGCTGTCAGCACAGAGCCCGACACGGGGCTCGAACCCACGGACCGTGAGATCATGACTTGAGCCGAAGTCGGACACTTAACCGACTGAGCCACCCAAAGGCCTCACCACGGGACATTTTATACCTATTTATTTGTTTATTGTCTGCCACTCTACTGCCCACCAGAATGTGAGCTCACACTCACGGAGGTGCTGCCCACCCTGCCTGGGGCTGCACACGCAGCACGTGGAAAGTGCTTGGCACATGGAAGGTGCTGACGTATCTGCTGAGGACACTGCTGAATGAGAACGAAATGGGAAGCCACTCAGAGCAGGAGAATGAATGATCAGACCAGAGCCTGGGGAAGAACAATCCGGCAGCTGCACAAAGATCATTCCCTAAAGGGTCTGTAAGAATTCTCTCAACATGGGGCACCTGGGTGGCTCAGTCAGTTGAGCGTCCGACTTCGGCTCAGGTCATGATCTCATGTTCATGGGTTTGAGCCCCGCGTCGGGCTCTGTGCTGATAGCTCAGAGCCTGGAGCCTGTTTCAGATTCTGTGTCTCCCTCTCTCTCTGACCCTCCCCTGCTCACGCTGTCTCTCTCTCTCTCTCTCTCAAAATAAATTAAAAAAAAAAAACATTAAAAAAAAAAAGAATTCTCTCAACATGCTACTCAAGAAATCACAGGTTAGGGGAAAGATGAAGAGGACCTGAATTAGGACAGTGGTTTACTAAGGAACCATTACATAGACACATCAGTGAATAATTCAGTCACAGCCCCTGCTCTCATGGAGTTATGATATTGTAAATAATGTCATTATTATTGTGATAAATGCCACAAAATACACAGAAAAGAGAGAGGATGAGCCAAAGCCAAGTCCAGAGTTTCGATAGTGTGCCATCCATACACAAAGTGAACAAAAGAAGAGATGGTTTAGGAGGGAAAGGGCCTTCGTTTGAGACATAATTAGCATGAGGATCAACAGGTCAAATGACACGCAGGTCTAGTATTTAGAAGCAAAATAAGCAAAACAGATATTGATTTGAAAGCCATTTGTAATTTACAGGCTATGCCAACAAACCTTTAGTGGGGAGACAGGTTAGCACAGTGTCTTTTGCTGGTCCTCAGGACAGCTCTGTCAAGGTTACAGGACATTTAGATTTTACAAATTGGCACAGGAAAAATAAGTTTACAACACGTGTGCATCATTTTAATATGGGTCTCTCAGAAATCGATTCCTTTTAAGTGACCGTTTGAAGCACAGCTCCAGGGCTGAGCTACTAAAATCTGGCTCTTAACAGCTGAGGCAGCACACTACAAAGTGAAAGAACAGGAGAGATCACCCCTTAGTGTCCGAGTTTCTCCTCAGTGGGTCTGGACACAGAGCCCAATTCTATCTTCAGCGTCTCCACAATCACAGCACTACAATCAGTCTCACTTGCCCAACTGGTAACAAGTCTTCTTGAGCTTATTAGCTTTTTATAAAATCGTGGTAACATATACATAACGTAAAATTTACCATTTTAACCATTCTTAACCGTGGCATGAAGTACATTCACATTGGTGTGCAACCAGCCTCCCTATCTGTCTCCAGAACTTTCCATCTTCCCAAACTGAAACTCTGTCCCCTCCTCCCAGTCCTGAGCAGCTCCATTCTACTTCCTTTGTGTACTCTGGTTATGTCATTCAAGTGGAATCATACGGTGTTTGTCCCTTTATGAATGGCTCGTTTCACTCAGCATGAATAAAGTCTTTAAGGTTCATCCATGCTGTAGCAGGTATCAAGAGTTTCTTCCATCTTTTTTTTAACAATTTAAAAAAAATTTTTTTTAATGTTTTATTTATTTCTGAGAGAGAGACAGCGTGAGCAGGGGAGGGTCAGAGAGAGAGGGAGATACAGACTCTGAAGACAGGCCTCAGGCTCTGAGCTAGCTGTCAGCACAGAGCCCGAAGTGGGGCTCAAACCCATGAACCATGAGATCATGACCTGAGCTGAAGTCGGATGCTTAACCGACTGAGCCACCCAGGTGTCGAGTTTCTTCCATCTTTAAGGCTGCATAATATTCCATTATATGTGTGGAGTATTATTCCATTGTGTATATTTCAACAAAATGGAGTCAATTTTATCCATTCAACTGTTGGCGCCCCTTGGGTGGCTTCCATCTTTCAGCTACTGTGAATGATTCTGCCGCAAATATGTATAAATATCTGTTCTTGAGGTTGTTCTTTGGAAAGCATTTTTGTGTTCTGATCAGATACGCAGCACACTCTGCCCAGACATATTGCGTCATATATGAACTCTCTACTTTGCCTGCCGGCAGCCCCCAGCTCTGGCCCTTACCTTCACGGCCCTGAACACCGGTCAGGTCCACTGGAACACAGGAGCCATCACGGTCTCCTCTGGCCTGCCATTCTGCAAGCAGCTAAGCATCCTCAGCTTCAACTGAGACAGAAAGGGAGCATGGTGTCTTTAGTTAATGCTTCGGAAACAGTCTGGTTCAAGCTCCAGCAGAGCTAACAAGACTTTAAAGATGAGATGCAAAATTTAACAGTAACTTCTCCTATGTCAGTTATTGGGTCACCAACCAGGATAGTCCCACAATCCCCTGCAGTGAGCTGGAAAAAGAAAGTGCTTCACTTCGGATTCATCCATACTCTTTAACAAGAGATGCTTCCCACTGCTACATACTGTGTTGAGACTACAGAAGTATATGTGGGGGCAATAAAGCAAGTGGAACCTACTTCAAAAGCCTTTAACTTTACAAAGACCCTATCACTCTACCACAGGAGTCAGCCAGCCACAGCCAACGGGTCAGGCCTACACCTGTTTTTTGTAGATAAAGTTTTAACGGGAATAAAGCCATACCCGTTTACTTATGTATTGTGTACAGCTGCTCTGGTGCTACAGCATCAGAGTTGAGCACTTGCAACTGAAACTGTATGGCCCACAAATCCTAAAATATTTACTATCTGGCTCTTTACAGAAAATGCTTGCCAACTCCTGGTTCATACATCTTGGTTCATTCTCTTCTCCCCCGCTGGAAACGGGTGGTGATGTGGTCAGCGGTTTGTGTGGAAGAGGCCTCCCTAAACTGACTGCGGGGAAACTGGCTGGCTCTATATCAAGGAGGCAACAGGAGTGCCAAGATGCGACAAATCTAGAGTAGGAAGGGACATGCCATGCTTGCAATTTAGAAGGGGCTAGGAACACACCTTGAGACAGATGTGACCTCATTTTCCATCAACCAGCCTCTAACCTGAACCAGGTGTGGCCAAAGGGCAAACGACGGAGTCTCACGTGCAAAATAATAAAGGAACCACCTGCAATAAGAGGCATCCCCCAACATAGGCTTCTTAAATCCACACAGCTGGCTGGCCAAGCTCCAGAAGCCCCAGGGTGAACCCCAGGAACGCTGCTTGGGTGGTTAACTGATTTTCCAGGATGCCTCCGACTCCTTTTCCCTCCTTACATCTGGCTGCAGCAAGATCTCTCATCCTCTGACGGGCATCCAAAGGTAACAGCATTACCCACCACATAACTTGAGGAAGAAAGAGCAAAACTGACTTTTCGATGAATATGAATTCATATCCCAAGTGCACACGTGCTCTCAAAGAGTACACTCTTCCTCTCGAGACTAACTGTTCGCTGAAAAGAGGCGAGGCTGGAAATGAACACAGATGCCTGGAAAAAGTCAGTAGAAAACGCCAGGAACAAACAATATTCAGAAGCTCAAGTTTTCCAAATCAGTATCATTTTAAATTCAAGACTCCAGAATCCATACGTCCAAAACATTAGCAGATAACACTTGCGTTTTTCTTCTCTCCTGAAACAGCAACAGTGTTGCAATACCCATGGCTGTCCTCCCTGCTCAAAAATGACACTGCAGACGGTGTTTGTCTCCTGCTCTGCTGCGTAACACCAGCAGGGCAGGTGAGTAATCTGACAGAGGACGCAAAAGCATTCCTTCCATCAGCAAACAGCTATGCTGGATCCCAGATAACATAGCTTTATGCCTTGGGCAATCCCTTAATATCTCTAAGCCTCAGGGTTTTTTTTAATCTGTAAAATGGATGGCTTTGAAAGAGGCCCTTTATGGCTTTTTCAAAGGATTCCTCCAGCTCTATAATTATACCTGTGTAACTCACTATACCACACACAACATAAAAGTGGCGTGTTTCAACAAGTTCTTACTTCACCTCCTGATATCCTTCTCCACATACTCTTTCATCACAAAATCAGTGTGAGAGAAACTTGGGCAAGATTCCAGACTCAAATGCGCAGCTCTTGAAGTCAGTCTCAATGAAAATTGTGTACTTGGATTTAGTGGGTCAAAAGGAAATATTCTAATACTGTGCCTTTTACCCATGGAAAAGACATTCCTTTCCAGAGGATACATTGTCAGATCTGGGCTCAAAACTTTAGCAAGAGCCTTTGGAAAATGCTAGAAAACTGATGCCAGAAAATTGTTGGAGAACCATTCATTAGTGGTTGCAAATCAGTGAGTGAGTGAGTGAGTGAGTGAGTGAGTGAGTGAGTGTGTGTGTGTGTGTGTGTGTGTTTAGGAAGCTCCTCTCCTAAGCTGATAGGTCAGTGAGTAATATGCAGGTTTAGTGACCCCATCCTGCCCTCACAAATAAAGAAAAAGGAGTATGTGAGGTGAGGGGAGAACAGACAAATGTTAGAGTGGTGGGTCTAGATCTTAGAATAACAACCTGTGGTGAGCACTCACTGCATCTGGGGAGTCTGCTCAACTCGCTGCGCCCACAGTGAACCTGACAGATGTGGCCTGAGCACTGGGCAGCTGGTGGCCCAGAGGAAAGGAGATGAAACCAGCTGTTGGAAAGAAGGGATAAGAGCCTTGACGGACGCAAACCTCTCTACCCAGACCAAGCCTTATGCTAACGGTTGCCAAGAAGTCCTGCACTGCTATCCTCCTAGCTTTAGAGATAAAATGATTTGTCAAGTAGACAGACCATGGGCTTATTCTCATAGAAGAGTAATACTCAGCTGGATTTATGCCCCATGATCCAAAGATGGGCTTCAGGGGAATCGCTCCTATGACTGAATGCAAAATGTTGCATGTATGTTAAGTATGCACATTTTTCTGGGGAGAGCGTTCCTCATTTTCAGTTCTCAAAAAAAAGGTTCAAGTCAACATAAACACAGAATATACGATTTTAAAAATCCAGTATTATTACCTTTTCTGTTACACCTCTTCCTAATTATCCAACAGGTGCCCAAGGAATTTAAATTTCAAATATCTCCAAAAACAAAACTAAGAAAGGTTTAAGAGTTGGCAGTGAATTTAGAGACTGCATCATACCTGCTAACGCTAACTTGCACACTCTCACTGAAGCTCGGGAGGACAGAAAAGATGGCATGTTGTTAAGGACGAGTAAGGACTGAGGTAGATTAATCCACACGACAGTGCCTGGAATCCCTGTCAGTGATAGAAGGGGCAACAGGAGAGCATGAAAGAACACTTGGCCAGGAGAGCAGAGACTACGAGTCCAGTGTCTACTCCTAGCTCTGCCTAACTCAATCTGTGACTTGGATAAGTCCCTTCTTCTGGGCTTGGGTCCTCAACTGTAAAATGCAGGCTACTGAAGCAAAGTGGTGGTCTGCAGATTCTTTTAAGGCAATGAATGTTATGTTTAGATAAAATCAACCAGATTTCATCCAAAGCTAAAACAAATTCAAAATGCCAGGATGAACATACCCATTCATTCCCCTCCCTTCTAGAAACCCCATCAAGCTTTTATCCATAAATGTCAACTGCTTACTGAACATTTACTACATGATTGTTTTAAGTGCGTTAACTAATGGAATCCCTAACACACTTACTACGTAGGCGATGACGCCCATTTTAAAGATGAAGGAACTGAGTCACCAGCGTTTAAGGAACTTGCCTGAGTTGTCACAGCTAATAAGGGGCAGAGCTAGGGTTCAAACCCAGGCAGTCTGGCTTGAGTCTGTGCCAAATACTATCTCTCAGACTGATAATCAAGGAACAGCAAAGCTCCCAAGGAAAAGAAGCTGAAAGAGAGAAGAGATCACAAGCATCACCAAATTTTGGAAGATTAGTAACTGACTCGGATGGAGCATGCAGAGTGCTACAGATGGCGAGGCCCTGCAGAGCCCCCTCCCAAACTCAACGGTTGGGGACTCAGGCCTCCTCTGAATGTGTGAGGATAAGGGAGGCTGCAATCAGGCAGTTCTGCTCCCCTCTCCTAGGCAACTGTTCCGTCACCTCCCCAGCAGAAGGCTGGAGGTTTATCACCCGGACAGGATGAACTAGACTCCAAACTTGGGCAACCAGGGAACCACCGAAGACACAGAAGTGGCCCCGTTCAGGGGATTAAGTGGAAGTCTGCATACATGAGAGAGAGAGAGACCCCAGTCCCCTCCCACTACAAGGCTCCTAGAATGATAACAGCCAGGCTTATGCCACTCAGACAGAAGCCTGCATGAAGATCCATGGACTCTGAGCACATCGCATTGAAAACGTCAGGTCCATCACCTTCCAGTTTTGGCTCTCAGAAGGTAGCCCCAAGCCAGCAGTAGCGTCACTGGAGAATTTGTCAGAAATGTAAAAACTCGGGCCCATATCGGACATACTGAATAAAGAATTCTGCCGTGAGGTCCAACAACCAGTGTGTGAACAGGTCACCAATTGATTATAATACCTACTAGAGGCTGAAAAGCACTGCCCTATATGGAGGCCCACTAGTCAGTCCATAAATCCATCCCACACCAAAATGCTTCCAACCAGCTTTTCCGTACCCATTTATTTGGAAGATGAGAAACATCAGAAATTTCAGGAAAGACTCTATCTTGGGAGAGAGAAAGAGAGAGAGAGAAACCAAAACAGATTTCATAGGCAGCTGTAGTGAAGGGGAGAAGAAATGAGGGAGACCCTGGTTTGTATGGCCCTCCCTGGCCCCCGACAGCACATTGCCACTGAGCTACTCCTCAGGCTGTACAGAAGAGTTAGAAAACCAATGAAGCAAATGCTCTCTAGGTCCAGTCCGGCTCTACTCTGTGCCTTTATCCTAGTCCCTATGTCCTAGATGCTCGAAACTAATACAGCAATTTAGACGGACACTCTGGGTTGGAACTACCTCTGATAATTATCTTGTCCCGTTGGATGAACAAAGGGTCTTTTAATGGAAAAAAATCATACGAGCATTGTTATGCCAAGGAGTTGTTATATTCCGTATTTGCATTAAATGTAGAGGCAAAATGCACTGCTTCATTTTATGCAGAAATATCTGTAATCATCCCCCAGGATCATACCCCTTTGCTTCTGTGTCTCACGGGCTTTCCCTGGCTCCCCCTTACAGCCTAAATCTTAATCCAAAACCCCTCCCCTATTATTATTGCTTTCTACCAGGCTCTACTCATCCTAAGTGTCACCTCCACAAACAGATCATTCTTCTGCTTACCAACCTCTAGCAGCCTCGACATCTACACGTAACCGCCTCATTTATATTTACTTCCTCTGCCTCCTTCAGTCCAGCTCATTTTCCTCAAACCTCTTGGTTCCCCGCTAAAGATCGTTTTCCCTCTTGGGCCACCTCACTCCCCTCCTGGAAAACCAACCTCCCTCAGAGGATGAAAAACTTAGGCGAGGCACCATGCAAAGAATACCACAAATTGTCTCATTTAATTCTCACACTAATAAGAAAGCATCCCTATTTTTATATTTGGAAAACTGATGTTTAGAGAGATTAAGTAACTTGCCCAAGGTTATGCCTAGGATTTTAATCCAAATCCTTCTATCTCCACACTCTTAAATCTGCTCGCCTGTCTCCAGAGGTCTGACTCAACTACGGGAAGAAAAAAAAGTTTCCTTAATTCTGTGGAACACAAGAAGACCGAAAAGAGCTCTGCACGTGTATATACTTTTAACGTGGTCTTCCACAGATGCTCAGAGCCTTCAAGTCAAAGCCCAACAGGGAACACAGTTCACAGCAACCTCTGCCCACCTGGAGGGCTCCCAAGGTCTCGGGAATCTGGCCAAGAGGCAGCACAGCCCGCCCCTCCAGCAGGAATGGCTGCAGAGCACAGGAGGAAGGCTGGCTCTTGCGTCCAGAATGCCCGTAGGGAACAGGTGGCCAAGAGATCCCTCTCCCCACGCAGACCCGGTCCATCCTCCGGGACCTCTGTGGAGGCGGTGGCGGTGGTGTGCCTTCCAGCATGGGGTGGGGGGCAGAGTAGATGCCCACCTCAAAAGATGTCCAGATCCGATTTTACAAGCTCTTAAGAGACAAGGTAGTAATCTAACAATCAAGGGCAAGCAATGACTCCTAAGGCGAAGCCCGCGCCTCTAACAGCACAGCTAACTTCGAGGGGCACAAAGAAATGTCTATGGTGACAAGAGAAGGTGCTTCACTGGTGCCCATCAGAATGTAGAGGCGGCCACCACCCCCTCCTCCAGAGAGGGGCTGCAAGCCCATTTTCTCCTGTCTGACAGAAAAGGGAGGCGGCACCCCAATGTCTCCCACGCCGAGGGCCTCACCCGCGCACCTCTCAGCCTTTCCTTCCACGGGCTAAGAGGCTGTCCCTGTCCGTCTCCCCACTCAGCCCCAATCTCCCTCTCCCACTCGGCACCTCTCTCTCCCCTACTCGGTCTCCAACCTCCTTGCCCCACCGCTCTGCCCGCTAGACCTCTCTTCCCCTACCCCCCGCCCCTCTTTCCTCCCCACTCGGTTCCGTATCCCTGAGTCCCGCGCAGCCCAGCCCTCGGTACCTTGAGCGTCACGTCGCACAGCTTGCCTTGCCGCCGGATCTCCTCCATGACGCCGTAGCCGCGACTAGGCAACTCGGACACGGAGAAGTGCACCAGGTCCTCAAGCTCCTCCGCGCCGTCCTCCACCATCTTCCCCGGCCGCTGCGACTGCGCAGGCCTGGCCGGCCGGCTCGAAACCAAACGGGGCGGGGCGGACTGCAGGCGCGAGCACACGGCTAGATGCAGACGGGCCTGCACGGCCGCCGTAGTCTCAGGCCTCTCTGCCCCGGAAGCCCCGCTGCCCCGCTTCCTGGTGCAAGCGCAGCCTTCGTTCCCTCGCTTTCCCGACCGTGCTGTCGCGCCTGCAGTTGCCGCAGTCTTCCTGGATTAACCGGCCCCATCTCCCGCCTTTCCGATTCGGCCCTGACCTTACTCTATCTCCACACTGGGCCACGGACTTCACTTCCGCCACTACCCCGATACTTCCGGAATCTGCGGGAACGGCCCGTTGCCATGGCGGCTATATACACAGTTCTGCTGCAGCGAGTGCAGGGTTGCGGTCGCTGCTCCTGCAGAGGTCGCGCGGCTGGAGGGCCTCTGCCTCGGGAGCGGTGAGCAGGGGCCACGCGTCGCACGGATGAGAAGGGAGGCCCGAGAGGGGGTATGCGCCCAGGCGGTGGGCAGCGGCTGGGATCCGAACACCGCCCTACCCGGGAGTCCCCCAGCTTGACTCGCTGATCTGTGAAACCGGAGCGGAGGAGAGGGCGCGGCGGCATCGTGGGGGCTCTTTTGGGCTGGCTGCGGTTTAGGGTCTTCGGATCCAACGTTCCCTGACCACGAGGGCTCTGCGTCTCTGCCGAGGTTGAGAGGGTGTGAGGTGGGAGGCCAGAGGTCTTCTGGATCCTTTTGTACTCGGCAGTTTTCGAACTGGAGGGGGGCTTCGGGATCGCTAGGTCGAGCCCTTCGCTTTAAGGATGAGGAAGCCGCACCAAAGAGGGACAAGAATGGTCCCAAGTTCCACTGCTTCCCATCCTCCACATAAGGGTCCGGTATGTTGGGTGAGGAAAAGGGAGAAGGCTAGATCTGCCTGGAATCGAGTCTTTGCTTTAGCCTAGGGATGGGTGCGTTTGGACCCTGTTGTTTCAGAGTTCAGATGCTGCCGCCGCTTAAAACTATGAAGGATCCATATGAGAGCGTCTGGTCTGGGCAGGAGCGCTGGCAGGTAGGGATTCACCTGATGCCTACCTTCCAGTAGACGCTTCCTCTCCTTTTATCCAATCTTCAGAAACGCTTGATAGCAAATTTTGTTCATTCCCACCACTAAAACGAATAAGGAAACCACGAACCTTCAGGGAGATCTCCTGGTGGCCACTCCGAGATTCATTTATTTACACCAGAAATATCTAAGTGTGGTGCCCAGGAGAGGAGCATTACCCATAAGATCCCGAGGGAGGAAAACCCTGCTAAAAGAGAGGGCATGGTGAGGGGCTGAATATGGCTTCTTGCAAGCAGTATGTGGAAACTAAGTGTCCTCCTGGAAGGAGTGGGCTCAGGGGTTGGATGTGGTGTGAGAGGGAAGTGACATATGCCCCTTGGGACTCTCTCAGTAGTGACTGAAGATGGACCCACATGTGGAGATTCAGCCAGCCACCCTCTGACCTCCAGCCATGACCATCACTACCAACCACCATTTCTTGAGTACCTGTTCTGTGCTGGGCACTGTTCTGGACATTGCGGGGGGATTCAAAAGAGATAAAGCACAGTTCTACCCCTCAAGCAACTTGTAATTTAATTTGGGAGCGGAAACCCAGTCAAATGATGCGGCGTAAGAATGGTAACAAGCATTATTTCAGTAAGTGCAAGATGGCATGGGGTGTCTGGGTGTCGAGGGGCTGCTGAATAGGACCCTTATAGAAGGAGTTAATAGAAAAAGCTTGTGGGGCACCTGGCTGGCGGTAGAGCATGCAGCTCTTGAACTCAAGATTGTGAGTTTGAGCCCCACATTGGGTGGAGAGATTACCTAAAAGTAGAGAAGGCTTGTCTTAGGTGCGCATGGCTACTGGCATACTTGAAGCTATGGATGTGAGCATGGGGAGGGCCTGGGGAAGATAGGGGAACTGCATGTGCATGTTGGCAAATTACAGTCCCTACTCTGATGGGAGGGCTGTCCTGTGCTGTTCTTGTGCTTGGTGGGTGCGGGCTTCCAGGAGGGAGGCCTGGGCACCTGCCACCTAGGCTGGTTCCTTTCAGAGGGCACCCTGGCCAGGAGGCTGGGCCCTCAGACTACTGATATGGGCAGTAGCTCCCAGAGCTGTAGAGACTGAGGGGAAGTTTGCTTGAGTCAAAACACAACCTGCCTCCATTCTCAACTTCCCAATAGCCTAGGTCGAAGAGAATTTGGAGTTGAGATTTTCTCTTCAATTTCCCCGATTTAGGATCCACATTAGAGCTATTTGTGGCTTTTTATCTCTCGAGCTCAATTTTGCAGACAAAAATTTTAGGACTGAAATTGGATAAGCCATCATCCTTAATCACCTGAATATCTTTCAGCTTCATTTTTTAAAAATTAAAAGGTGTGAATGGTCCCATAGTGGCTGGGAAAAGACTTCCATAAAATAATTACTTGAGGAATGTAGTCCTGTGTTACTGCGGACACACAGTTCTGCAGTTGGCAAATATGACAGTGTCATGTTTGCTTATTTGACATCTGAAGGGCTTGTAACAGGGGTTAGAGTTTCATTTGTCTACATCATTGACACTGTAGACTGAAAGGGCAGGACCTGTCTTTATTTAATAATTTGCTTCTATAGGGATACTTCATCCCATTGATGATGGTTAATAAAGTTGTAAAAATCTGGTCATTGCAAGTTGCGTTGAGAAATGTGTTCAATGTCCTTAAAATCTATCAGGTAACATTCAGTGAACCCCTCTTAGATAATACGGGGGAAATGTTAATATTCTTTATTTAGCGTGCTTTAAAAAAGTTGTTTTTAATGTTTATTTATTTTTGAGAGAATGAGAGACAGAGCATGAGCAGGGGAGGGACACAGAGAAAGGGAGACACAGAATCTGAAGCAGGCTCCAGGTGTCAGTTCAGAGCCCACTGCGGGGCTGGAACCCACGAACCGTGAGATCGTGGCCTGAGCCAAAGTTGGCTGCTTAACTGGCTGAGCCACCCAGGTGCCCCTTAATGTGCTTAAAAAAAAAAAAAAGTGAAATAATTAGCTGTAATTCATAGAAGAAATCCCTGTCATGCATGATTTTTTTCTTTATAGTAAAGGTCGTAACAATTCATTTTTAAAAATATTAAGCATCATAGCAGTTTATTAGAGTGCTTTGCGGTAGTTCAGCAAGCTATTTTTTCCTTAATAACTGTGTTGCTGCTATTTTCCAATTTGAATATGAAATTGAATCAGCTCCCTATGTCTCATGTTTCCCTAACTCTTCACGAATTCAACAGATTCCTTTGCTGGTTGTTATTGTTGTTTACAGAAGCATACAGGTGATTTCTTTGGCCTCAACTCCTCTTTCCTGTCCTATGAAGTTATTTTAGTGCAGATGCCTTGTCCCTTATTGAACTGATTCAACCCCTACAGGAAGGTCACAAGAGAAGTGTATCAAGCAGTGTACATCCTGAACTTCGGGCCTTTTCCCTATTCCAAATGTGTTTGGTACAATTGGAGTATTAACTCTAACTGAGTTTTTAACATTCTTTCTGTATGTTCATAGTTCCATAAAAGTGAAATTATTGAAATGCAAGAGCCCAGTGTTAGGACTCCATGACCACAGAGCACTTGATATTGTTCACATCCTTTGGAAAAGAAGGAAAGAAAAAATACTAGGTTGATATTAGGAAATCTTACATATAAAATTAGAAATGTTTCCCCTTTGAACAATTTAAAATTGTATTATGTCAACGACCCCAGTAGTTTCGAACAATGAAGTTTAGTGTATCTTCATAGACTTTCATCTGGTTTTGTGGTATTACTTAACTAGGTTGAATGTATTTGATGATGATTACTGGTTGATTTTTCCTTAGCTTTCCTTAGAGCTCTTGACATTTTCCCTCAATATTTAATCCTTTGTCATCAGTGTATAAGAGGCACCTGAAGAACTAAGTTTTGTTTTTTATTTTTATTTTTTGAAGAACTAAGTTTTAAGTTCCCCTTAAAGCAATAAAAATAGCACAATCATTACTTCTCTTTAATAACCCTCTTTGTTTTTCCACTCCATGTCAATGTTGGAACCAAAATTTACTGTCTAATTAGTATTAAATAATTTTACACAGCCACTCTCAGGAAAGGGCCTAGTGTGACTTCACCAATGCAACTAATATCCAATAACATATGAGATTTCTTAGTTATCACTTGGTTGTGCAATTCAATTTTTAAAAATTGTTATAAAATACTTCAGTTGGACAGGATCTTAGAAATTAATTAACTCTCCACTCAGTGCAGCAGAGTGGTAGCATCTCTGCTAGCTGGCATCTTGACCTTGTTTGAATCTTTTCCATTATAGGACAGCTCTCATTATAGTAGGAAGGTCATTTACCTAAATCTCTCTCCTTAACACTTATACCTGTATGCTTACATTGTATTCTGTGAAGCCACACCAAGCATTAATTTAACATTTTGTTATACACAGTAATTTTTCATGGCAGTATAAATAAAGGAATACAAATTTAAGTGTGTCTACCTGAAAGAAAATGATGAAACTCTAGTGAGGTTTACGAGAAGAAGAGGAGGTAGAGGGCTGTTTGATTTTTCTCTCAATGGACTGTCAGAGAAGAAAGAATATCTGATAATGGGCTAGATTAAATATACTTATAGGGAATCGTTTTCTGATCTAAGTAAAACGAAGGTAAAAGAGGAGCTGCTGCATCTGAAGTAGTGTATGTTTGTGAAGACAAGAAAATTAAGTAAATGCATTTCATAGTAAGTATTTTAGAGGAAAGCATAATGAATGAGGCAAAGTATAAGTGAACTCAAGTACAGAACATTTTTAGGAAACCTGTCAAAGATTAGGCCACTAAAGGGAGAATTCTTTTTGCTTCATATTTCTCTCTCTTAGAGGGCCATGGGTGGAAGATGTTGAGAGAGCCTGCAGAAGTGCCTGTACTTGTTGAATAGTGTGTCCTGTGGGTAGAGCAATGACATACGAAGGGGCAGAAAAGAAGACTGGGTCTCAGTGGGATAGGAAAACACAGACTGCATCAGTCACTCTGTTCTGATCTTAATACATGACACCTCCCCTCTAATTGCCATTTGAATATGACAGCTGAAAGTTGTACTATTTTCTTCTTTTTAGCTAGAATGGGTACTAGGAAAAAAGTTCTTGCCTTTGTCCGTGTCAAACCCACCGATGACTTTGCTCACGAAATGATCAAATACGGAGACGACAACAAAGTAAGTGGGATGTGCTTGCCTTCACCAGCCTGGTCCTCTCTGTCCCCCCTTGCTGAAGTGGGACCCCATTTCCAAACAGCCTTTAAGAACCAAGACAGAGTCAATAAAAGTTCAGATGGACTCCAGACTTCCAACAAATCCAAACCATTCCCCTTGAATCTCTTTTGATAAGGAAACTCTTGAAACTCCCACTTTGAATTATATTTGTGGTTAATAAGTTTACTTTCATCCTTGTATCTGACATAGAAAAGCTGACATTTGTCCATGCTCATAAAACTTTGTGGCAATCAGATATACATGATCCCTCCGGGATGGGGTCCAGTAAGAACGTCTTAAGTTGATAACTATTCAACTTGCCAAACCAGTGGGAGAAACTCTTACCCAGAGAACTGGAAAGATTTATGTATCCCTGTGTCCCAACCGCTGTCCTGACTACCTTTTTGAAGCCCATGACAGGCTTGGGACAGGTTGAGCGATCCTATGTTTTTATTCAGCAAACATCTGTGAACCTGGGCAGTATGAAGACATTCTTTAAGGAAGAATCCAAGAGCAGACTGCCCAAACTTTGAAAGTCTTGACAGTCAATGAGAAGCTCATGTGCAGACCTGTGCAGTGACTCCTGCTGGGCACGGTCTCAGTGAGAACAGAAGCACAGAACATTTAATGTGTGAATGGACAAAGCCCCTCTTCTTGCTCGATCTTACTTTTCCTGCATCTGGCTGTGTGTTGGCTCCTGGATTAGGGCAGCCAGTATAAAATTCCAAGAGTCCCTTTACATCAGAAGGCCCCACTGTGAAGATTGGAATCTCTCCTTGACCTAACCCACTATGTTCCTAAACTAGCTACTGTCTTAGTGCCTTGCTATAGAGAGATCTAAAAGTCTAAAAATGTTTTTAGAAATCTTTGCATCTAAAAAAAAAAATTAAATCTTTGCATCTAAAGATATGCTGATTACAAGTAGTAGGCACCTTCGATTTGCTATAATACCAGTGAGAGACTGTCTGAGAAGCCAAGAGCCATTTCTGCAGCTATTAATTCATCATTGCAATAGCATGTAAAAGAAGTGGCTCAAGTCCAGGCCTCTGTCACCAAGCCCATTCTTCTCTCCAGCCGAAGTCAAGGCATCCCTGTGCTTATTATATGTGTCTAAAGCTTGTTTAATAAAAAAACATGATAAATATGCTTGACCCCTTATCATAGATGCAGGAATCAAGACAAACAGCACCCTGTCACCTAGGGTGACAAGGCCTGAAACCTGTAAGTGCTCCAGTCTCCTGTTCCTTACTCCTTGAGGGTGGTGTGGCCTCCCTTCTCCTCTCCCATTCCAAAGAACTCATCAGAATATCAGCCCATGTGTGGGTATCCACGTTCTTCTAAAGTCTGCTTCCTCTGTTGTCTCCAGGTCAGGCCTCAGCTATCAGTGAATTTTTCATACCAGTTTCCTATCACTGAACTAGCTAGCTAACTCTTTCTCTCTTCCTAGAGCATTGATATTCACTTAAAAAAAGATATTCGGAGAGGAGTTGTCAATAACCAGCAGACAGACTGGTCATTCAAGCTGGATGGAGTTCTTCACAATGCCTCCCAGGACTTGGTTTATGAGACGGTCGCAAAGAATGTGGTTTCTCAGGCCCTCGACGGATATAATGGTAATTTAGTTAATTAACTGTTATTAATTGACTGTAAGAACCCACAGAACCCTTCCTGGAGGAAGAGGTGCAAGTATTTTATGGTGAATAAAATAAAGTATCACCTCTCGTGCTAACTTTTGTTTGTCCATCTCCATATTCTTATGGTAGAAAACTTATTATTTGCTTGGTGGTATTGTGGGCATGACTTGATCCAAAGTTCTGGGGTCCTACCTTCCTAGGAAGATTAAATGACTGTGGCTCTCTATGGATCATGGGGATTAAATTATTACCCTGTTTCAAATCTCTCAAATACAAGTTTTGAAGATAATGGCCTTATGAATGTGATGGAGTCCAAATACTTCTCTCTTGGCTACCTGCTAGGAGCTATTTCCATTCATTTTGCCAGCAAAATAAACCTATTCTTCCTGTTGTAGCATAGAGTTATTTACATACAGCATGAAAAAATGGAGTGGAGTTTGATTTTCTTAACAAATGAAAAGCAGCTTTATTGGGAGATTTTTACAAACTAGTTTGGTCTAAGATTGCTTTAAAATCTTAAGGTTTGAAACTCCGTAGAAAGAATATATCACAGTTAGTAAACTTCGCCCATGTGACTAGAATGGTTCCTGGCTGCAGGTTTTAGGTCTTCTGTTTAAAAGTCAGTTTAGAGTTGATGGCCAAACATTGTAACGTACCCTGCTTGTGAAACATTGGTGTGGTCCTCATTGACCCTGAGGGGATATGGCCCGGAGGAGGTAGAGACAGAGGAACTAAGAAGGCCCAGGAAGTTAAGAGTTTTGGGCACGGGGTGCTGTAGAATGACAAATGGGCTCAGAGTCCCAGCTGAAGTGACTCCTTCCTGCACGTTTGTGTCAATAGACACTGTTCCTGACCTCAGCTTAACAGGCTGAATTTGAGTCCCTTGTACAAAACCTACCAATCCAGGAACTAGAGCATTGGTGTGGGGAAGGCAAACACTGATTTCCACGGCCTGGTGTTGCCCGAAAGTGGTGTTTGGGATGAGCTCTGGCTCAGGCTGGCCAAGCCAGGAGGATGAGTGGATGGGAACCAGAGCCCAGGGTGAAGCATGGTTCGTGTCCCAGAGCCTGGTGGTGACGACAGTAGACCTAAGAGATGTGAGAGGTGCAAGTGGAAGTCTTCCCGGAGAAGGCGGTGGGACCAGATCAGGACCTATCAAAATCTGTTTCTGGAAGTGGCATGGGGCCAACTAGCAGCCCTGTTTGATCCTGTGGGAACTTGTAGTCTACAAAGAATTCTCACCATTAACAGGAAATTCCCTTCCCACTCCCATCTCTTCCTGGGGACTTTGAAAGCTCTCCTTGCCTCCAGACTGGCCAGCCCGAGGGAAGCCTACCCCTGACAGTTCACGGCCTTGCTACAGAAGGGCTGGAGTTCAGTGTTCCTAGCTCCCTCCTTACCTGTCTAGGAAAATTCCCAGTTCCTCTGTTCCCTGGGATCCCTCACTCTGCTCAGCAGCCCTAGGGGCTGATTTTCTCTTGGCAGAGGGAGCAGTGGAGCACTACCTGGGCCACAGATTCAGAGCAGCAGTCTGTGTTTTGACCATTTATGTCCTGTGTCCTTTCCCCCTCACCCTGTCCCCCAAGGCAGGATCCCTCATGTCTGTGGCTGCTCTTGATGGCCACCTTCATGCCAGGGTCCAGGCTGGCACCAGGCGTGCTGGGGAATAGCAGAGCTTCCTTGGAGCTATTTTCTTGGACATCACCAAGATGTGCTTCCAAATGTTTGCAGGTACCATCATGTGTTACGGGCAGACAGGAGCCGGCAAGACATATACCATGACAGGGGCAACTGAGAATTACAAGCACCGGGGGATCCTTCCTCGTGCCTTACAGCAGGTAGAGAGTGGGTCCACAGGCAGGGTGCCACACAGGTCCCCTCTCTACTGCAGCTGCTGCTGACCCCAGGCCTGCTACTGGAGACAGGACACACATGGCGGCGGGGGTAGGGAGGAATGGGGGGGTGCAGGGGGGGTGTCCAGAGGCCTCAGGAAACTGGGAGTTCAAGTTTCAGGGTCTGACCCAAGCCCATGAGGAACCCGTTTCCTCATTGCAAAAGTGGGAGTTGGACATGCCAACCAGCTTCTTGCTGCTGCAATGGTCTGTGATCCCGTAATTGAGGGTTTGGAGGTCCTAATCACATTCCTGCCTTGTTTTAATGAGGGGGATATGGCCTCTTGCAAAGCTTCCTCCCTGGCCGGCTCTGGCTTCTTCCCCTGCCACAGCCCCAGACAGAGCATAGGGAAGAAGCAGGACACAGCATGAGCTTTCAGGACCGAGTGAGCCCTGGGGGTGTAGCAGTATAACTGAAGACAGTACAGAAGAGCCTTCCTTTGGAGTTCTGTGAGGACCTTCTGTTGGGGGGTGGGAGGCAAAGGGCTTTCCCCCCAAAGCATCCTGAGGTTTTATAGCCTTGTCCTATAAAAAACGTAGATGACCCTCTAGTGTATAAAGCACCCATGCTCTAATTTCTGAAGCAGTAGCCTTCACATCCCACTGTCCAAGCTTCGGTATCTCAGCATCTTAGACTTCGGTAGTTGAGCCCAGCACTGCCCAGTAGAAGCATGGTGTAAGTCACACATGCAATTTTGAGTTTTCTAGTAACCACAGTTTAAAAAGTAAAACAGGTGAAATTGATTTTAGTAATATATCTTATGTAACTCGGTATACCCAAAATATAATTTCCACACGTAATCAATATAAAAATTCTTGAGATATTTTACGTTATTTTTCTCACTATGCAGTGTGTATTTTACACTTACAGCCCATTTCAATTCAGACACTAAATATTTAATCAGGAATACTCGATCTGCATTTAGATTTCATAAAATTCACAGTTGAAAAAGTAGATTTATGAACTCAAGTTGTTCCCAACATACTGAAAAGTTTACCAGTAACTGAACTTAGCAGCCACCTTTTAAGTTTATTTACCTTGAGAGAGAGAAAAAGAGAGAGCATGCAAGCGCACTATGCTGGGGAAGGGCAGAGGGAGAGGGAGAGAGAGAATCCTAAAAAGGCTACTCCCTGTCAGCACAGAGCTCGACATGGGGCTCAGTCCCACAACCGTGAGATCATGACCTGAGCCAAAATTGAGAGTCAGATGCTCAACTGACTGAGCCACCCAGGGGCCCCTTTAGCAGCTATTTTTAAATTTCAATTCAAATTAATTATAATGAAGTGAAATTTAAAATTCTGCTCCTTATTTGCATCAGCCACATTTCAGGTGCTCAGCAGCCACCTGTGGCTAGAGCCTGCCGTGTTAGACAGCACAGCCCTCAACTATTAGAGCAAGACGGGGGCCTCAGGGATCATCCAGCCAACCACACTCACCCCCATTTGACAACTCAGAAAGTTAAGATCCAGAGAAGGGGGAAAACCAGTCCAAAATCACCCGCCTATAGGTATTGGGAGTTGGGAAGGCTGAGTTTTGACTTGGCTCCTTCTCTTACTAGCTGAATGACCATAGACAAATAATTTCATTGCATGGGGCTTTCCTCAGATGGGCATTGCCCCTACCCTTCTTCAGTCACAGGGGAGTTGTAAGAATAGGATTAAATAATGGCTTATATATGGCGAGAGAGATTCCATTAAATGAGGGATTTTCAATTTTCAATTCAAAGTCGTTTCCATTCATCATGGCTGTACAATCTGTTATGACAGGCTTCAAAATACTACAAGGTGATAATAAGTATTACTCAATGATCTATTAATAGTCATTGTGGATGATGATGACCATCATGCCAGCTAGATTGTAAATTCTTATAGGACAGAGATCTTTTTTTTGTACTTCTTGATGTTCCCTGCTGCAGTAAGAACTCTTCCTAATGCCGATTGGTCATTGAAGTTTTGCTCTTGGTGACTACTGTCCAATATCCCATGTAGGTTTTTAGGATGATCGAAGAACGCCCCACACACGCCATCACTGTGCGTGTTTCCTACCTGGAAATCTACAATGAGAGTCTGTTTGATCTCCTGTCCACTCTGCCCTATGTCGGACCATCAGTCACACCAATGACCATCGTGGAAAACCCTCAAGGGGTCTTTGTAAAGGGCTTGTCAGTCCACCTTACAAGTCAAGAGGAGGATGCATTCAGCCTCCTTTTTGAGGTGAGATGACCAAATCTAAGGATTCCTTCCTTCTTTCCTTCCTTCCTTCCCTCCCTCCCTCTCCTTCCTTCCCTCCCTTCCTTTCTTCCTTTGTTTCTTTTCCTCCCTCCGTCCTTCTTAGTTTTTTACTTTGATAACCAGAATGAATGTTAATATATGCTCATTTAGCAAGTTCAGGTAGTAATGAAAATATATAGGAACAAAAATTAACATAGTTGAAATTGTCCTTTTTTTCAGTTAATATGAAATCATGGGCATTTGTGGTATAGAAAAAAAAGAATTAACATTCTTAGTATATAAAAGCTCTTACAAATCTATAAATTCCCCAGCGTATGTTATCTTTTAAAAGTCATATTGGGGGCGCCTGGGTGGCTCAGTCAGCCTCCAACTTCAGCTCAGGTCATGATCTCACAGTTCATGGGTTTGAGCGCTACATTGGGCTCTGTCCTGACAGGTCAGAACCTGGAGCTTGCTTCGGATTCTGTGTCTCCTTTTCTCTCTCCTGATCCTGCTCTGTCTCTCTCTCTCTCTCTCTCAAAAATAAACATTTAAAAAAATTAAAAGTCATATATGTTGGAACTCCTATACCTCACAGTGAAATATAAAATAGTGTAGCCATCTTGACAGATTCCTGAAAAGTTAATTAATTTTATGATAGAACTTAGCACTTCTACTCTTAGGCATTTTCCTAAGAGAAATGAAAACGTGTTCACACAAAGACTTGTAAGCAAATGTTATAGCAGCATTATTCACAATAGCCCTAGACTGGAAATAACCAAAATGTCTATCACCTGGTGAATGGGTAAGCAAAATGTGGTATATCCATATGATGAAAAACTATTTAGCAATAAAAAGAAATGGAATACTGATATATTTATGCTACAACATAGATGAATCTCAAAAACATGCTAAGTAAAAGAAATACAGATCACATCCTGTTTGGTTCCTTTCATTTAAAATGCTCCCAGTGGCCAAATCTTTAGAGATACAGGTAAATTAGCGATTGCTGGGAGGAGGGTGTAGGAAATGTCTGCAGATGGGCCCAGGGAACTTTTTGAGTGATATAACATCTCTAAAACAGGATTGTGGTGTTGGTTGCACAACTCTAAATTTGTTTTTAAAAAATCATAAATTGTATAAAAACAGAAAATTTTATACAAAATTTGTAATTTAAGTTATATGTCAATAGGGGCACCTGTGTGGCTCAGTTAAGCCTCCTACTCTTGATTTCAGCTCAGGCCATGATCTCACTGTTCATGAGTTCGAGCCCCACATTGGGCTTCACACTGACTGTGCAGAGCCTGCTTGGGGTTCTGTCTTCCTCTCTCTCTGCACCTCCCCTACTTGCTCTCTCTCTCTCAGAATAAATAAATAAACATGTTAAAAAATTTTATGTCAATAAAACTTTACTTAAAAAGTCACATAGGTGGGGCACCTACATGGCTCACTTGGTTGTATGGTTGAGCATGCAACTTCAGCTCAGGACATGACATCACAGTCGTGAGTTGGAGACCCACATCAAACTCACTGCTGTCAGTGCAGAGCCCACCTCAGATCCTTAGTCCTCTCTCTTGCTGCCCTTCCTCCCCATCAAAAATGAATAAACCTTTATATTTTTTAAAATGGTCACATAAGTGTCCTCAAGGGTAATTTAAACCTGGAGCCCTTGCATCTACAAGGAAGAAAGAGCATCCCAGAGGCAGCAAATAGAGCATTCATTCTTATTGTTGCTTCTGACATTTCACCATGACTAATGATATTTGCTGTAGGTTTTTGGTGGCTTAAGGTTAAAGAAGGCTCAAGTTTGGGAAGAGTTTTTATCATGAATAAGTATTTATTCATACCCTTAGTAGTAACCAGTCTCCTGACTTGTAATCATTTCATTGGTCTTTATGGCATTACCACCTCTAGCTTCCTCAAACAGCGTACTGTAATTTTTTTGAAAACTTTTATATATATAAAAGAAATCACATAGGATTAATTCTGATTACTTTTCCTCTTATCTACTTTTTATGTGAAATTCATCTATGTTCTTGCTATACATTTTTCATTGTCATCATCACTGCATTACATTGGGTGTTGGTTGAATATACTACAAGTTAGTTATCTCCTTCCTTCCTTCCTTACTTACTTACTTACTTACTTTCTTTCTTTCTTTCTTTCTTTCAAAGACAGTGATGGTGCACATGAGCGAGTGAGAGGGGTAGAGAGAGAAAGAGAGAAAATCTTAAGCAGGCTCAATACTCAGCACAGAGCCCAACACGGGGTTCCATCCCACAACCCTGGGATCATGACCGGAGCCAAAATCGACTCAGATGCTGAACTGACTGAGCCACCCAGGAGCCCCTACTCTACTTCTGGTGGATATGTGGGTTTTCCTAGTTTGAGGGATATTTCAGACAATGCCACTGGGAACATTCTTGTATGTCTGTCTCATGTACATAAACATGAATTTTTCTGGGTAAAGCCAAGGACTGCAATTATGGGTCATTGAGTGTGTCTTTAACTTTCTTAGGCAATGCCAACTCTATCCCATAATGGTATACTCCCATAGCGGGTTAGACCTTAAGACCTTAAAATTTTGACCAATCTGGCGAGTGTCTGTTTTTTCCCACTTTGCTCTGTGTTTTCTTCTCCCTAATTACTAATGAGATGAAGGACTTTTCATGTGTTTACTGACCATTTGGATTTCCCTTTTCATATCTTTTATCTTTACAGATGTCTTTTTTTCCTCTTATTTGCATGAATTCTTTATATACTTTGAAAACTAATCCTTTTTCAGTTATATGTATAGTAAATATGTTATATTTCCCGTGGCTTGCTTTTTTTTTTTTTTTTAACTCTCTATGTGTTATTTGATGAACAAAAATTCTTGATTTTAGGTTAATTGAATGTATATAAATTTTTTGTCTTAACTCTTTGTGTAAAGAGCACATAAGAGGAGTTTGTTTTAAAAACCCACAGGTAGAGGGGCATCTAGGTAGCTCAGTCGGCTGGGCATCTGACTTCAGCTCAGGTCATGATCTTAACTGTTTGTGGGTTTGAGCCCCACGTCAGGCTCTATGCTGACAGCTCAGAGCCTGGAGCCTGCTTCAAATTCTGTGTCTCCCTCTCTCTGCCCCTCTCCTGCTCGTACTCTGCCTCTCTCTCAAAAATAAATAAAACATAATTTTTTTTTTATTTTTTAAAGTTTATTTATTTTGAGAGAGAGAGCAAGAGAGAGAGCAAGCAGGGGAGGAGCAGAAAGAGAGACAGAATTCCAGGGAGGCTCCATGTTGTCAGCATAGAACCTGATGTGGGGCTCGAACTCATGAACTGTGAGATCATGACCTGAGCCAAAGTCAGATGCTTAACCTATTGAGTCACCCAGGTGTCCCCCCAAAGTTGTTGTTTTTTTTTTAATTCACAGGTAGAATTCTTCAGTTAAGTCATCTGACCCTGGACTTTTATTTGTTGGCAGGTTTTTGATTACTGATTCATAAATTGGTCTGTTTAGATTTTCCATTTCATCATAATTCAGTCTGGGTAGTCTGACCATCTTTATCTTTTAACCAAAGCATTTCATTGCATTTGCACTTAATGTAATTACTGATATATTTGGGTTCACATACATCATGCAATTACATACATCTTTGTTTCACTTGTTCTACATTTATTTTTCTTATCTGTTTAGCCCCTTATTTTATTTTATTTTTTATTTATTTTTAAATTTATATCCAAGTTAGCATATAGTACAATAATGATTTCAGGAGTAGAATCCAGTAATTCATCCCCTACGTGTAACACCCAGTGCTCATCTCAACAAATGACTTCCCTAATGCCCCTTACCCATGTTTTGCCCCTTTTTTTGTTGGATATTTTTTATTATACTTGCTTTCCCCTTTACTAATTTAGAAGTTGTATATTCATTCATATTTATATCCTCTCACTGTCTCAGTTTATCCCAGAAATAACTTGGTACCTTTAGTTAATATACACACCCAAATGAATATGTCTAACTAGTGAGAGCTGAATAAGCCCTGTGGATTATGCCAAAGTCAGCTTCTTGGTTTTGATGATGTGCTATGGTTCTGCAAGACATTATTTTAGGGAGAGGCTGAGTGAAGGATACAGGGGCCCTCCCTATACATTTCTTTGAAACTCCTATGGATCAAAATAAAGTGTCATTTTATCATAATTTTTATTATATTTTACTATAATATCATCATTTTAATTGTGTTATAATTAAAATGTTTAAAAATAGGGGCACCTGGGTGGCTCAGTCAATTAAGCATCTGACTCTTGATTTCAGTTCAGGTCATGCATGATCTCACTGCTCGTGAGTTCAAGCCCATGTCAGGCTCTGCACTGACAGCTCAGAGTCTGCTTGGGATTCTCTTTCTCTCTCTCCTTCTCTGTCTCTGCCCCTCCCCTGCTCATGCTCTGTCTCTATCAAAAATAACTAAACATTAAAAAATTTTTAATAAATAAAAAAATAAAACCTCAAAAATCTAAAGTTCATGAAAACCTTTTACTTCCTCCTGCATTCTATAAGAACCTTAGGATTGCTGCCTTACGTTTTACGTTTTTGTTTTTTGACTCTGCAGGGGCGTCATTATTAATATTTTATATAGTACATGTTCATTTATATTTACCCTCGTATTTACCAGTCTCATTGCTTTTTCTTTCTTTTCTCCATCACCTTCCACTGGAGATTGTTTTCTTTATTCTGCTTTACATCCTTTACAGTGAGCATGCTGGTGACAAAGAGTTTTTTGTTTTTTGAAATGTCCTCATTTTACCCTCAGTCTTGAAAGATATTTTTTTCTGGGTATACAATTCTATTTTGGCATTTGTTTTTATTCTACCATATTAAAGAGATCACTGCAAAGTTATGGCTCCCATCATTCGTAGTGAGAAGTCAACTGTCAGTCCGTTCAATAGCCTTTTAAAAATATGTTAGTCTGGGCCTTTTGAGAAGCAGATGCCAAGATGGGATTAAATGTGCAAAGATTTTTTTTCTTTAAGTTTTTAAATTTATTTTGAGAGAGAGACAGAGATTGAGCAGGGCTCAAACTCATGAACCGTGGGATCATGACCTAAGCCACAATCAAGAGCCAGACGTTTAACTGAGCCACCCAAGTGCTCTGCTATATGATCATTTTAATGTGCCATTGAAGACAGTTTGCTATGATTTTGGATTCTGCATTTCTCTATTATTAAAAAATATTTGTCACCATTTTCCTGGCTATATAACATTCCATTGTACAGATAGACCATTCCCTAATCATTGATTATGTAAGTTGATTGTTACTCAATATTCATGAACATTTTTTTTTTTATTTTTTTTTTAAGGTTTTTTTTATTTATTTCTAGAGAGACAGAGAGCGTGAGCAGGGGAGGGTCAGAGAGAGAGGGAGTCACAGACTGAAACAGGCTCCAGGCTCTGAGCTGGCAGTCAGCACAGAGCCCGACGCAGGGCTCGAACCCACGAACCGTGAGATCATGACCTAAGCGAAACTCGGATACTTAACCGACTAAGCCACCCAGGAGCCCCTATTCATGAACATTTTTAAGACTTTGTCATTCTTATTGCTACTTTGCTTTTCAGATAGCTCTACAAATTCACACATCCCTAGCAGAGGGTGAAAGCCTATGTCTGGACTCCAGTCAGTCTCCCATTCTACTAGTCTATAAATGAGATTTTTTCTGGAAGGTCTGTCTGATTACAGTAACAGGAAATCACTTGTATACCTGTCAGAATAGCTGAAAATGACCCAAATGCCTTATTGTTTTAATTCTTCAAAATGCTGTCTACTTTCCCTCCTCTTCAGGGAGAAGCCAATAGGATTATAGCCTCCCACACGATGAACAAAAACTCGTCCAGGTCACACTGCATTTTCACCATCTATGTGGAGGTGGGTCTGAGGTCCTTGAATGGCCCGGGAGGGGGGTGGCCCAGTCCCACAGGGCCTGCTCCAGATAGAAGCTTCTCCCTGTGACATCTGACTTCTGTTTGGATGTTTCATAGGCTCATTCGCGGACCTTATCAGATGGAAAGTACATCACTTCCAAAATTAACTTGGTGGATCTGGCGGGTTCGGAAAGGCTGGGGAAGTCTGGGGTAAGTGGGGAGCAGGGCGTCCCTTCTCAAGCCACAGCCCTGTTTCCCACACTGTCCCCATTCACATGGGATGTCCCTCGAGGGGCATTCGTGAGCCCAGTCCTGAGCCGGGCACAGTGGAGCACGTGGGCCTGACCCCATGGAGCTGGAGGGAGGGAATTAGTAGAGGGGAAACAGGTGCATCATAGTTGCAATTTGTACCTAATAGGATTTTTGTGAACGTTGAACAAGAGGATGGCCCCAAAGTTCTTAGCCGGGTGCCCGGCCCCCTGTAAGTGCTCTCAGAAGATGCTTGGTGCTAGTAGTGGCATTTCTCTGCATAAGACTGGGAGCATCCACATGAGTCTTCCCATGAGTATTTCAGCTCAGCTTTCATGGGCGTGTGAGTATTAGCATAAGTATTCACACGAGTATGCAGTGAGCATTCTTATATGCATTTGACTAAGTGTTTTTATGTGTATGATAGTCACAGGATGATTTGCCCAGGTATCTGCACAAACATTCCTGTGCGAGTTCATATCAGTGTGACTCTTACGTGACTATTTGGGTGAATATTCACAGAACTATTCATATTCCCATGAGAGTTCCCATGAATATTTTGTGTGAGCATCCCTGTGAGTGTTAGTATTAGGCCATGATGGAATACAATCCCATGACACTGAGAGGAGAGCTGGCTCTGGGAAGGGGGCTCCGGCCTGGCCACCCACCTGCAGTGTTCCCAGTGGGGTAGCCTCCCCATTGGTGTGAAGTGGAACTGACCTTTGGTTTGTAGTCTGAGGGACGAGTCCTGAAGGAAGCCACGTACATCAACAAGTCGCTGTCATTCCTGGAGCAGGCCATCATTGCCCTTGGGGACCAGAAGCGGGACCACATCCCCTTCCGGCAGTGCAAGCTCACCCATGCCCTCAAGGACTCGTTAGGTAAGGGCAGGTGAGGGAGGTCAGTGCCCAGGGCGGAGGGACAGGCCAGGCATAGCTGCTGCTGGTGGTAATGGAATTGCTACCTTCCGGCGGCGTGCACTTCCCTGCAGCCTTTTCACCGTGGTCGCAGACACAGCTAAAAAGGCAGAGTCATGCGTGGCCCCCTTTTCTGTCACCCACAGCATGCAGCGCTGCTCCTTCAGAAACTTTGCTTAAAGCCTCTGTTGGGACTACCTTCTCGCTTCCCCTCAGCCCTAAACCTGGCAGAATCCTTCACGGCCTTCAAGACCAGGTGGAGGGCCCCTGCCATTCCTCATTCTCTTCCCCCACAGGCTGCTTGCAGAGGAGCAGGGGTCATGTCTTGTCATCCTTGTGTCCCCAGGCTTTTGTTTTGGGCCTGATGGCACAGCGTAGGGCCTCTGATTACTGACTGAGAGCCACCCGTAGCGAAGCCCTGGCCCACAGCCCTCTCCCTGCCCCAGGCCATCTCTCCTCTTCTGGTCTCTCCTCTGCTGTTCCCCTGCTCCTCTTTTAGGTACATCCAGTGGCCTCCCCCCTCCCCTGCCCTCCTCCAGCCTCACACATGCTTGGGCGTGTCCCTTCCGACCCTGTCTGAGTCAGCTCAGGTGGCCCTAACAAAATGCCACAGACTGGAGTGCTTCAACAACAGACTTTAATTCCTCACAGCTCTAGAGGCTGGAAGTCCCAGGTCAAGGTTCAGAATGGATGGTTCCTGGTGCGGGCTCTTTTCAGCTCGTACACAGCTGCTTGCTGTGCCTTCGCACAGCAGAGAGCAAGAAAGAAAAGAAAGAGGGATCAGAAAGAGAGACAGAGTTCTTTCTCTCATATAAGGGCACTAATCCCATTATGGTGCCTCTGCCCTCAGGACCTCATCTAAACCTGATCACTTCCCCCAGGCCCCGTCTCCGGATACCATCACACTGGGGGATAGGACTTCAACATAGGAATTTTGGCAGGACACAAACACGCAATCCGTAGCAGACCCCCACCAGCCTTAAAGGAATCTCTTGGCAGAAAACCCACATGGTTCATGGCCCTTCTGTGTCCTGCTCTCTGCAGGGGGAAATTGCAATATGGTCCTCTTGACAAACATCTATGGAGAAGCCGCCCAGTTAGAAGAGACGGTACGTAAAGATAGCCAAGGCGGCCTGGTTGGAATCCCTGCTCGTGGGTTCCAGGGCTGGGTAAGGCTGGCTCCGGGCTGGCTAAGCCAGCATACTGGGCCATAGACCTTGTCAAGAGGGAAGAGACCCAGGGGATGAATCCACTGAAATTGTTGTGGGGTCCAAATACCAAGTACCAAGGGGCAGAGGCTGTGTTGAGGAAAAGGCAAGGCAGGAAGCAGGCGCAGTGTGGGGTCTGTGTGAAGAGAGTTTTGCAGGGGCAAGAACCATGCTGCATGGGGTGTTGCTCCCGTGAATTGGGATCTAGGGCAACTGATTGCTTATTCTTCATAATTACATGTGTAAAAATCTTGGAAGCACCATAGGGTTCCAGGCTGTGGTTATAAGGCTGGTGCAAACTGACAGGCAGTAAGCATTTAGCATAGGGGGGTGGGGGAAGGGCAGCTCAGTAGAGGTGAGTTATACGGGGCCTTGGGCCTCAGGGTTTCTTGCCGTGGCCCTGAGTAATGGGAGAGGCCCAGATGAAGGAATCCTTCAGAGGAAAAGAGACTTTTCCTGAAAGTAGGGTGAGGAAGGTGGGCACCGAGCTGGCTGGGGTTAAAGAGTTGGTGGTACAGAAAGCAGAGATGTGGGTTGCCTGGGTGGCTCAATTCATTATGTGGCTGACTCGGTTTTGGCTCAGGATCAGGATCTCATGGTTTGTGGAATCGAGTCCTACATCGAGCTCTGTGCTAACAAAATGGAGCCTGGCTTGGGATTCTTTCTCTCCCCCTCTCTCTGCCCCTTTTGCACACTCTCTCTTTCTCTCTCTCCCCCAAAATAAATAAATATTTAAAAATAAATAAAGTAAAACAAAAAGAAAACCGAGATGCTCCTGGCAGAGGCAACGGTGGGCCTGAAGGTGTGGCCCATGCCAGGAACAGCTGGCCCTTGTGGGGAGGGCTCAGGAAGAAGAGCAGGGAGAAAAAACTGCAGAGGCTGCTTGGGCCCAGGCGGCCAGGCTGCCACTGTGGCTGTTCTGACAGTTGCTGGAGTGTCGTGGGGTTTGAGCAGGGAGGGCTGTGGCCAGAGTTGTGACTCAGGAAGATGAACCCAGCAGCGGGCCCCAAGGGGACCTGGGAGGGGACAAGCTTATAAGACCCAGAGGCAGTAATACGGGCTCTGATGGCTGAGGCAGTGATACAACTGAGCTCACAAACGGGGCGCCCCGGCTGGGGCTTCCCTTCTTCCTCTGAAGGGCCACTCATCGTAAACAAGACAGATTTGGAAAGTTCTCCATGGATGTTTTGTCAGGTGTGGAGGTTTTGGGCAAGCCTGGGTCATCTGGAGAATCCACTAAGGTGAAACAGGTCCTTTCCAGGCACACTGCAGGGCAAGATGCTCCTGCAGGGCCTCCCAGGCTATTGCTTAAGGGACCGTCCCTGCTTCCAGGGCGAGTGTCCTGGGCCTCGGGAGACCGGCGAGGGGGCTCTGGCTGACGTGCAAGCAGCATCCCCAGAGGATGGCCTCAGGAGCTACGTAGGATAACATAGCATCAGTGAACCCAAGAGGAGCTGTGTGAAAATTGGGCCTCCTGGCTGCCTTGTTGAGAAATGCCCTCCAAGATGGTGGAAGGCTCCTGTCTCTCCTCGTCCCCACCCCTGAGCTGGTCACCAATAGGAAACCACTCTGCTTATACCCGCTGTCCTTGGAGGTTTGTGAGCCCACGGAGCCTAGAGGGGCTGTGGAGAGGCCTCAGGGGCTTGGGACAAAGGCATCTTGGGGTGTTGAAGCTAATGATTCTCTTCTCCAAATGCTTTAAAACCTTAACACTGTTCCTGTCATGGGTCATATTGCTTTATTCAGGGCCACTGCATGTGCATGTGGGAGTAAACACTGCAAGGGGGACACTTGCTGCGCTTGGAGCAGCTGCATCCGAGCCCACCCCACACAGGAGCAGCTCCAACTGTAGTGACAGGGTCTCCTCCCGAGGGCTCCCTATGGCCAGGTCTATCCAGAGCACATTGCCCACCTCTTCACAAAGTCTCCCCGACTTTACAGAGAAGTTACAAAACCTGTCTGAGGTTGTGCGGTTGGTCAGCGGCAGAGTTCTTAACCACCAGAGCAGACTGCCTGAAGGGGGAGCCCTTTGGGGCCTTCTTTGCGCCACCTCTGGGTGACCCTCCTCCCTTTACCCCTCCGTTTCAGAGCCCTGAGTCAACCTGGCATGGCGTGAGGCTGGGATCTCGGGCCTGCCTTTTTCTACCACTGGCAGCTCCTCATTGCCAAGGAACAGCCCTCCACCTGTCCTGTAACATTGGTGCAGTGGGGCACAGTGCCGGGGCTGTTTCTCAAGTGCCTACTCATGCGGCCGCCTCATGAGCCTGCAGCCATAATTACCCCTGCCTGGCTGCCCCCTCAGAGGGACTCAAGTGGAACCCCCAAGGAAACCCTACACTTGATGTTGGAATATGCTTATATGCAGAAATTCGTCTTTCCCAGCAGACTCCTTTGGCCTGTTTTAAAAATATCTCTGTTCTCAAGCAATTGGCCAAAGACCTAGAGGTCTGTCTGATCTGTTTTTCAGCTGTCTTCACTGCGGTTCGCCAGCAGGATGAAGCTGGTCACCACTGAGCCTGCCATCAATGAAAAGTATGATGCTGAGGTACTCAGGGCTGGTGGGCAGGTGTCTCCCTTTGGAAGTGTGTGGGTCTGCTGCCTGGGTCACACAGCCTGGCTTCCCTTCCTGCCTCGATGAGATCCTGGGACAGGCCAGAGTCTTCCGAGCCCCTGGGGACCCCCACTTGGGAGCCGCCACACAGGTAAAAGGGCTAAGTCAGGTCACCACCCAGTTCATGTGTGAGGCTTCAGGGCCTCTGACTGCCCCAGGCTTCTACATGAGAGTTCCCTAGAGCTGCTTCAGAGTTCAGTCAGTGTGGACCATCTCTCAGGCTCCTCTGGTTATATCACTACAGAACCTCTTTCCCGCCAGCCTGTATGATCCCTTTCAGCAAGCACAGCCGACCAATCAGAAGGAACGCTCAGCATCACCACTAACCAGGGAAATGCAGGTTGAAACCTTAGTGGAATTTCACCCTTAGACTAGCAAAACTTAGCATGTTTCCAACAATGTAGAGTAATGGCAAGAATGCGCAGAGACGGGAGCTTTTGTCTGTTTCTGGCCAGAGCGTAACCGATAAAATTGCTTTCGAGAGTATCTTGGAAACTTCTTGTAAAGTAAAAACTCATTTACCTCATTTTCCTTTAGGATGCTTGTAGAATCATGGTTACCAGAGACAGGAGCATATACAGGCCCTGAGCTCAGGACAAGGCAGTTAAATCTTCCAGATTCCAAATCCTGAAGGAAAATAAGGATTTCCCTGTGGCTCTGTGTAACTAACCCATGATTTGGATGTTGAGGAGGGGGATGGGTTAGAGCAGTGGCTCTCAGACATGAGCTGGTCGCAAAACCCCAGACTAGCTTCTTTTTTTAATGTTCATTTGTTTTGAGAAAGAGAGAGAGAGAGAAAATGTGAGGGGGAGGGGCAGAGAGAGAATCCCAAGCAGGCTCCACACCATCAGAACAGAGCTCCCCACCCCGCCCCATGGGGCTTGATCTCAGGAACCATGAGATCATGACCTGAGCAGAAACCTGGAGCCTGCTGCTTAATGGCCTGAGCCACCCAGGAGCCCCACCCCCAACCCGGCAGGCTTCTTGAACAGCAGGTCACTGGACTCATTCAGAGTTCCTGATTCCACTGGCCCAAGGGTGAGGCCTAAGGATTCATGTTTCTAAGTTCCCGGATGTTGCTGCTGCTGCTGTGCCAGGACCACACTAGAGAACCACGGGAGTAATTAAGAGCCATGGCCCCCACACTGGGGGTTCAGCAGCCTGCTCTTTCCTTCCATCAGCTGTATAGCCTCAGCAAGATGCTTATTCTTTGTAAGGCCGCCATTTCTTCACTAGTAAATTGGATGAACAAAGTCCACTCCCAAAGAGAGGCTGCAAAGAACCAGATAACGGGGAGAAACTCTTGTCACGGTGTCATGGACGAGTGAATGCTCAGTAAATGTTAGCTAGTGGGCTGCTCACTCGTACAGGTCAGCGGTGTTCCCTCTCCGGGTGGACAGCCTGGAGACATTACCCACATACTGTGTGAAGAGCCTGCACTGCTCCACTAGGGAGCAGCTGGGCACGTGACCCTGACCGCTACCCTAGCCCACTTCACCGCAGAGGAGCTGAGGGAGGGAGGGAGTCAGGGCTCAAGCTGCCATCTGGGTAATCTCAAGTGGGATTGAAGTGGGCCAACTGGTAGCGTCTGTCATTTATGCCAAGTCTAAACACATGAGAAGCAAAGGCTGGGGGTTCCCTCTGGGATGTCAAGGGGGATGGACTTGGAGAGAGGTACACAGGGGCTGCATATTTGTCTGCAGTGTTTTATTTCTTTAGAAAGGGGGTGAGTCATCTGGGTGCCTTGGTCACTTAGGTGTCTGACTGGATCTCAGCTCAGGTCATGATCTCAGGGACTGTTCAAACCCTGCAATGGGCTCCACACTGGGCATGAAGCCTACTTAAAAAATAAAAATTTAAAAAAATTTAAAAAAAAGGGGCACCTGGGTGGCTCAGTTGGTTAAGCTTCCGGCTTTGGCTCAGGTCATGATCTCACAGTCCATAAGTTCAAGCCCTGCATCAGGCTCTGTGCTGACAGCTCAGGGCCTAGAGCCTGCTTTGGATCTGTGTCTCCCTCTCTCTGCCCCTCTCCCACTCGCGCTCTGTCTCTTTCTCTCTCTCTTAAAAATAAACATTAAAAAATGTTTTTAATAAAACATTTTTTTAATTAAAAAAAATAAAAGAAAAAGATATGGCAGCATGCTGTTAAAGTCAGATTTCGGGGTGCTCTTCAGTTTCGTGGCATTGTTTGCCATGCTTCTGTGCTAGGAGTTTTTATTTATTTTTGTTAATTTTCTTATGTTCTTTCATGTAATTTTTGCTCTGAAATCTGCACTGTTTTTGGTCCTGCCCAGCCACCTTTCCATGTTATGCAGTGTGAACATGTTTAGAATCTTTATGATAAGCATTTATGGGAGGCCTGGGTGGCTCAGTTGGTTAAGCATCCAACTCTTGATTTTGCCTCATGTCATGATCTCATGATTTCATGAATTACAGCCCCAAATTGGGCTCTGTGCTGACAGGGCAGAATCTGCTTGGGATTTTCTCTCTCTCCCTTTCTCTCTGTCCTTCCTTCATGCTCTGTCTCTTTTTCTCTCTTTCAAAATAAATAAGTAAACTTTAAAAAAAATGATAAATATTTATAAACATTAGTTCTTGAGAGAGATGTGGAAAATTGCTTGGGCTGCCACCTTTCATAGACCACAGCCAGTCTGCCTGTGTTCTTTCCAGGGCCATCTTCAGTATAGACACCTGTTTTCGTGACCATGGGGTAGCTTCCATGGAATTACCTCAGAGTTTTCCCCTATGAACTAGGAGGCTGGACCGATGACCTCCAGTGACCCTCGCACTCGGCAGTCTGTGATTCTGAGATGGTGTAAAGGTTGTGAGCCTTGGGCGTAAAGAGCCAGCAGTCAGACACTTGGTATTGTGCTCTGCTGAGAGATCGTACCTGCAGGCTGCAGTGGGCTCAACCAGGGAAGTTTCCCAAGCAGAGAGCCGCTCCTAGTCTGCTGTGCTACCTAAACAGAACACTCTGAATGATCCTCATTATGTTTATGATGGAAACCCCTGACCATCAGGGAACTTACCTGAGTCTGTGCTGTTTCCAAGGCATTAATTCCATTCAGAAAATGTCCCTGATCTTTAAAGGCGTTGGTCAGCTGCATGTTCCATCTGAGATACCAAAAAAAAAAAAAAAGAAAAGAAAAGAAAAGAAAAAGAAAAAAAAAGGAGTTGGTCACAAGGAGGTGCTGTCCGGCCCTGTGCTGTGGGGTCTGGTGCTCCAGCCTTGTGTTTCCAAGCAGCTTCTCTGCAGTCAGTACAGGAGGGTGAGCCTGGCAGGCATGAGAAGTAGCTCCTATGCTCTCAGGACGTGACATGGAGGCTGGTTAGGGGGGAAGCCAATGGTCCACTTCCTCACATCAGCTGATTGGCCCAGAGATGTAAGCCTGGCTTCCCGTGCCACACTGGACAGTCATCCAGCTGGAGGCCCTCAACAGCCTGACTTTCCCTACCCAGGGCATGATGTGTTTTCTAGAGTTGAGATCCCCCAGCAGAGAGGAGGGACTGGCCACCAAGCCTCTCCCACTGACCTCATAGGAAGTCTACCCAAAGGAGACCCTCTTGGGAATTCTCAGAGAGGCAGAGCCAGGATTTGGACCCCGGTTATGTGCTTTGAGTCTTAGGCTTTGTGCCCTGAATTGTGGCAGAGACACCAGGATGCCAGGGTTCTGTCACCTCTCCCTGCAGCTCTGGTCACCACTGTCAGGATCCAGTTGTCAGGAGCTCCCTCCAGTGGCCATTTTTTGACAACTGAAGAAAGCCCTGTTGTTCAGAGGTTTCAGCATAAAATCCTTTGTGCCTCTCATTTGAAAGACAGCAGGACAGTATCTATCAAATGTAAAATGAGTCAGCAATTCTGTTCCTAGAAATATATCATTTATCCATTCACCTAAAATCGATAGAGCACTTACCATGTGCCAGGCACTTTTTGAAGCACCTAGAGTGTGTTAATATACAAAAACCACAAATCTCTGTCCTCAAGGAGCTAACAGTCTACTGGGGGTGGGAGAGAGAGATATGATAAATGTAAGAAATTAGTGAGCCTGGCTGGCTCAGTCGGGAAAGCATGTAATTCTTAATCTCTGAGTTGTGAGTTTGAACCCCACATTGGGTGTAGAGATTACTTAAATAAATAAACTTAAGGGGCTCAGTCAGCCTGGGTGGCTCAGTCAGTTAAGCACCCGACTTCTGCTCAGGTCATGATCTCGCAGTTCTTGAGTTTGAGCCCTGTGTCAGGCTCTGGGCTGTCAGCACAGGCTGGAGCCTGGAGCCTGCTTCGGATTTTGTCTCCCTCTCTCTCTGCCCCTCCCCTGCTCACACTGTGTCTCTCAAAAATAAATAAATGTTAAAAATAAATAAATAAATAAATAAATAAACTTAAAAAAAAAAAGTGGATGAATCTGGAAGACATTATGTCAAGTGAAATAAGCCAGATACAGAAAGAAAAGTACTGCAAGATCTCACTTACATGTGGAACCTAAAAAATCAAATTCATAGAAGCAGAGAGTAGAGCAGTGGTTATCAAGAGTGGGGGCTGAGGAAAGGGGTCAAAAGACACAAATTTTCATTTATAGGACAGATAAGTTCTGGGGATCTAATGTACAATGGTGGCCATATTTAATAATATCGAATTGTAGGGGTACTTGGGTGGCTTAGTTGATTGAGCATCTGATTTCAGCTCAGGTCATAATCTCACGGTCTGTAAGTTCAAGCCCTATGTTGAGCTCTGTGCTGGCAGCTCAGAGCCTCGAGCCTACTTTGGATTCTATGTTTCCCTCTCTCTCTCCCTTCCCCCGCTCGAGCTCTGTCTCTCCCTCTCTCTCTCTGTCTCCCTCAAATAAACATTAAAGATTTTTTCAAAAAATAATACTGTATTGTATACTATATTAAAGAATGCTTTATTGCTCAAAAATGCTAAACATCATCTGAGCTTTGCTGAGAAAGTAGATCTCAGATGCTTTTAACCACACATAAAACGTGGTCACTAGGTGAGGAGATAGATATGATAGTTAACATGACTATAGTAATCATTTTACTATGTGTGTGTATATCACGTTGTACACCTCAAATATTCAGACATACCTTCAATGATATCGTGGGTTCGGTTCTAGACCACTATAATATAGTGAATATCACAATAAAGCAAGTCAAATGAATTTGTGGTTTCCCAGTGCCTATAAAAGTTACTTTTATGCTATACCATAGTCTGGAGAGGTAGAGGGGAAAAGAGAGGGAGAGAGAGAATCCTATGCAGACCCCAAACTGTTAGGATGGAGCCCGATGTGGGGCTCAATCTCACAAACTGTGATATTATGATGAAATCAAGCGTTGGATACTTAACCGACTGAGCCACCCAGGCACCTCTATACTGTAGTCTATTAAGTGTGCAATAGCATTATGTCTAAGAAAACAATGTACCGACCTTAATTGCAAAATACTTTATTGCTGGGGCACCTGGGTGGCTCAGTCAGTTAAGTGTCTGACACTTGATCTCATCTTAGGTCTTGATCTAAGGGTGGGGAGTTCAAACCCCACAGTGGGCTCCACGCTGGGCATGGAGCCTACTTAACCCCAAGTCTGAGCTTTCAGTGACTCATCATCACTGATCACAGATCATATAACAAATAAAATAATAATGAAAATTTTGAAATACTGCAAGGATTACCAAAATGTGACACCGAGACAGGAAGTGAGCAAATGTTGTGGGAAAATGGTGCCGATAGACTTGCCTGATTGAGGGTTGTCACAAACCTTCAATTTATAAAAAACAGTATCTGAGAAGCTCAACAAAGCAAAGAACAATGAAATGAGGTATGTCTGCCTACAATTTTTCTTTTAAAAAAATTTAAAAGGCCACCTGGGTGGCATCTGACTCTCAATTTCAGCTCAGGTTATAACCTCACGGTTTGTGAGTTTGAGCCCCACATTGGGCCCTGCACTGACAGCGTGGAGCCTGCTTGGGATTCTCTCTCTTCCTCTCTCTCTCCCCCTGCCTCTCCCTCTGTCACTCTCAAAATAAATAAAGAAACTTAAAAAGAAACTTAAAAAATAAAAGAAATAGGTAAGTTCTAGTGCTCCACCATCCAGTACAATAGCTGCTACTCGCTTGGGTTATCTAAATTAGTTACGTAAAATTAAAAGTTCACTTCCTTGGTCACCTTAGTGACATTTCTAGGGTTCAGTAGCTACATGTAACTCAGGGCACAGATATAGAACATTACAGGAAGTTCTGTTAAACAGCACTGCTCTAGGGTGTGTTGGTGATAGGTGCTATAAAAAAATCAGAGCAAGATTTGAAAAAAGAGTGGTGTGGGAGTGGGGAGTGTGTAAAACTGCAGTTTTACATACAGTGATTGAAGTGTGCCTAATTTAGAAGCTTTTGAACAAAGACTTGAAGGAGGTGCGGGGGTGCGCCAGGGCAATACCTGGGGAAGAGAGTCCTGGGCAGAGGGGACAGGCAGTGCAGAGGCGGGAGTGTGCCAGTTTGGTAGGAGTGGAATGAGCTTTGGGAGAACAGTAGGGAAGAATTTACGGGGGCAGATCACAAAGAGCCTGTGTTATCCTACAGAAACCTATAAAGACACAAAGATATAAGTACAAAAATGTTGTGTAGCCTTATTTAAAATGGCAAAAAATTTGGAGGTGACATACATGATTATCAGCAGGGGATGTGATATGTTTGTGCAGTGGTTGGGAAGGATGAGGGTAAAAGGTAAGGCTGTGCATGGAGAGCCTCCTGGAGGCAGTGGGCTGCACTGAGAAGGCCTTCACCCTGGTAGACTGGAAATATCCCGAAGCTCCTGGAAGTTGGGGTGTGAGGTGTCTGTGCTCACTCAGTTCTTTTTTTTTTTTTTTAATATTTTTATTTATTTCTAGGAGAGAGAGAGAGAGAGAGAGACAGCGTGAGCAGGGGAGGGTCAGAGAGAGAAGGAGTCACAGACTCTGAAACAGGCTCCAGGCTCTGAGCTGGCAGTCAGCACAGAGCCCGACGCGGGGCTCGAACCCACGAACCACGAGATCATGACCTAAGCGAAAGTCGGACGCTTAACCGACTAAGCCACCCAGGCGCCCCTGTGCTCACTCAGTTCTATCTCCTCTGCCTGCTGAAAGAAGCAGTGAGGCCCCTAAAGACCGTAAACTCACCCCAGTTGGGGAAGAGTCACTGGTGGGGAGGGAATTGTCCAGATGCTGAGATCACACTCCATGCATTACCAGGAGGGGCTGGGATGTCCAAGCACAGGCTGGGGAATTGTGGGCTTGGTGTGGAAGAGGCCAGGTGGCCTCTCTGACTGTCCTCCTGCCCTGCCCCAAACTGTGTTTCCCTGGCAGCGAATGGTCAAGAACCTGGAGAAGGAGCTGGCACTGCTCAAGCAGGAGCTGGCCATCCACGACAGCCTGGTAAGGGGCTAGAGGCAGGGGGCTGGGTGAGGTGCTAGCCGGAGTGCCCGAGGGACTGGGGTCACAGTACTAACTGGGCAGAGGGACTGGGTGGACAGGGGCCAGATCTGTAGGAGGCCGAGTAGGCAGGGAGACTTTGGGGTCAGAGGAGCTGGGGAGCCAGGGATGCCTGGTGTGCAGGGAAACCGGAAGAGCAGAAGGGTGTGGGCAGGAGTGTCAGATATCAGGGAGCAGAGGCAGACAGTTGCCAGGAGGATGAGAGGCAGGGGGCCAAGTGCCAGGTAGGTAGGGCAGGGGTAGACAGCATGACGGTCAAGGTCAGAGGAGGTAGGGCATACTGGGCAGTGGGGGAGGGGCAGCAGCAGAGAGTCTTGAGGGCAGAGGGTGGGGACAGGAGATCTCTGGTGGTTTGCCTGGGCCTGCTCACAGTCCAGGGGGGTCTCCAGACAGAGGCAGCCACCTCCCTCCCATGGCTGTCATCCTAGTGTCTGCTGAGACTCAGCCAGCAGAGCCCCTTGCTTGGAGTGGCAAGCGCATAACAGGCGGCTCTCCTTCCCTCCAAGACCCAGTTGTCCCTCTGTGACCCGAGCACCTGGCCAGGACCTGATGGTGAAGGGAATGGAGCTGGCTTAGGTGGCCAGGGCCTGTGCCCAACCTCTCCACCTTGATTCTCAGAATGACCCCTCCTGCCCCTGTTGGGCTCAGGTGTTTGGAGCTTGTTGACATGTTCTTCATCCTCCTCCAAGGCCAACCGCACCCTTGTGAACTACGATCCCATGGATGAAATCCAGATTGCTGAGATCAACTCCCAGGTGCGGAGGTACCTAGAGGGGACGCTGGACGAGATCGATGTAAGGAGCATCTCCTTGGGACCACCATGCCCGGTGGCCTGGGCCTCCATATCCTGGGCATACCCCCACATGTGCTGTGCTGGCCTTAGAACCTCACACTGAGTAGGTGCAGTGGGTGTTGGGTGGGTGGTGTTGGACCCCTGGCCTTGGGCCCCGCAGCCCACCAAGGCCTCAGCATCCATATTTAGGGTGACAAGGATGGGTGTGCTGCACAGAGAGGCCAACGGCCCTGACCAGCCCTGACCACACAGGGGGTGGCCCATCACTCACAAGTGCAGGCCCTGGAGCCAGGGAGCCCTGAATCATGTCTCAGCTCAGCTGTCTCTTTGCTGAGTGACAGCCACAAAATGCTCAACCTTGAGAACTTGGTGGCCACACTTGTACAGTGAGGAGGAAACCAAGCTGGAATTAACTGAGCTGCAGGAGCTCAGGTGCTTGGCTGTGCCAGGTGGTGCGAGGCTGTTCAAGGGTGACAGCCATGCTGGTTTACAAGGCAGACACCCAGCGCCTGTGTTGGAGTGGGCCGAGGAGGAAGAGATGGCAGCCACGTGAGGAAGGTCCCTCAGGAGGAAGGACACATTCTGTTTTCACAGTGCAGGCCAGCAGACCCCTCATTAGGGAGCTACATGGCAGACACCCCCACCCCTAGCCCGTCACTGCAGCAGCTATAACTGGCAGGCCTCGGATAATGGAGGAGCAGGCTCTTCGGGCCTTGTGGGAGGCTTAGTCCCAGACTGACCCTCAGGGCTAATGCTAGGGCCGAGAGGGAAGCCGAACCTTCCCCCAGCCACAGGTGTATACATGTCTGTAACCACACACAAAGTTCACAATGGAACTTTTTAGAAAGTGGGGAGAGCTGAGTTCAATACATTTTATTAAAATGCTTTTCTTAGTATTTCCAAGTACTAGAGGCATTCTAATTTTACAGAGATCTTCACTTGGCAAGGTTCATTTTTATAGTCTCAATAAATACTTAGCTTGAAAACTGAACCAATCGTGTCTCTGTTCTTGAGGAGAACTGATATTCTATTCTCAAGACAGAGGATCAAAGGGTTACTCAAGGAGTCCCAGTTTCTCTGCGAACAGACACACCCTGTGCTGTGCTGTTAAATGTGCAATCTCTGTCTTGCTCTCTTCCCTCCAGATAATCAACCTCAGACAGATCCAAGAAGTGTTCAACCAGTTCCGGGTGGTTCTGAGGTAAGGCTGCCATTTTCATTCCCCTCCCCACCATGGGTGCGGTCTGTAAGCGCACTGCCTTGTCTCGTGGGTGAAGAGCCAGATCAGAGTCCTTGAGGGTGTACCCAGCCCCCTGAGCTCTCAAATCCTCCAGCCCTTACCTTCCCCTGGGGGAAGCGGGGAAGACAGCCCTCCATTCAAGGACAACTCAGAGCAGAAGTAGTCCCTGGTAGCTGTTTCTTGAGTTCATTAACTCAACAGAAGGTCCTTATGGAGTGCCAGCTCTGAGCATGGCCAGAGCAGGGCATCATGAATACTCCCTGCTCCCCACCCCCACCTCAGGAGGCATTTGTGGTTTATATGGGTGCAGGCATAACTGTAGACTGAGCAGCTCATGCTGGGTGGATCACAGAAGTGGGTCACATGATTCCAAAGGGCACTTTTTAAATGTTTATTTATTTTTGAGGGAGGAGGAGAGAGGGAGAGACAGAGCTTGAGTGGAGGAGGGGCAGCAAGAGAGAAAGACACAGAATCCGAAGCAGCCCCAGGCTCTGAGTGGTCAGCACAGAGCCTGATGCGAAGTTTGAACTCACGGTGGTGAGATCATGACCTGAGTTGAAGTCAAATGCTTAACCAATTGAGTCACTCAGGTACCCACAAAAGGGCCTTTTAAAGATAGCACCTAGGCAGGAAAGCATGGTCCTGAGGCAGGCTTACAGTCCTTGTTAAAGTTATCTTGGAGCAGAAGTGCCTGGCACACAAGGGTGGCCATTGCAGATTTGGGAGGCTGGACAATAGGTGTGTGCACTGAGAAATCAGGGTGTGGCATGAACTTGTTTTGTCTGGTCTGGTTCATGGGGAGGGTGTGGGGGCCACACCCACACGCGCTCTCCTCCAGTACTTGGTTCTCGCTCCAAGGGTTCAGCATGGCCCCAGGTACCAGCTGTTCTCTCATTGTCTCTCAAGCCAACAGGAACAGGAAGTAGAATCTGCTTTGCGCAGGAAGTATACCCTCATAGACAAGAATGACTTTGCAGCCATTTCTGCGGTCCAGAAGGTATGCATGGTTGCTTCTTGTTGACAGCACTCATATCACATTTTTCCATCCACAGACGTTTCCAGAAGCAGCAAGCAAGTGTTCCACATTAAAGCAGATTTAGGGTTGCAACAGGTAAAGGTAACACCAGGATGAGTGTGACCCATGTAAGAGTCTACCGTATAGGAATTCAAGGTGATTTCCAAAATTAGAGACATGACCATAGACAAGACCAATTCCTGGAGTCATGTTGGCAACAGGACTCGAGATCCTCAGGGTATGGCGTGAGACACCAGACCACTGCGTGGCACTGATGTGGAAATGTGGAAATTTGGTAGAGGGTCAGAGATAGTGCTGTTGGAGGCAGCCTGAAGTCAGCGGCACTGGCGACAGCCATCTTGGTTTGTGGGGTCAACATGCCCACCTGAGCACTTATGCAGTGCTTGGGTCCCCCACACTTCAGAACCCTTCATCTAACTCCTGGCCCTGTGGCTGGCCTCTTCCAGGCAGGGATTGTGGATGTTGAAGGACACCTAGTAGGTGAGCCTGATGGACAAGGCTTTGGACTCGGGGTCACCCCTTTCTCTGCCAAACCTGGGAAGAAATCCAAGTCCAAGAAGACATTCAGAGAGCAGCTCAGGTGAGTAACCTCCCTGCTCCTCTACCTGCTCAGCACCTGGCCCTCCTTGTCTGGTGAAAGAAGAGAGTAGCTCAGCTAGTGCCTTAGCTACTGGGTGGTCACAGTTGCTCGCATTACTGCCAATACTAGCAATATCTGTGGGACTCAGGTTGGGCTGGTTACCTCTTATCCACACGGCAACCCCACAAGGTGGGCATTAGTGTCTCTATTTTACTGATGTGGAAACCAAGGCCCAGAGAGGGGAAGGAAGTCATGTCTGAGGCCACAACACTGATGAGTGGTAGAGTAGAAGAGAGAGGCCAGGCTAGCACTCCCCACTCTGGTACTTCATGCGGAAACCACCTGTGACCCAGCTGCCTGGTGCTCATGTCACCTAAAGACTGCAGTTCACCTTCAGGCAAGGGTCATTTGTGTATGCAAGTCTTGCTTAATGAGACACTCTCCCTGGAAGGTGCTGGTAGCAGTGGACAAAGAGCATGGACTCTAGGAGGCGCCTTTCACCCAAGGGGTGAGGCACGACAGCCTCTCTGTGCTTCCATTTCCTGGTCCCTAAGTTGGGAATTATAATAGTAGCATCAAAGTCTTGGCAGCTGTTGTGAAGATAAGTGGGTGAATGCAGTCCCTGTACCTAGAAAGTATGCAATGGGATGTGTTGTCTCTGTTACTATCACTTGGTAAAGGACACAGCCCAAAGCTGATTTAGAAAACCATCCCATGCAGGACAAGAGTCGGGTAGTGGGGTTGTCGAGGCCCCTAGCATCCTCCTGATGGTTCAGGCCGCTCAGATGTGCCTCTCTGGGAAGGAGGACCCTGGGCACCATCACTTGGAGAGGGAGGGCAGCTACCTTTCTGAGAGCTGGTGTGGGCACTCATGTAGGTGGGAGAATGCAGATCATGGACTGGTCAAGGCATCGGGGCAGACATGTCTTGTTTTACCTTTGGTCCACAGACAGACCTAACCTGAGTGGGGGCTCTGCCACTCCTTCCCAGGGATGCCTGTGTGATGGATGAGTGTCTCAGTGGCCAGGATGCTCTCAGGAGCCTGTGGCCCACCCCCACAGGTCCACCTGCTTTCAGACCTGGAGACTGCCATTTTCGCAGGTGTCTCCTGCCAAGGCTGCTGAAGAGGGGGAGAAGAATTCTCTCTTCTTCCTACTCATAGGGTCTTATTCTTTGCCTTTGGGCCCATGTGTATGATCTAAATAGGACTGAGTGGGATGGGGCTTCTGATTTATGAGGTTTTGGAAAGGTCACTCCACTCAGCACCAGAGATACCTTACTGCCCATGACTGAGCCCTGGGGTCTCCCTGCCTTCTCTTTCCAGCTCCTTAGCAAGAAAGGAAGGTGCCAGCAGCCCTGTGAGTGGCAAAGAGTTGGATGTCTCTATGTCCAAGACCCAGATGACCCCATCCTCCAAGGAGGGGGATGTCAAAGACATGATTATGCGGGAGCGGGAGACCTCCAGCATTGAGCCCCTTCCTTCGGATTCCCCAAAAGAGGAATTACGCCCACCCAGGTAACTCTCTAATGCTAGTTCCGGCTCCAGATCTTTCAAAACCAGAGGGTGATCCTCAACATGTCAATAGTGCCTGCAGATACATGAGATAAAATAAGGGATAATAGGCAAAGACTAGGAGCACACTCCAAAAAGAAGTAACATGATGGCTTATACTCATGCAAAATGGTCCTCCCACCTCAGGACTCCTCCAAGATACGCAGTTACACATGGAATCATTTTAGACCCTTCAAATAGCAATTATTTAAATAATTAAAAAATTTTAGGGGCAGCTGGGTGGCTCAGTCAGTTGAGCATCCGACTTCAGCTCTAGTCATGATCTCATGGTTCGTGAGTTTGAGCCCCACATCAGGCTCTCTGCTATCACCACAGAGCCCGCTTTGGATGCGCTGTCCCCCTTGCTCTCTACCCCCTCCCCTGCTTGTGCTTTGACTCTCTCTCTCAAAATAACTAAACATTAAAAAAAATTTTTAAATAACTAATGCATTCAAAAGGCACCTGGGTGGCTCAGTCAGTATCTGACTCATGATCTCAACTCAGGTATTGATCTCAGGGTCATGGGTTCAAGCCCTACATTGGGCTCTGTGCTGGGTTGGAAGCCTACTTAAAGAAAAAGAAAGAAAAAAAAAGAAAAAAGTCACCAAATTCTCAAGGTATGAGACCCCTTCCTCTGGCTACCTAGTTTCTCTCCCTGGTGAGTTAGTAATTGAGTGTTCAGTAATCCGTCCTGAGGAAATAATTAGAGATGTGCACAAAGATTTATGCAAACAGATGTTCACTGCCTCATTAATTTAAAAAGCAAAAAAGTCTTTTTGTGAAATATCTAGAGTAGCTAACGTTATGGCAAAGGCACTAAATGAATTATTATCTCTCTGCCCTTGGGATGTACAAGGATGTGCATGAAGAATTTTTTCCTCAGCAGGTGAACAATTCCAAGCACTCAGAGAAGTTGCAAGTACTGGATAGTGAATACTTTCTTGATTCTACGTTTAACATGTTACTATACCTATTTCATCACATGTCCATCTTTCTCTCCATCCCTCTTATTTAAAATTTAAAAAAAAATATTTATTCATTTTTGAGAGTGAGAGAGACAGAGAGTGAGCAGGGAAGAAACAGAGAGAGAGGGAGACACAGAATCTGAGGCAGGCTCCAGGCTCTGATCTGTCAGCACAGAGCTTGACGCGAGGCTTGAACTCATGGACCGCAAGATCATGACCTGAGCTGAAGTCAGACCTTTAACCAACGGAGACACCCAGGCACCCCAAAGCCTCATTTTTTGGATGTATTTCATAGGAAGTTGTGGACAATCCACTTCTCCCTGCCCTAGCACTTCAATAACAACTCGTTTACCAGAGTTCTCAGGGTTCCTCATAACACGAAAGAATGTTTCTGTGAATAAAGATGTGAAATCACATCTACTGTGTGACTTCAAACATTAAAAACTTTATTTATTTATTTTTATTTTAGAGAGAGAGGGAGAGCGTGTGTGTGAGCAGGGGAGAGGAGCAGAGGGTGAGAGAGAATCCCAAGCAGCCTCCACGCTCAGCATGGAGCCCAACACAGGGCTCGATCCCATGACCTTAGGATCATGACCTGAGCTGAAATCAAGAGTCAGATGCTCAACCGACCGAGCCACCCAAGTGCCCCTCAAACATTAAAACATTTATCAAAGAGATTCCCTGAAGTAGACATACCAAAGTATAATTGCTAATACATAGTGAGTGGTTTTTTGCTTTGTTTTCTGGTTTTTACACTTTTCCTTGCTGTCCTCACTTTCTGCAGTGGTCCTGTGCCCTTGCTTGCTGAAGTGAGACAGACACGGGTGAGCGGTTCCTGCACAGGGTAGCTCCCGTGCAGGATAGGTGGTGTCTGGGAGTTCGGGCCTTCTGCCCATGGAAGCCCCAGGGAAGAGAGGCCAAATGCTTCTAGGCTCTAAGACTGCCACCCCACCTTCCCCTTGCCCTCCCCCTCTGTCTTCAGGCCCAGTACCCCACCCCCCAAACCTGTGGCCTTTGAGGACTTTAAGAACGAGCGAGGCAGTGAGATCAACCGCATCTTCAAAGAGAACAAATCCATCTTGAACGAGCGGAGGAAAAGGGCCAGCGAGACTACACAGCGTATCAATGCCATCAAGCGGGAGATGGACGTGACCAAGGAGGCACTAAATTTTCAGAAGTCACTCCGGGAGAAGCAAGGTAAATATGGTGGGAAGATGGTGGGGGGCTGTGGGAGCTGAGTATCCTAGGCACTAAATGAGGCAGCCCTGGGTACTGGAGGACTCAGATGGGAGTGGGGCCGCAGGGCATGTTGGGGTACAGTCTTCACCCCTGAGTCATCACGTGGCTCTGGTCAGCCCTGGGGAGCCACGGGGTCCTTCCCTGTCAGTCAGCTTCTGCCTGTGGGTCCCCCATTATTTTGTTATCTCAGACCTAGGTTCTGGGCCTTCTACATGGTATATGCTGCTCCCAGTGGAGAAGCAGCCTTGGTCTTATAGAGGCCTCCCAGGGAGATGGGCAGCTGTCATCCCCCACAAGGTCCCTAGGTGTATTCTCCTCACCACCCAGGGTAGTCTGATTGGCATGAGGGTGCTGGTCAAGACACAAGAAACTGAAGAGGGAAAGAGAATATGGATACCAGAGGATCTGGGGGTTCATTGTCACTAAGACCATTCCTCATGCCAAATCCTTAACACCCAATGCTGACCTGGCAAAGTCTTGTCTCCTAAGGCAGGTGGTGTGGGGGACCCTCAGGCTCAGAGAGCAGGGACCTCAGTGTGGGGAGGGTGCTCACCTGGTTACCCTGACCTGGTGCCCTTGTCCCAAAGGCAGACACTGACCACACCTGCACCGTAGGCCAGGGACCCTCAAGCTTGAGTGTGCAGAGATCTCCTCTGGGAGGGCTGGTCACCCCCAGATTCCCAGGCCCCGGCTGCTGGGTCTAACTCTGGAGATCTGGAGCAAGGCTCAGAACCTGCATTTTAATGAGTAACTATCCTGGGTCTGAGGCCAGAAGTTCAGAGACCATGTTCTTGTTCACAATCCTGGCTTGGCCCCATTGTGCTTCTCTCAGCAGGGTACACCCAGAGGTTGCTGGGCTTTCTCTTGCTAAATCATAACCCTTCTCCAGGCGGTCGGATCAGTGGGGACATCTCCAGGGGTCATTTGTTTTATTTCTGCAGGCTAGGTGGATCATGTCACAGTGAGATGTGCACTTTACTCATTTACTTCTCAAAGGGCACCTACAAATTCTTGAGGCCACTCTGCTCATACCGCACAGACCAACTGTGACACATTATTCCAGAAGGCAAAGCCTACAAGGGGACAGGGGAGGGCTGGTGATGGTAGCTCTAGACATGCCCCCACTCAGAAGCCCCAGGCACCCCCAGGACCAAGTACGCCTTTGTCCCTTCTGCCCACATCTTCTTTGAATATGTAATTTCTTATTACATATTTACATATCTTAAATAATATATACTCATGCTGTGCTGACATATCATCTATGCCTAAATATACCTGAAAACAAATATTTTTAAAATATTTTTTTTTATAGTTTATTTATTTTTGAGACAGAGAGAGACAGAGGATGAGTGGGGGAGAGCCAGAGAGAGAGGGAGACACAGAATCTGAAGCAGGCTCCAGCCTCTGAGCGTCAGCACAGAGCCCGATGCAGGGCTCGAACCCACGAACTGCGAGATCATGACCTGAGCTGAAGTCGGACACTTAACCGACTGAGCCACCCAGGCGCCCCTGAAAACAAATATTTTTAAAGGATGAGATGAAGAATACATAAACAGTATTTTAAAATATTTTAAATTAGGAGTGCCTGGGTGGCTCAGTTGGTTAGGCATCTGACTCTTGATTTCAACTCAGGTTGAAATCTCACAGCCGTGAGATTGAGCCCTGAGTTGGGCTCTGCGCTAGGCATGGAGCCTGCTTTAGGATTTCTCTGTCCCTCCCCCACTCATGCACGTGCCCTCTCTCCCAAAATAAATAAATTATTTTATTTTATAATAATTATTATTATTCAATTGATTAAAAAAGTAGTAAAATAAAATACTTAAAATTTTATTTATTAGGGACAGCTGGATGGCTCAATTGGTTTAAGCATCCACCTGTTGATTTTGGCTCAGGTCATGATCTCATGGTTCATGGGTTTGAGCCCCACACCAGGCTCTGCACTGATGGCACAGAGTCTGTTTAGGATTTTCTCTCTCCCACTCTCTGCTCCCCCTCATGGTCTTGAACTCACTCTCTCCCTCTCTCAAAACAAAAAAATAAACTTTAGTAAATAAACAAATAAACAAACAAATAAATAAAGTTTTATCTATCAGTACCAAAGAAAACTTTTTTGCTTTTACCCCCCCCCAACATCAGTGGTTCCCATTGGTTGTTAAAATACCAAATAAAATACTTTTATCTTGAAGAAATAGATCAAGTAAATTCATTTTTGATTCATTTTGATTGATAGCTACTTATTGGCCCAGAAAGTTCAGCAAATTTGGCATGTTGATTAGTATTTTGTGAAAGAAAAATGAAAAGTCATTTTAATTTAAAAAAAATTTTTTTTTAATTTATTTCTAGGAGAGAGAGAGACAGCGTGAGCAGGGGAGGGTCAGAGAGAGAGGGAGATACAGACTCTGAAATAGGCTCCAGGCTCTGAACTGGCAGTCAGCACAGAGCCCGACGGGGGGCTAGAACCCACAAACCGCGAGATCATGACCTAAGCGAAAGTCGGACGCTTAACCGACTAAGCCACCCAGGCGCCCCAAAAAGTCATTTTAATTTTTAAAAAATGTTTATTTATTTTGAGAGACAGAGCATGCTCGAGCAAGGGAGGGGCAGAGAGAGAGGGAGAGAGAGAATTCCAAGCAGGCTCCGTGCTGTCAGTGCAGAGCCTGACACAGGGCTCAGTCCCGTGAACCGTGAGATCATGAGCTGTGCCAAAATCAAATCGGATGCTTAATTGACTGAGCCATCCAGGTGCCCCTGAAAAATCATTTTAGGTTGAAGTTTTTTGCTTAGACATAATCAGAGATAACCCCTTCCCCCACAGTGGGACACAGGGTGCTCACAGTCCCTCCCCATGTCAACAGAATATTATACAGTATTACTCTAAAGGATTTGTGTCTGTCACAGTGACCACACTGGGGACTGCCCACAGTACACACACCAGGTCACTCCACACTGTACCCCCTCACACTCCAGACTCCTTGAACTGGTCCCAATTCAAGGTCCCAGTTGGCTCTCCATATACGGTGTCTGTGACAGTGTCTTAACTTTTCCCCAGCAAACATCAGTGGAAGGGACCTGGAAACTGCCTTGCACACCCCCACCACACACCTCAGTCACATGCAGGACTCCCTCTTCAGGGGTCCTGGGGGTAGAAGCCCCACACTCCCTGCTAGGGTTGACATGACGCCTATGTTGAGCTTTCAAGGTGCTGTGGGCAGTGGCCGGCTGAGTGCGTGGCTCCGCAGACCGTGTCATGTTATCTTAACTCAGCGACCCTCATCAAACTGATAGACCTTCAAAGGCCATGCAGAAACAATGAGTGGAACTGATAAATAGCACAACTGACCCCATCCTCCTGAAGCCTCTGACAGCCACTCGACATGATACAGATTTACAGCCACTGTAATTAATAAGGAACCTTGTCCAAGTGCCTTGCGTACTAGCCAGTGCTGGCAGTTCATGTACATAATTTACAAAAAAGGAAAACATTCATTTACTCAAGGTGCTTACTGAATTATCTTTGGCCACTGAGGTTTAAGATCAACATTAAGGGTAAAGTATGGGCCATCTCTACCCTCTCCTCTACCCACCCCTCCTATTCTTTTTTTTTATGTTTATTATTATTTTTAAGTTTTATTTATTTATGAGAAAGAGAGAGAGAGAAAGAAAGAAAGAATGAGCATGAGTGTGGGAGGGGCAGAGAGAGAGGAAGACACAGAATCTCAAGCATGCTCCAGGCTCCAAGTTGTCAGCAGAGCCCAATGTGGGGCTCGAACTCACAAGCTGTAAGATCATGACCTGAGCCAAAGTCGGATACTTAACTGACTGAACCACCCTGGGACCCCTTAATGTTTATTTTGAGAGAGAGAGAGAGAGAGAGTGGGGGTGGGCAGAGAGAGGGAGACACAGAATCTGAAGCAGGCTCCAGGCTCTGAGCTATCAGCATAGAGTCCGACGTGGGACTCGAACTCACGGACCGGACTGTGAGACCATGAACTGAGCCGAAGTCGGATGCATAACTGACTAAGCCACCCAGATACCCTCACCCCTCCTGTTCTTAAAGGTGCCAGTGTGGCCCCTCTGACCTGAGCCCCCTTTTCTAGTGAGACTTGCCCTGGCCGCCTCACAAGGCCAGGTGCTGTGCCCACCCCCCCACACCACACCCCAGCCCTTCTTCTGGTCTCTGGTCTTCGTGTTTTGCCAGCACCTTGTTCTGCCTTTCCAGAATACCTTCCTCCCCACACCCCAAGTGAGAACCTCATTCTCTGACCTCCTGTATCCCTGCAGGTGAGTATGAAAACAAGGGGCTGATGATCATCGATGAGGAGGAATTCCTGCTGATCCTGAAGCTCAAAGACCTCAAGAAGCAGTACCGTGCTGAGTATCAGGACCTGCGTGACCTCAGGGCAGAGATCCAGTACTGCCAGCACCTGGTGGATCAGTGTCGTCACCGCCTGCTCACAGGTGTGTCATTTGGGAAGGTTGGCTGGCCACCTGAGGTCCCGGAGGCAGAGGGCAAGGCCACCCCCTGAGTTCCAGCTGTGGCCTCAGAGCTGCTCTCTGACAGAGGCTGGGGCTGGACAGAGGCTTCAGAAGTGTTCCCAGGAGGGGCACCTGGGTGGCTCCGTTAAGCATCTTACTTTGACTCAGGTCATGATCTTGTGATTCATGAGTTTGCACCCCTCATCAGCGTGGAGCCTGCATGGGATTCTCTCTCTATATATAAATAAATAAACTTAAAAAAAAAACAAAAAACAACCTCTGAGGGCAGGGGAAGGAGATAGGAAAGGGTGAGACCCTGGAAGAGGAAGTGAAGAGAGGGCGAGCCTGTGACCAGCCCACACAGGCCTTACCTGCCCCCTCAGAGATGCCCCCACAGCTCACAGTGCTGTCTGCCTGCCCGCTTGCAGAATTTGACATCTGGTACAACGAGTCCTTCTTCATCCCTGAGGACCTACAAATGGCACTGAAGCCAGGTGGCAACATCCGGCCGGGCATGGTGCCTGTCAGTAGGCTCATGTCTCTGGTGAGTGGCACAAGGGCATGGGGGGGGGGTAATGGACGAGCATGGGGTAGTAGTGGGCAGTACCCTTTGTCCTCTGTTTTCTCCATGAAACGGCAGTGTACATGCTGCTCCCAGCCTCACGCATGGCGGGCCCGAGCAAAGGGACAGGTATAGTCTCTCCCCAGGTATTGAGAAGATGGGAACCCAGGAAACATCACTTGCTGCCGTCACCTCTCTGGGGTGGCTCATCCCACCCCAGTGGCAGTTACAGAGTATGTGACAAACTTGGGGCTGGGGTCATGAGCTACCCTGCACGGGGATTTGCGAACCCTGCGAGGGGCTGCCCTGCAGCTCCCCACAGGCCCTGTCAGGGTCAGTCCTGACAGGGCCAGGCTGAAGGGACTGTGCCGAGTTGAGCCTCCTCTAGGGAGAAGATGACCAGGACAAGTTCAGCCAGTTGCAGCACATGCTGCTGCCCGAGGGCCCTGACTCCATCTCCTTCTACAACGCCAAAGCCAAGACAGAACAGAAGGTAACTTGGGGGTTCATGTCTCTGGGAAGGTGGGTCCTTGGGGAGCACATTAGTAGGACACCCGAGATCACACTTCTCACTTTGGAAAGGCAAGGGAGCACGCCAGCTGAGGGAAATACAGAGTCACCGGGATCTCCTGCCGACTCCAGAGTCCTGGGACCAGGCCTGGACATGACTGTTAGGAGCTAAGCTGGTCCATGTGTGGTTTTTAGTCCAGGACGGGGTCTGCCTGCTGGGGACAACCTCTGCAATGGGGGCTACCATGAACAGGAGGCAGGGGACAGAGGCCCACATGGGGCTGAAGGCAAAGCTAGACAGGTCATGGGCTGGGTCTGCATTTTCCTCCCTGAGCAGGTTGGGTTGGAGCAGAGGGGCTCGGTCTACTGAGGCTTAGTCTGGAGCCAGAACACAGACAGCCTGTGTGCTGTGAACTTCTCTGTGCCCACAGGCTGTTCCCATACAGCAGGTGGCAGGTGTACATGGGGAGACTGCTCGAGAGAGCTCACTGTGTAAAAAATATAAATACAGGATCCCTGGGTGGCTCAGTCAGTTTAGCGTCTGACTCTTGATTTCAGTTCAGGTCATGATGCCAGGGTCTTGGGACTGAATCCCATGTTGGGCTCCCCACCCAGTGTGGAGCCTGCTTAAGATTCTGTCTCTCTCTCTCTCCCTGTCTTTCCCTCTCCCTCTGTCTCCCTCCCCTGTTCATGTTCTTTCGTTTTTTCTCTGTTAAAAAAACATACATACATACACACACACACACACACACACATACACAAAATATAAGTATATATACAAATACCCAGTTCCTATCCATTCAGTTCCACCAACCCGCTCTGGCAGGGAACCTTGGTCACTTGTTTCTACTGTTCCCCTTGCACATTGTGCTGTATCTTGCTTTTTTCACTTAACTGTGTATCCTGAAGATCAATCTATGTCAACTCATAGCTGCTTGTTTTCTTTCTTTTTTTTTTTAATAGCTGTATACTGGTATCTCACTGTGAGGATATATCAAAACTTATTTAACCCATTCATATTGAGGAACTTTTAGGTGGTTCCTTCTGTTTACAATACATATATGGTTGTGATGATTAACTTTGTAGAAATGTGAATTCACATATGAGTGAATATATGAATATATGTGAAAGATAAGTTTGAGAAGTAAATTTATTGGTCACAAAGACATGTACTTTTGGGGTTTTTTTTTTGAGAGGTAGTACCTGTGCAAGCTGGGGAAGGACGGAGAGAGAGGAAGAGAGAATCTTAAGCAGGCTTCATGCTCAGCAGAGCCGTACATAGTGCTTGACCTCAGGACTGTGAGATCACGACCTGAGCTGAAATCAAGTCAGGCACTCAACCAACTGAGCCATGCAGGTGCCACAAGGACATGTGTACTTTTAATGGATGATGCCAGATCGCCTACCTAGAATTGGACCCATCTGTACCCCTACAGACTTACAAGATGTATTATCCTGCTTTTTGTTTTTTTCCAGTCTGAAAGGTGAAAAATGATCTCTCAGGAGAGAAATTTACATTTCTCTTATTATGAGTGAGGTTGAGCTTCTCCTTGTATGTTTAAGGGCCATTTTCATTTCTTTTTCTATAAATTGCCTGTTCATATTTTTACCTATTTTTCTCTTAACTTTTATTTATTTTTCAGAGACAGAGAGAGCATGCATGAGCAGAGGTAGGGCAGGGAAAGAGAGGCAGACACAAAATCTGAAGCAGGCTCCAGTCTCTGAGCTGTCAGCACAGAGCCTGACACGGGGCTTGAACTTATGAACCATGAGATCATGACCTGAGCCAACCAACTGACCTACCCAGGCGCCCCTATCTTTCTATTGCATATTGATCATTATTCTTATTAATTTGTAGGAAGTCTTGAATACTGGGGAGATTGGCTCTTTATGTTATGAGTTGCAAATATTTTTCCGTTTGTCATTTATCTGGTTCTTTTTTTTGTAGTTATTCTGTTGATTTTTATGAAATCAAGTGTATTAGTCTTTTCTTTCTTGGCTTCTGGATTTTAAGTCATAATTAAGCCCTCTCCTTACTGAATTCATTCTCCTTATATTTAGTTAAGCTGACATCTGTACTGACTTTTTTTTTCCTCTTAAATAGTTTATTGTCAAGTTGGTTTACATATAACACCCAGTGCTCATCCCCACAAGTGCCCTCCTCCATGCCCATCACCCCATTTCCCCCCCCCCCACCCCCATCAGCCCTCAGTTTGTTCTTGGCATTCAAGAGTCTCTCATGGTTTGCCTCCCTCCCTCTCCCCAACTATTTTCCCCCTTTTTCTCCCCCACGGTTCTCTGTTAAGTTCCTCCTAAATCTCCTATATGTGCAAACATATGGTATCTGTCCTTCTCTGCCTGACTTATTTCACTCAGCATAACACCCTCAAGGTCCATCCATGTTGCTACACATGGCTAGATTTCATTCTTTATCATTGCCGTGTAGTATTCTATTGTATAGATAAACCACATCTTGATCCATTCGTCTGTTGATGGGCACTTAGGCTCTTTCCATGTTTTGGCTATTGTTGAGAGTGCTGCTATGAATTGGGGTCCATGTGCCCCTATGCATCAGCACTCCTGTATCCCTCGGGTAAATTCCTAGCAGTGCTATTGCTGGGTCATAGGGGAGTTCTCTTGTTAATTTTTTAAGGAACCTCCACACTGTTTTCCAGAGGGACTGCATAGGTTTACATTCCCACCACCAGTGTAGGAGGGTACCCGTTTCTCTACATCCTCGCCAGCATCTAGAGTCCTCTGATTTACTCATTTTAGCCACTCTGACCAGCGTGAGGTGGTATCTCAGTGTGGTTTTGATTAGTATTTCCCTGATGATGAGGGACGCTGAGCATCGTTTCATGTGTTTGTTGGCCATCTGGATGTCCTCTTTGGAGAACTGTGTGTTCATGTCTTCTACCCATTTCTTCACTGGATTATTTATTTTTTGGGTGTGGAGTTTGATGAGTTCCTTATAGATTTTGGATACTAGCCCTTTATCTGATATGTCATTTGCAACTATCTTTTCCCATTCTGTTGGTTGCCTATTAGTTTTATGGATTGTTTCCTTTGCCGTGCAGAAGGTTTTAATCTTGATGAGGTCCCAGTAGTTCATTTTTGCTCTTGATTCCCTTGCCTTTGGGGATGTGTCAAGTAAGAAATTTCTGCAGTTGAGGTCAAGATGGTTGTTTTCCTGCTTTGTACATACTTTTTAGATTGCAGATTCAGACATAACATGTCTAGGGTGGAGCCTGAGACTCCGCATTTCTAATAAGGCTCAGATGATTCCCGTGCTGCTCGTCCAGGATCACATTTTGAGTAGCAGGCCACAGAGCTCACCTGCAGGAAACAGGCCTTGGGCTCCTCTGCCTCCAGGCCTCTCTCTGTCCCTGATCTTCCTGAGGTCTACTCCTTCCCCTATCTGTTCTTGTCATTCACTTCTCAATGTCTAGCCACAGTCTTTGGCCCCAGTCTGGCTCCTATTTTCCAAAGCTTCCCAGCTCCAATGTCTAGTATATCACCTGACTACTTACTTTCTGCTCTCCAGAGGGAAAACCTAGTTGACTCTTCTTGGATTAAATGTACATTCCTGGCCTAATTAGTGGTGGTTTGGAGCAGGGTCCCCTGCCCACCCCAGCAGCCTGGCCCAACTCCCTCAGCACAAGAGAGGGTGGCTTTACTACACAGCCATTTAGCTTTGTGCTGTGAGCATCAAGCTTTATTAACCCTGGCCCCTGGAGGGAGGCCCAGATCAGTGGACAGGGCCCTGCCTGTCTGGAAAAGTTTGCTGGAACCCAAGCACTTTGTCTGGGAAAGGAGATCCTGGCTAAGCTGCTCCCATTGACCCCACTGACTGACTCTAAAGAGCTCACTCAGGGTTGCCCATGAAAATCTCTCTGTGGGGAGGCAGGGGTCTCCCAGAACATTTGGGAGAGAAAGGAAGAGGAGCAAATAGGCCTAGATAGCCCAGCCTCAAAGATCATTGACTGTAACTGCCATGTAGGGACTTCCTTCTCTGGCCGTAAAGAGGCCTGTCCCTGCTGGGCTCAGTGGAGGGCACACATGGTATGAGGCAGGGGTCCAACTTTATTCTTTTGCAGATGGATATCCAGTTTTCCTAGTGTCAATTATTAAAAAAAGATCATTCTTCCTTGAATTATATTTTTACCCTTGTTGAAATTCAATTGACCATAAATGTGAGGGTTTAATTTTTGGACTCTCAGTTCTATTCCATTGATCTATATGTCTGTCATTATGCCAATACTATACAGTGTTGGTTACTGTAGATTTGTAGTTAGTTTTGAAATTACAAAGTAGAAATTCTCCATCTTTGTTCTTCTTTTTTAAGATTGTTTTGACTATTCTGGGTCCCTTGTATTTCCATACAAATATTTAGACCAACTTGTCAGTTTATGCAAAGAGGCCAGCTGAGATAGGGGTTGTGTTGAATCTATCAGTTGCTTTGGGGAATATTGCCATCTTAACAATACAGTCTTCAAATCTATGAACATAGGCTATCTTTCTATTTATTTAGGTCTTTAATTTTTTTCAGTGGAATTGTACTTTTCAGAGTAAAAGTTTTGTACTTTTTAAATAAGGTTATTCCTAAGTATTTTATTCTTTTTGATGCTGTTATTAAGGGAATTTTACTTATTAAAATATTTATTTATTTTTGAGAGACAGAGAGAGTAGGAGAGGAACAGAGAGAGAGGGAGATAGATAATCCTGTCTGTACTGTCAGTGCAGAGCCCAAAGCAGGGCTTGAAATCACAAACTGTGAGATCATGACCTGAGCTAAAACCAGTTGGACACTTGACTAACTGTTAAGTTAGCTACCAGGCACCACTGTTATGAATTGAATTGTTATTTTAAATTTCACTTTTGGATTGTTCCTTGCATGTATACAGAATTACAATTGATTTTTTCCCCAAAGTTTTTTTTATGCTTTTTTTTTTTTTTAATTTCTGAGAGAGAGAGGGAGACAGCATGAGCAGGGGAGGGTCAGAGAGAGAGGGAGACACAGAATCTGAAACAGGCTCCAGGGCTCAAACCATGAACCGTGAGATCATGACCTGAGCTGAAGTCGGACACTTAACTGGCTGAGCCACCCAGGTGCCCCTAATGTTATTTTGAGAGAGAGACACACACACACAGAGCATGAGCAGGGGAGGGGCAGAGAGAGAGAGAGAGATCCCGAGGCAGGCTCCAGGCTCCCAGCTGTCAGCACAGATCAGCACAGAGCCTGATGCAGGGCTCAAACTCACAAACTGAGATTATGACCTGAGCCAAAGTCGCACACTTAACTGACTGGGCCATCCAGGCACCCCTGATTTTTGAAGAATGATGTGGTATTCTACCACCTTGCTAAACTCATTTATTAATTTTAATAATTCTTTAGTAGATTCCTTAGGATTATCTCTATATAGGAGATCATGTCATCTACAAATACAAACAGTTTTATGTCTTCCTTTCCAATTCCAATGTCTTTTATATATATTTTTTCACCTACTTTGCCTGGTTGGAACCTCTAATACAATGCTGAAATGAGAGGTGAAAGTTGCCATCTTTGTCTTGTTCCTGACCTTAGGGGAAAGGTGTTCATTCTTTCACCATTAAGTATGATGTTAGCTGTGAGGTTTTTCTAGGGGAAAAAAAAAAAAGAAGAGCCTTATAGCAGCACTTCTTACTCCGAGCTGTACACATGAATCACCAGGCTGTTAGAATAGAGAGTCTGATGCAGCGGCCCTGGGGTGAAGCCCGAGAGTCTGCATTTCTGATAAGCCCCCAGATGATGCTGATGTGGCTGGTCCAGGGAACACACTCTGAGTAGCACACTTTGAAATTTATTCTTAGAACCTTTCTTCTAAGAAAAAGCTCTCTTTTGTACCTAGTTCACTGAGTATTTTCATCATGAAAGGATATTGGAGCCCTATCTTTTTTTTAAGGGGCATGAAATAAGAGTTTATAAAACCTGACAAAACAGATTTGAAGAAAAACCAAGTGGCTGATTAGACACAGTTGAAGAGGGCATTAATAAACTGAAATAGGAATGCAAGGAAATTATCCAAATTATAGCAGAGAGAGATGAGACGCTAGAAGAAATGACAGACTTTAAGAGATACAGAGGACATAATGAGAAAGTCTAACATACATCTAATCAGAAACCTAGAAGAGAGAATAAAAATAAACTGGGTCACCTGGGTGGCTTATTCAGTTGAGTATCTGACTCTTGATTTTGGCTCAGGTCACGATCTTGTGGTATATGGGGTTGAGCACCACATTGGACTCCCTGTTGATGGCTCAAGGCCTCCTTGGGATTCTCCATCTCTCTCTCTCTGCCCTTCCCCTGCTTACACTCTCTGTCTTTCTCTCTCAAATAAATAAGTGAATAACCATATTTTAAAACTTTGAGATATAATTTAAATACCATAGAATTCGCCCATTTGTAGTATATAGCTCAGTGGTTTTTTTCATATATCCACAGATAAATGCAACCATAACCACAGTGAATTTTAGAACATGTCATTCTCTTGTTTTTTTACTCCTAAATATTTTAGTGTTAATTTTTAAGAACAAGTACATTCTCAGGGCACCTGGGTGACTCAGGTGGTTAAGCTTCTGACTTTGGCTCAGGTTATAATCTCACAATTTGTGAGTATGAGCCCTGCGTCGGGCTCTGTGCTGACAGCTCAGATCCTGAAGCATGCTTCAGAGTCTGTGTCTTCCTCTCTCTCTGCCCCCCTCCACTGACACTGTCTGTCTCTCTCAAAAATAAACATTATAAAAAAAGAGCAAGTACATTCTCCTACATAATCATGATATAGTATTTGAAATCAGGACAATTAACAATGATGCAACAATATTATTTAATCCAAGGTCCATATGCAACCTTTGACAATTTACTTAATGGTGTCTTTTAGAGTTGTTCTACTCTTGCACCCTGGTCTAGGATCCAGTCCAGGATCACACATTACATTTAGGTGCCATGTCTCCTTTAATCTGGAAAAATTCCTCAGTCTTTCCTTATGTTTCATGATTTTGATGTTTTTGAAGAGTACAGGCCAGTTATTTGGTTGAATATCCCTCAGTTTAGGTTTGTCTGATGTTTTCTTGTGATTTAAGTTCAAGTTATGCATTTTGGGCAGAAATACCACAGGAATGATCTCATGTTCTTCATGGTACATCATATCAGGAGGTGTCTTATTCAGCCTGGGGATGCTATAACAAATACCATGCATGAGGGTCTTAAACAACAGACATTTCTTTCTCATGGTTCTGGAGGCTGGGAAAACCAAAATCAAGGTGCTAGCAGATTTACTTCTTGGTGGAGGCCTTCATCCTGGCTTGTAAGCAGCCATCTTTTTGCTGTGTGCTCACATGGCCTTTTCTTAGGCATGTGTTTGTGGAGAGAGAGAGAGTTTTCTCTCCTTTCCTCTTTTTATAAGGATACTAAACCATCATGAGAGCACTGCCCTCATGATTTCATTTAAACCTAATTACCTCCCAAAATTTCCCCACCTCTAAATACCATTACAGTAGGAATTAAGGCTTAAACAAATGTGTTTTGAGGTCATATAAACATTCAGTCTGTAACAAGAGGCACAAGATGTTGCTTTGTCCCATTATTGGTAAGGTTAATTTTGATCAATTTGTTAAAGTCATCCTGCATATTGAGTAACAGGACCAAAAGGTCTTTGGTTTTGAGGAAAGAGCTTCCAAAATTTTATTCTTTATTGTAAATTATTGTGAACTTGTTTTGACTGGCATAAATTATTTCAAGATCACAGAAAAGACAAACCAAAGGGATTTGCATGGCTACCACCATGAATTTCTCTCTTGACATTCCAGACAAACCTTCCATTTTCTTTTCTTTTTTTTTTAATGCTTATTTATTTCATTTTTGAAAGAGAGAGGTAAGCATGTATGCACAAGGGAGGGGCAGAGGGGAGAAGGAGAGAGAGAGAGAGAGAGAGAGAGAGAGAGACTCCCAAGTAGGCTCTGTGGTGTCAATGCAGAGCTCAGTGTAGGGCTCAAATTCACAAACCATGAGATCATGATCTGAGCCAAAACCAAAAGTCAGAAGCTTAACAGAGTGAGCTACCCAGGTGCCCCATAACCTTGCATTGTCTTTACTTCCAAGTCTCAGATAAACATTTACATTCTAAATCATTCGGCAGAGGAATCTCGCATTTCTATAGGTCAGTATTATATTCTCCCACCATCCTCCAATATCTAGGAGAACTCTGCATTGGACAATATTTATGTTTAAAATGTGCCCACATGGGGCGCCTGGATGGCTCAGTCAGTTAAACAACTCTTGATCTCAGCTCAGGTCTTTATCTCACGGTCATGAGTTTAAGCCCCAAGTCCAGTGTGGAGCCAAGAAAGAAAAGAAAGAAGGAAAGAGAGACAGAGAGAGAAGGAAGACAGAAAGAAGAGAGAGAGAGAAAGTGAGGGAGGAAGGAAAGAAGGAAGGAAGAGGTAATGAGGGAGGGAGGAGGGAGGAAGAATGGAAAGAAAGAAAAGAAAGGAAGGAAAATAAAGGAAGAAAGAATGAAAGACATGCCAACGCAAAACTTGATATGCAAATGTTGTACTTGAGCCATTCATCTTATATTTACTTAAACCTTTCACATATATTTTTATATGTAAACTATATAGGATCAGATTTTTCAAGGTCAAAATGTTTTCCATTTTGCTCAATTTCTCTCATGGTGGCTTTTATCAGTGTGTGTGTGTGTGTGTGTGTGTGTGTGTGTGTTTGAGTCATAAGTTCATGTTTGATTGAATGGAAGCTGTAGGAGTCATGAGTGCATTAAGTGCATTCTTTCCCCCTGACAGGAATTGCACTTGATTTTGCAGTTAGCCACAGGGCACTGCCAACCCAGGACCATTTTAACCTCCTTCAAAAATTCCAATTTGATAAAGGATTAATATCCTGAATATATCGAGAACTTGTTCTTTTTTAAATTATTTTTTAATGTTTATTTGTTTTCAAGAGACAGAGAGACAGAGTGCAAATGAGGGAGGGACAGAGAGAAAGGGAGACACAATCTGAAGCAGGCTCTAGGCTCTGAGCTGTCAGCACAGAGCCAGATGCAGGCTCAAACCCACGAACCGTGAAATCATGACCTGAGCCAAAGTTGGATGCTTAACCAACTGAGCCACCCAGGCACCCCTATAGAGAACTTTTAAAACTAAAAAATGGGCAAAGAATAAGCATTTCTCAAAAGAAAACATACAGATGGACAGTAAGTGCATGAAAAGATGCTCAACATCATAAATCAGGAAAAGGCAAATCAAAACAAAAGATACTATCTTATACCCATTAGATGGCAGCAATCAAAACAAAAACAAAAACAAAATCCAGTGTTGGTAAGGATGTGGAATAATTGAAACCCTTGTATGTGTGCTATTGGCAGGAATACAAAATGGTCCAGCCATTAAGTGATATAAGCCAGTCACAAAAAGGCCAAAGCTATATGATTCCATTCACATGTGGTGCTTGGAATAGCCAAAATCACAGAGACAGGAAATAGAATGGAGGTTGCCAGGGTCTGGAGGATAGGGGGAATGGGGAGTAAGTGTTTAATCGGTATGGAGTTTCGATTTGCAAGATGAAAAGAGATATGGAAATGGATGATAGAATGTGATTGCATATTGTGAATGTATAGCTGAACTGTACACTTAAAAATGGTAAAGATGGGGGGGAGCCTCCTGGGTGGCTCAGTTCGTTGGGCATCTGACTCTTGATTTTGGCTGACGTCATGATCCCAGGGTCAGGGGATGGAGCCCCACATCAGGCTCCACACTGAGCATGGAGCTTGCTTAAGATTCTCTCTCTCCCTCTCCCCCTCTCCCACTTGTGCACACACTCTTTCTCTAAAATAATAATTTTTAAAATGTCATGGTTAAAATGGTAAATTTTATGTAATATAGGTATTTTTCCACAGTAAAAACAGTGGCATGGGGTGGGGAGAAAGAATTCCAGTTTAATATGGGAGCTTCAGTTTCCATTCCCATGCTGTGGCGGATCTAGGATTCATTCCCGTATTTCAGGTTGGCTTTAGGACTTGCTTACTGCCCACTGTTTGTTTCAGTGCCCCTTTCCTGCCTGCTTTCTGAGAGTCTAGTATTGCATTCCAAGGGAAGAATTTGTGAACAGTTAGATGGTTTGAAGAGGGAAGGCCCTATGGACTACATGTGTGCCTACCCTTGTGGAGATAGAACCCTCTTCTTTTTTAACCTAATTCTTGCCAGAAACTTTCAAGTAGGCCCTTGAAACATACATGTCTCCTTTTAAATATGCCTGCCACACCATTTAAAAAATTTTTTTAAATGTTTTATTTATTTCTGAGAGAGAGAGAGAGCATGAACAGGGAAGGGTCAGAGAGAAAGGGAGACACAGAATCTGAAACAGGCTCCAGGCTGAGCTAGCTGTCAGCATGGAGCCTGATGTGGGGCTTGAACCCACAAACTAAGATCATGATCTGAGCCGAAGTCGGACGCTTAACCGACTGAGTCACCCAGGTGCCCCTTGCCACACCATTTTAAAACAGTTTTACACACTTTCTTTAGGATGAAACTATGGAAGGAGATGAATGGAACATTATTTCTCAACAGAATTGGGGTTGATCAGGGGGCATCCTTGTCCCCAGAATTTGACGTTTGCAGGAAGAATGGTGGGGTGGGTGTAAGTGGCATGGTTTCTGGGTCTTCATTCCATACCTCCTAATCAATTCTGGTTTTCTTCCCTTTTATGTGTCCAGCACAATTACTTGAAAACCATGATGGGCCTCCAGCAGGCACACAGGAAATAGGGATTTGTCGCCAGTGCCTTCAAGGACAAGACCCCCAGTAACTCCTGCCGCTCTAGCATGGGGGCTGCCAAACCACTTGCTTAGAGCTCCGGATGGCCCGCGCCAAGGCTGGAGCCCAGCCCAGGGAACTCGCAATGGCCTCCCTCCCAACAGGAACATCCTTCACAGGACACGCATCTTCATACCACACTTTGCGTTTCAATTCACTGTTGTATACGCAAGAATGGGATAAAATAACTTTCCAGTTTGGATGTTCGGTGCTCACTCAAGAACCTAATTTTATTTCCTGTCCGGGAGGATGTCTTCCCTATGCACAGGTGGGGTCAGAACCGAGTCTCTGGTAAGAAAGGGAAAAAGTAGCTCAGCCACCCTCCTCCTGGCACGCCTCTGTCCCACTGGTTACCCTCTTTCCTTGGATGGACATTCTTGGGGGGAGCTAGGTCTGAGGAGCCCTGGTTCTCTCAGTCCCTGTCAGACTGTAGGTTCCCTTAGGACATCCTCTCTGTGTTCCTGAGCCAGTGAAGGTGGGAGGCTCTCCTTACTCGGCAACCAGCAGAGGCATGGGTCTAGGTGGCAATGGCTGAAAGGCAGATTTTTATCTCAGAATAAGAAGAGGCTTAAAATGAGCGCAGCGCTACCATGAAGTGAGCAGCAGGAGCCCCACAGCGGTGGGGGTGGGGGTGGGGTGTCTGGTAAGGAGGTCGCAGAACCTGTACCAGATAGAAGGTTGAACTGGATGGCATCAGTCCATTCAAACACCTGGTGACCCTGTCCTTCAGCCCAGCAGTGAGCAGGTGGATGGGGGTTTGTGGAAAAGAGAAAGTAGAAAGGCATCCGTGAGGTCTCTACCCTCTTCCTGTTCATCCCCTTTCTCTTTCACTGACGGATACATAATGGTCCTAAAATAGCTTTCAGAGACTCCTACTACACCGAGGCTTCGCAGAACGGCTTTGAAGTGCCCCTCCATCCCCCTGGATGACACACGTGGGGACCATTACTGACCGCACTAATGGTGTACACACAGCCCTACTGGTCAGTCCTCATGTTTCCTTTGATCGTGGCCAAGTAGACAAGTCTGCCCAGCCTCTGCCTGCCCTCCCAGCTAGTAGAGGCCTCAGGCAGGAAGTTCTGATTCTTTCCTTTCTCGGCTGCCCCTGCTCTTACCAGGACTTGTTTGGGGTTCCCAGGCCTTTAGGGCATCTCAGGAAATAGGCCATAGCAAATGGGGTACATCGTCTTTTGGGGGCCATAGGAAGCAGCTGTTTGTGGAATTACCAGCCCCTCTTTCCTTCATTCCTTGCCACTGGCTGCAATGGCATGGCCCTGCTGGACATCGTGCCCTAGGACCCCTAGACACCTAGTCCTGGGGCCTGCTGGCCAGGCGAGCTGGGCCTCTGTCATGGCAATTGGGCACATCAGTCTCTAGCTCAATTCATTATGACAAAGGCCTCTGTGACACAGAGAGAACCAAGTAATCATCCGTGTGGGCAGAGCCACAGAAATAAGCCAGGCTGGTGCCTGGTGGATAAGCCTCCACACACTCCTCACGGGAGCAGATGCGCCCAACGTGACAGGGAGCTAGGGGGCATCATGTCCACTCAGATGGGCCTGTTGTTCTAGAAAACAGTTCCTGCTCAGCTAATCTGACCACCAAAATCACCCCTGAGGGGACTTCCAATTCCAACATGGGACAGATAAGATAGCCTGAAAATACTCCTGCTCCAAACAGAAATGCTGGCTCAAGTAGAAATTCTTTTCAGTGCAAAGCTAAATTTGCAGGAAAGAAAGGACTGCCAGGAGCTGGAGAACTGAAACCCCACAGGGTCAGCATGGGGACTAGCTGTGGCTGCTAGGGATAGGAAGGTTGTGCGTGGATTATTGCCCTTGAGTGTTAATGTGCACATACATGTGAGAAATAAGGCTCTGGCCCATGGCCCATAGGGAGTTGGAAGTGGGACTTCTGCATAAAGCTGGCACTTTGAAGGCTTCATCCTTCACGAAGAAGTAAGCTAGAAAAAGTTTCCCCACTTTCAGGGGAAAATTTTCCAGGGATGAAGGGGGACAGGTCCTGGAAGAATTTGCAACCATGCACAGGTTTGGGATTCAGATTTACACTGTGTCCAGGAACCACCAGGCTGAGGAATTAGGGTAAAAATTAGCCCAAGGATAAAACATCTAGCAGAAAAAAATCTGTACATGCCCTTTACCGAGCCACACAACACTCCCACAAGACCCTAGTAAACATGAGCTCCAAAGATTAAACACACACACGTGCATGAACATGTCTGCACATGCATGTATGAACACAACCTGTCATAATGGAGGCACAATGAGAGCATGGTCAGACTTTTATGAACTTCAGATAACAAATTATTGAATAAAGATTATACAACATATATGTTATGTTTTAAACAAAGACAAAAGTAGGAATCAATATGATAAAGGCTATCTAAATAAATCACAGATTTTTTTAAAAACTGAAACTTGTAGGAATAAAAAAATGTAGTTCCAAAAATTAAAATGACAGATTAGAAACAGCAAAAGAGAATTGCTGACCTGGGTGTTGGATCTGAAGAAATTGCTGGAATGTAGCATAGTGGGATGAAGGAGAGAAGATTGAACGTGTGGATAAGAGACATGGTAGGCAGAATGAGAAGCGCCGGGATACATGTAATCACAGATTTGGAGGCGATCCCAGGAAGATCACTCTCTTGGTGACCTCATCCAGTCTCCTGCTTTGAGCAGTGCTCATAGCCAATTCTCCACCTTATATATCTAGCCTAGACTGCTCTCCTGAGCTCCAAACCTGTATAGCCAACTGTTAACACAGCATCTCCATTTGAATGTCTATTAAGACATCTACAAATCAGCATGTTTAAAACTAAATGCCTAATTGTCCCGCAAATATGTCCCACCCACAGTGTCCCTAATCTCAGCCCAATTGCTCAGGCTAAATCCTTAGTAGTTTTATACTCGTCTTTTCTTCCCAGCACCCACATCAAATCCATCAAGAAATCCAGTGGACTTTACCTTCCTACTACATTAAAAATCTGACCACTTTCCACTTCTGCTGCCCCTGTTCTGACCTAAGCCATTGTCATCTCTTGCCTGGATATTGCAGCAACTTACTGTGTCCTTGCTTCCTTCCCTGCTCTTGTATAGTCCATTTCCAGATCAGCTGCCTGGTTGATCCTTTTGAAATAGAAGTTAGACCACATCACACATCTTTTCAAATGTCACATGGTTCCTATTTCTCCCAGACTGAAACTCAATTCCTCAAAGCATCTCGATGGCCCTACATGATCTTGCCTGCTAGGCTTTACTCTCTTCTCTGCTCTTGTCTCCTTTGCTCACTATGCTCCGGCCATGGGGGCCTCCTTACTGTTCTTCAGACATGCCAGGCAGCTCCTGCCCAGGACCTTTGTACTGGTTGTTTTCCTCTGCCTGAAATATTCTCCCAGATGTCCACATGGCTCACTTTCTGACTTCCTTCAAGTCTCTGCTTAAATGTCACCTTCTGTAGCAGATACTGTCATGCCATGATCATAGTCCCATGCAGTTGCCATTCCTGCTAATGGGTTCCCACTGAAAGCAACTGGAGCTTTCTACATAAAGGCTTTCTCAACCATAGGTACTTAATTTGCTGCAAAGTGGGCCCAAATGCCAGGGAGTTAACACATTTAGGAGCAACTCAACCATCGAGTTGGTAAATGAGCACCCTAACCTCCTCTCCCTTGGTGGGACAAGGCATGTTCTCTACTATTTCCTGGGACTCCCCAATAAAGTACAAATTCACACACAGATGAATAGAACCAAAGGGGAAAAAAGATGGTTGCTATATTTTGTTGGATTTTCAATGAAATAAGACAAAATCATTAAAATAATTGATAGAATTTTTAATGATATATGTTATAAAAGTATAATGAAAAGGATAAGATTGGACTATTATAGCACCCAAAGTTTCTTTCAGAAATGCAGAGATTCAAGATAGGACAAAGGACTCTGGGTAGTCCTTCCCTCTCCTCCAGGATCTTTAACCTGGAGGGCTCAGACGTCTCTGTTGTTGTGTCCTCTGGCATCACATGGAGGTTCCATTCCACTTGCTCTTCCATCAGTTGGGCCTGGGGAGCCTCACTCTGGACTTGACTTTTTTTTTTAATGTTTATTTTTGAGAGAAAGAGAGAGAGAGATTGCAAATGGGGGGTAGGGAAGAGAGAGAGGGAGACACAGAATCAAAGCAGGCTTCAGGCTCTGAGCCATCAGCACAGAGCCTGAAGCAGGGTTTGAACTCATGAACGTGAACTTGAAGATCATTACCTGAGCTGAAGTCAGACGCTCAACCTACTAAGCCAGCCTGGCACTCCTGGACTTGACTCTTTTGATAGCAGGCTCTTTTCTGAGGCAACACAGTATAGGGGTAGAGCACAGGCTTTGGGCCAAAACATACAAGTTAAACTGAGACTCCGTATCTTACTGGCGTGGGACCTGGAGCAAGTTGTCCAATTTCCCAGCCTTTTTTTACATGTTAAAACAATGATTAATAATCCTGGTACCATGTGTGTCTAGTGCACAGCAGGGCCTCAACCAGTTGAAACTGCCATGACAGTAACAACAACCAAAACAATAATAAAGATACGAATGTGCCCAGCATTATGTATGATAGATGATCAACATACAAACATACACCCCCCCAAATGTTGGGCTCCCTTTCCACTCCCCAAAATGGATTTTGAATTTGAAAGGCAGCATGTCCACATGGCTAGGACATTATCTTTCTCTAATTAATCCTGATTCTGATGGCCTTTAAAGACCAATCCAAAAGCTGACGGTAGAAAAAAATAGTTGCTAAAAATATACCTGGTGTCATTGTGGGTGGTGTTACTGGATGTCAAGCGTCTTGGGTCAGGGAAGTAGTAGTCCCACTGTATACCACGTCTGCCATGCTGCACTTGGAACTTCATGTTGGGGGCTGGAGGCAGAGTTTTAGCTGGACAGTTTTAGCCCAGGGGAGGGTGACCAGCATCAATGAGAGGCTCTGAAAACACTGTCAAGTAAGGGATAGTCACAGAAATTAGAGACATTCGATCTGAGAAGTGAAGTCCAAAACGGGCTGCAGGATGGGGAGTGGGGGGAGATTTTTCTGTCCCCTCAGGAGGAAAAAACAAGATGAAGTTTCCAAACCTGGAATGGATGGTCTTGGGGCAAATTGGGCCCCCAGTCCCTGGAGGATGCAAGCCATGTCTGAGCAGCCCCAGTGAAGATCCATGTGAAAGAAGCCCTCAAACCAGGAAGACAGGAAGACAGGACTCTGAGGCCTCTGGGTTCCTCCTAAATCTAAATTCTGTGATTCTGTAAAAGCAGGTGTGGAAAAGCTAATTCACATATCCTATACATAGATAAATTTATATTTTAATAAAAAAGATTAAAATGTCAAAAGGTCAATGGTTGCTTCCAGATGAACTAGAGGCAATGTTATTCCCTTTTGAAATTTTAATTTATTAAATATGAATTGCTTTTATTAACAAAAATATCTAATTTAGAAATATTTTAATAAAAACAATCTGTCTATGAGCAGATGACAGACACTTCTGCCAGCTCAGTTATCCAACAATAAAGGGAGAGACACCCTGTTTGCAGAAATGTATCTGCAAAGGCAAGAAGGAAAAAGGGGATCTTACATGTAGGGAAGAGGCTTCCCTCAAGGCCAGCCATGACTGTGTGATTTGATGACTAAGTGGCTTGTGAAAGATGGATTTCTGAACGCAGGTGGGATTTTCCTATTACATGAAGGAGAATCTGTTCTATCCAGAAAAGCTATAAAAGGCGTTAGGAGGCTGGGATTGTGTGTGTGTATGGAGTAAACAAGTACTATTCTTAAATTTGGGGAGGATTTGCTATGGGGCTGTGCCCTGGCCTTCTGCAGAAAGTAGGCAAACTGAACGAGAGAACATATGGGGCCACATATGTGACCAGGTGTATGAGAAACAACACCGTATCTAAGAACTCCAAGTTCAGATGCTGCCACTCAGCGTCCAGGACCTTGGGCACTCTTCTCTGAGTCTCAATCTCTACATCTGTAAAGATGAGGCTATCACTGCCTTCACTACAGTGATGCTAAAAGGATCATGGGAGATAAGGTCTATGAAGACCTTACAATGTCTAAAGCCTTCCATAAGTATCTGTTGTTATTCCTGTTCCCTGTATATAGGCAGGAACCATATAAGGTAAGAATCCCTTCTGTTGGAGTGACAGTCTCAGAAAAGAATGGGAGTTTTGGCACCTAAGAAGAGCATTAAAGAGCCCAGAGCTACAGAGAAACATGGTGGTGGCAGCAGCAATGGTGTCCAAAGCTAAGAAAGAGTTTGAACCTGAAACGTGACTTTTCTCAAACCTGGCACGAAACCAGGGTCTTCTCCAGCACAAGACTGGATGTTAGTGAAAGGAACATCTAATGGTATTTAGGTGTTTCTATTCCTTTAAATCTTTTCACCTAAATTTTGTTACCATCTGCCTGAGTATTCTAATATTAGTAAAGATGTATAATTAGCTCCTAGAACAGGCCTCATGGTCTTCTGCCAATGCCACTTTCTTGAAAAGCTCCAGAAGCAGAAGATGGCCTAAGAGCCCTTCCCTTGATGGTTGGCAATCCCACAATACTGGGGGCCTGTGATTCTAGGTCAATCCCACACACACAAAATAAAGCAAGCCAAGAACCCAAGGGCAAAGAGGATTCAGATTAACTCAAACATTATTTTAAGATTAGACTCTAAATTGAGAAAGAAAAAAAAAAACTGTGCTATGAACATGGAAAAAAAATTAGCCAATAAAGAAAAAGAGAAGTGCATTTTTTTTTGAGTTCTGAGGCAGCTGTTCTTTTTTTAAAAATGTTTATATTCAGGTGGGGGGAGGGAAAGAGAAAGTAGGAAAGAGGCAAAGAAAGAGGCAAAAGAAAGAATCCCAAGCAGGCTCCATGCTTTGAGCACAGAGCCTGACTCAGGGCTTGATCCCATGAACCATGAGATCATGACCTGATCCAAAGTCAAGAGTCAGGACGCTTAACCGACTGAGCCACTCAGGCCCTCCATGACACAGCTGTTCTTATCCCTGGTTGCACATTATAATCATCTAGAGTGCTTTTATAAAAATCTTGATGCCTGGGGCACATCCTCGACCAATTAAATCAGAGTTGCTGGGATCTGGGCATCAGTATTTTTTAAAAGCTCCCAAGTGTTTCTAATGTGTACACTCAGTTGACACTACCCTGGTGGAAGGAGTCCTGGACATTTATTTGGTTTTCACCTTTGGTATGTTCGCTGATCAATATGGTGATAAATTTTCGTTTAATCTTAGCAATTATTTAATATATACTGTCTTAGAAACAAGCATAGAAGCTTCTCTGCTGATTAACTTTCAATTCACAAGCTTCCATAGTTTTTGGTTATAAAAATCCAAATACTCAAAGGGAGTACCTGTGCACATGTATGTTGTATGTGTGCACAGGTGATTCTGATTTGCAGTCAAGACAGACACTGGGACAGGTGCTCCATAAACATTGAAATAGATGGGTATGTGGGGCACCTAGGTGGCTCAGTCAGTTTGCTGACTCAGGTCATGATCTCACAGTTTCGTGAACTTGAGCCCTGTGCTGGGCTTTGCGCTGACAATGTAGAGCCTGCTTGGGATTCTCCCTCTCTCTTCCTCTCTGTCTGCCCCTTCCCCACTCATGCTGTCTCTCTCTCAAAAAAATACTTAAAAAAATAGATGGGTGTGGGTGTATGGAGGGGTAAATGATTGGATGAGGCAGATGAGGGATTCTCAACCTTGGCACTACTGACATTTTAGGTAACTTATTTGTTGGGGGTGATTCTGTATGTTGTAGGCTGCCAGAAACATCCCCCCAGTTATATAGCCCCAAATGTCTCCAGACATTTCCAAATGTTCTCTGGGGACAGAACTGCCCTGGGTTAAGAACCACTGGAGTAAGTAGATTAATGAATGTATAGATGGATGGACAGATGGTTGGATAGGAGGATGGGTTATATTCTCCTTTGAACTACCTATAACAGGGGCACCTGGGTGGCTCAGTTGGTTAAGTGTCCAACTTCGGTTCAGGGCATGATCTTGCAGTCTGTTTAAGCCCTGCATCGGGCTCTGTGCTGACAGCTCAGAGCCTGGAGCCTGTTTCAGATTCTGTGTCTCCCTCTCTCTCTGCCTCTCCCCAGTTCGTGCTCTGTCTCTGTCTCAAAAATAAATAAACATTAAAAAAAATTTTTTTGAACTAGCTATAACATGTTAGTGGTACCCTCATTAATTAAGGAGTTAAAAAAATCTTTGACATATGTTCATTTTATATTTGTAGGATAATCATGATTATAACTTCTTTGAAAAATTCTCCTTTAACAGATAAATGGGCATTATTCTTCAGTGTTGGGAGAGAATCAACTGGCTCATGTTTTCTGGAGAACTATTAGGCAGTGTATTTCCAGAGCCTTAAAATATACATATTGGTACATACTATATACATTAGTAACTACATTTTGGATAAAAATTTGGCAATACCTTAAAACTTTTAATTGTGTGTACCAGAGTTATACCATAAACACATTTTCTTCAAGTGCAGATTTTAATTATTATTTTATTTTAAAATTATAGAATTAGTTTATAATATATAATAATTATATATTAGCCAAAGTTTAAAAACTCAACATTTTAATACTTATGGACATTGGAATTTCCAAGCACCTTTGGCTGCTCAACTGCTAGGTGTACTTCTGAGATACTAAAAAGACATTCACATTGTTCAGAAAGGAACAACAGACCCAAAACAGAGTCACTTGCCCCCAACAGCAAACCAAGACTGAATTGCAGTTTCAGAGATTCCCAGGAAGGTAACTTTTAACCAGTTCATCTGAGGTTACCTGGTCAGTACCAGTGAGGTCATCGGCATGAGAGACACCCCCCCACCAAAGAAACCTTGTCTGAGGGCCACGGAGTGGCTCAGTGGGTTAAGTGTCTGACTCGATTTCGGCTCAGGTCACAGTGTCATGGTTCATGAGATGGAGCCCTGTGTTGGGCTCTAAGCTGACAGCAGTGAGCCTGCTTGGGATTCTCTCTCTCCTTCTCTCTCTGCCCCTCCCCATTTTGCATGGTCTCTATCGAAATAAATAAATAAACTTAAAAACAAGCAAACAAACAAAAAGAAACCTTGTCTGAGATAATCCACTCTGTTAGTAAACTTTCTTCCCAGCCCCTCTGTCTACAAAAGCCGCCTGTTTTATACAGCTCCTTTTGAGTGCCTTTCTACTTGCTGAATGGACTGCTGCTAATTCAGAATCAATGAAGAAAGCCAATGAGATGCTCAGTTTTACTCAGGTGAATTTTGTTATCCACAGCTTTCAGCAAAGGTGAGTGGAGGACCCAGACTGTTTCTATAGGTCCTACAGTAAAGGGTTCAGCTGATAGTGACAGCCTCAAGTTACTAAAGTTTCCTTCTTCCGTAATAGTAATTGGGTAAAGATGTATCACCTCTTCAATTCCTGGTCTTGAGACTAGGGCGAGGATACCATTTCTTTCAAGTAAACGCACAAACTGCAGAGTTTTGCTCTACCTGAAGAGGATGCTTACTGAACGTTAGGTGTAACATTGCCACTTCTGCATTTTTTTTTAAAGTTTATTTACTTACATTGAGAGAGAGAGACAGTGGGGGAGGGAAAGTGAGAGAGAGGAAGAGAGAGAATCCCAAGCAGGATCCATACTGTCAGTGCAGAGCCCAACACAGGGCTCGAACTCAAGAACTGCGAGATCATGACCTGAGCCGAAGTCAAGCATCGGACACTCAACCGAATGAGCCACCCAAGTGCCCCTAGGTATTTTTATTTCTAATAGTGTCCCATCATACCATCCTTTGGCCTTGGATCTGGAACTGTGGCTATGGAGCAGTGTAACTCGTTTTTAAGGTAACAAGATACTCAGCTTTCATTGCATACACCCCAATTTTAGCATCTTCCCTGGAGTGGGACCAGAGAAAGAGCTTTACAGTAGGTTTTGTAGGAGACATAAAGTGGCACCCTCAAGGTTACTTCTGTTGAGTAGAGACCTTCCAAAAGACTGCCTGAAAAGCTATTTATCAAGTAAAGCTAAATTTGATAGACTTACTGCATTAAGAATGCCAACTTGACAAAGTCATGATAATTTCACAGAAGATGAAAGTCAGGGGAGGATATTTATAGGATGTTAGGACCTCAACTGGGTGATTTTAAGGAGGATCTTGCAAAGCAGGAAACAGACTAGGCAGAGTTTATAACAACCATCTTGGATTGGTAGGCATAGTGAAGCAATAATCTTTTTTTTTTAATTTAAATTCAATTAACATACAGTGTAATATCAGTGTCAGGTGTAGAATTTAGTGATTCAGCACTTACATACAACACCTGGTAAGGCAACAGTCTTGAAGCAGGTCTTGAGTAAAATGCTAGTTTCAATAAGTAAGCTCTTTTTGTTAGTTTGTAGTGTTCTGGGATCAAGTATTTCTTGGAGCAAATAGCTAAGCTATTTTTGCTTGTTCTCAGTATTATTTAATACAAGAACAGGAAAGTATGCCTGGTATTTTTTAACCCAGAGACAGGAAATTAGGTTGGTTTTAGTTCTCTTTATCAGGTTCCTGCAAACTACTTTAGTTGTAAGCCACCATTGGTTGCTAGTATGCTGGTATTATTATTAAAAAATAGTGACAAGTCTTCTTGTTGTTGTACTGAACACTAAAGCCTGCCATTTCATCTTACTTGAGCAACTTGTATAAGCGTGACAAGGCAGTTCCCAAATCTGACAGGTCAGGTAATGTCTTCACCTGAAGAAAAATGGTGAAAACAGCCCACTCTGCCTTTGACCAGCAATTCTGTTACATCCTGCTGTGCTGAAGGGACTGTCTTGAACACCCTTAAATATCTGAAGGCTGTGAACAAAACTCTGTATGCTGATGATTCTGAAAACACTCCTGGTTTTTACCATGTGTGTTCCATTGGCAAAGACACTCATCAAGCATTTACTTTACTGATTTCCCCTTCCCTAAATAGTTACATAGCCAGACTCACTCTGTTGTTAGACCCAGAAATCCCTTGATAACTGTATTAGTGTTCTCTTGCTGCTGTAATAAATTACCACAAATTTAGTAGTGTGAAACAATACAAATTTATTAGTTTACACTTTGAGTCTGACATGGGCCTAAAATCAAGGTGGCACTAGGGAAGAATCAATTTCCTTGCCTTTTCCAGATTCTGCAGGGTGCCTACATTCCTTGGCTCATGGTCCTGCTAACCTTAAAAATAAAACTGCCAGTTATTTCACCAGCAAAAAAGCGTGTAAGAATAGCAGAGAATTGCAATCTGGCACAGGCAAGCTATGGGCAAAACCCTAGGCAAGTCCTCCAGAATAAAGGAGGAGAACACTCTTATAGACAAAAGGGATCCTTGGGAAGGCTGAATTAAATTTTTTTAAAATTTTTTTAATGTTTTATTTATTTCTAAGAGAGAGAAAGAGAGACAGTGTGAGCAGGTGAGGGTCAGAATGAGAGGGAGACACAGAATCTGAAGCAGGCTCCAGGCTCTGAGCTAGCTATCAGCACAGAGCCCAACGCGGGGCTCGAACCCATGAACTGTGAGATCATGACCTGAGTAGAAGTCCGACGCTTAACCAACTGACTCACCCAGGCACCCCTAAAATTTTTTTTAATGTTTATTTTTGAGGGAGAGACTGAGCACAAGTGGGGAAGAGGCAGAAAGAGAGAGAGAGAAACACAGAATTCGAAACAGGCTCCAGGCTCTGTGCTGACAGCTCAGAGCCTGACGCGGAGCTTGAATCCATGAACCACAAAATTATGACCTGAACCAAAGTTGGACACTTAGCTGACTGAGCCACCCAGCCTTTAAAAAGGCTGCTTTTTAAAAATGTTTATTTATGTTTATAGACAGAGAGAGAAGGTGAGAGAGAATCTCATGCAGTCACCATGTTGTCAGCACAGAGCCCAACGCAGGGACTCCACACCTCGAGATCATGACCTAAGCTGATATCAAGAGTCGACTCTTAACCAACTGAGCTACCCAGGTGCACCGGGAAGGCTGTTATATACAGAAAGTCCATTGGACTAAACTGGGAGTCCAAAGTAAAGCTGAGTTGTGACAGTGACACTCTCTTATTGGCTGGGTTGTTGCTGGAAGAGGAGGAAAGCCTTTCTTCCTCCTGCTGGGGTAGGAACTATAGTAGTATCTACTTGCAAAGTGCATCTCTTCCTATTGGGTCTGCAATTGACAAGGAGTGACTGGGCTTGAGAGCTCCCCCTGCCAGCCTCTGACTCCAATCTCAAGGAAGTTTACACATTAATTTTTACAGCCCTCCTTCCTTCCAACTTCAAAGCCATTTCTCTGACAATTTTTCCAGTGTCATGTCTCCCTCTAACTCTCCTTTTCTCTCCTTTTTAAGGATGGTTGTTATTACACTGTCCTCATCTAGATAATCCATGATAATTTATTTTATTTATGTTTTTAATGTTTATTTATTTTTGAGAGAGAGAAAAAGAGAGTGTAAATGGGAGAGGGGCAGAGAGAGAGGGGGACAGAGGATCCAAAGCAGGCTCTGTGCTGACAGCAGTGAGCCTGATGCGGGGCTCAAACTCACAAACCATGAGATCGTGACCTGAGCCAAAGTCGGACACTCAACCAACTGAGGCACCCAGGTACCTCGGATAATTTCTTTATTTTAAAACCAGCTGATTAGCAAACTTGGTTCTAACTGCAACCTTAATTCACCTTTGCCATGTAAACTAACATATTCACAGATTCCAGGCATTAGGATTTAGGACATGGGCATCTTTGGAGACAGAAGCATTATTTTACCTACCACAGTCATCAAGTAAAGAAGGAACTTGGCTGACTAGATGGACTTCCTGATGTCCAGGCCTACCATGTGATCACTGGTGACAAGGTCAGGGAAGTCAGAAGTGATTATGAAGTAGGTATTTTGGTACTTGGGTAAACTCAAACTTAAATATCAGATTTTTAAAAAATGTTTATTTATTCTAGAGCGAGACAGAACATGAGCAGGGGAGGGACAGAGAGGGGGAGACACAGAATCTAAAGCAGGCTCCAGGCTCAGCTGTCTGCACAGAGCCCAATGCAGGGCTCGAACCCACAGACTGTGAGATCATGACCCAAGCTGAAGTGGGACACCGAACCCACTGACCACCTAGGGACCCCTCAAATATCAGAATTTGATAGAATGCAAAGGCTGAAACTGAACTTCAGTACATTCCTAACATCCTTTGATCCAGCAATCCATGTCTAAAAATTTACTCTACAGAACTGCTCATGTAACTATGCAAATTTATACCAACAAGAATATATACTGCTACATGATTCAGGTAAGAGGAAAACTGTAGATAATTGTCTGTCCATTGGGGAAAAGTTCACAAAGTATGGTATACCCTAATTCTAGTATACTTCGCAACTTACATAAAATGAGGTAAAATTATAATTATAGACTAGGAGAATGGATGTTCATGATCTATTGTAGTTTTTATAAAAGAGCAACCTGTGGAACAAAATGTGTCGTATGAAACCATTTTACCTTTTATAAATGTGTGTCTGTACAAATGTGTAGGGATGTCCAGAGGGCTGGACAGACATATACCTGTTAGAAATATAAATTGCTGTGTTATCTAGATTTTTGACGATGAGCATGCATCACTTTTGTTTATCCCTGGACCCAGAAATTCTAATTCTGGGAATTTACTAAGGAAAACATCATGGTGATGAACAGAGATTTATCTGCAGAGATACATACCATTGTTTAAGAGTAAACAATTATTAGCACCCAAAATGAAGAGGGAATTGATTAAATGAGCTATACATTTAGACTTTGGAAGAGTATACAGCCATTAAAAATAAGATAAACAGGGGCACCTGGGTGGCTCAATCGATTAAGCATCTGACTTTGGCTCAGGTCATGATCTCGGGGTTAGTGGGTTTGAGCCCTATGTCAAACTCTCTGCTGTCAGTCAGCAAGGAGGCTGATTCAGATCCTTTGTTTCCCCTCTCTCTCTGCCCCTCCCATTTGTTTTCTCTCTGTCTCCCTCAAAAATAAATATTAAAAAATCAGATAAACAAATATGTATTAAATGAAAATATATATATAATTAAATATATGTAATGTGTTCCATTTCAAATACATATACACATATAAATAAATATATTATTATGCAAATATCATCAGTATTTATTTCTGAAGGGTGAGGTAATGTGTAACTTTTACTTTCTTCTGATTTTTTGTTTTTTTTAAATTTTTTAATGTTTGTTTATTTTTGAGAGAGAGAGCGCGTGTGAGCGGGAGAGGTGCAGAGAGGGAGACACAAAATCCGAAGCAGGCTCCAGGCTCTGAGCTATCAGCACAGAGCTGGATGCAGGGCTTGAACTCCTGGACTGCTAGATCATGACCTGAGCTGAAGTTGGCCACTTAACCACTGAGCCACCCAGGTGCCCCTGATTTTTTGGAAGAGAGGAATAGGAAGTAAAGAAGTCAGAAGTGAGACTATTTCCTCACTTTTTTCCAGGGTGAACATCAGAGGACAATGTACATTAAGGACCCACAGTTTTGAGGTTGGGTGAGAAATACCAGAGAAGGCAGCTAGTTCCGGTTCTCTGGAGCAATATTTAGAAAGCCTGTGCAATACTCAGTAATCATGCTGAAAGCATAGTGGTGACTGGTCTTTGCAGCAGGGTCTAATGGCAGGAGGGGAAGACCAGGCAAAAATCCCACAGTCCCAGATGCCCAAGTCTCCTGACTGGAGCAGAAAAGTAGCTCCTTCCAGGCTTTCCCTGTGGGCTGAGCCGACCCCAGGGCTGTATCAGGACAATATTAGGCTATCAGGGCTGGTAGGAGTATCCAAGGGTCATAACCAGTCTCAGACAAAGACTCCATTGTAAGAATCAGAATTTTTCTGATGATTCTTATGCTTTCTACTGAGGTCAATTTATCAATTGTCTTATGTTCAATTACTAAAGGAGGAAGGCAACTGAAAACTAAATCACAGTTGCCACTTGAAGTTGATGGCCTAGATGGAAGCTACTAATAGAGCCTGTGGTTTTTTTTTTTTTTCTTAGACCATCCAGCCCGTGAACACGCAAACTGGAGGTAGAAGTTCTAGCTTGGAGCTTCCTCACACCATGTGGCCTCTTTGTGCCCAGTCTGTCTCCACAGCCAAAATGCCAGCTGCTCTTGCCTGTTCCAACTCTGTTCTTTGAGCTCTACCTACTGTGCAAGGCTGGATGCTTGTCTGATGCCACTGCCTACAGGCTAGACTTCCTTCCCTCTAGTGGATTCTGTGGGAGCTCTATTCCATTCCCTCTTCAAGCTGATGCACCCACCCCTCTACTGCTGGAAATCATAGTTGCTGACAGTTCATAGCTGCACTCCTCACCAGAAACCGCCCTCAGCCAAAGGGAACTGCCCATGCAGAATATGTCCCCTTCCAGGATCATAGCTAATGGCTGGGACATATGGAGATTTATTACTTTTTAAAAGTTTTTTAAAATGTTTTATTTATTTATGAGAGAGAGAGAGAGACAGCATGACTAGGGGAGGGTCAGAGAGAGAGAGGGAGAAACAGAATCCGAAACAGGCTCAGGCTCTGAGCTAGCAGTCAGCACAGAGCCCAACGCGGGGCTCGAACCCATGAACTATGAGATCATGACCTGAGCTGAAGTTGGACGTTTAACCGACTGAGGCACCCAGGCTCCCCATGTATGGAGAATTAAATGCCTGCTCTTCATCACACAATTTGAGTCAACTCTAAGGGGCTACCCCAGCTCCAGATCTGCTTGTAGGATTATCTGAGGCCCCATTTGCAATCTCATTGGGGGTCAGCTGCTCCCTTAGCCAGTCCTGCCTCCCTCAACCCCCTTACTGTCATGTCTACTGAGTACATCCTCTAACAACCTTGCTGTACAAGTTTGCTGAACAAATTCTCTGCAGCTCAGAGTCTGTTTCAAGGGAAGCCAATCTAAGACATCCTCCTACTAGGGAGTCAGGCCTGTGCTTACTGTAGAATCCAAGGAAACAAGCATATCTATCAAGCAGACCTGTGTCCATCACTATTAGGGTGCTCTGGGGAGTGTTCCTTGACTTCTTGGGTTCCCAACTGGAACAGAAGGAAAGAAGACAGCCTGTCTCTGCTAGTCTCAGAGGTGGTAGGAAGTCCCATCCTACCATAATACATACATATACATAATATAAACACATATAATACAGTAAGAGTGTGTGTGTGTGTGTGTGTGTGTGTGTGTGTGTATTCACAAGCAAATATTCCCTAGACCCCTAGCTCTGGACACTGAGAGGGCTTTGGAGCAGTAACACCTCCAACAGCAAGGTACCAGATCTAACCCTAAGTACCAAGACCTTGGCTTCTAAATACCACCCTCCACTAAAAGAGCCAGAATTCCTTGGCTGTGATAAGAAAAATTATGAGATGAGCTTAGTATTCCTTGCCAGAAAGCAAGGAAGTCCTTAAAGAATGATATAATTTTTATCACAAGGAGCTGGAAGAAAGTTGGAAGAGACTCTCATGGTTAAACCTGAGACAATTTGAGATAAATTTTTTATAAAATGATCTCCTTAATGGGAAAAGATAGTTGCAAATGACATATCAGATAAAGGGCTAGTATCCAAAATCTATAAGGAACTCACCAAACTCCACACCCGAAAAATAAATAATCCAATGAAGAAATGGGCAGAAGACACGAACACATACTTCTCTAAGGAGGACATCCAGATGGCCAACAGACACATGAAACGATGCTCAGCGTCCCTCATCATCAGGGAAATACTAATCAAAACCACACTAAGATACCACCTCACGCTGGTCAGAGTGGCTAAAATGAACAAATCAGGAGACTCTAGATGTTGGTGAGGATGTGGAGAAATGGGTACCCTCCTACACTGGTGGTGGGAATATAAACTGGTGCAACCCCTCTGGAAAACAGTGTGGAGGTTCCTCAAAAAATTAACAACAGAACTCCCCTATGACCCAGCAATAGCACTGCTGGGAATTCACCCAAGGGATACAGGAGTGCTGATGCATAGGAGCACATGTGCCCCAATGTTCATAGCAGCACTCTCAACAATAGCCAAAACATGGAAAGAGCCTAAGTGTTCATCAAGTGATGAATGGATCAAGAAGATGTGGTTTATCTATACAATGGAATACTACATGACAATGAGAAAGAATGAGATCTGGCTATTTGTATCAACATGGATGGAACTGAGTGAAATAAGTCAGGCAGAGAAGGACAGATACCATATGTTTGCACATATAGGTGGATTAGGAGGAAGTTAACGGAGAGGACCGTGGGGGAGAAGAAGGGGAAAAATAGTTGGGGAGAGGGAGGGAGGCAAGCCATGAGAGACTCTTGCATGCTGAGAACAAACTGAGGGCTGATGGGGGTAGGGGAGAGGGGAAGGGTGGTGATGGGCATTGAGGAGGGCACTTGTTGGGATGAGCACTGGGTGTTATATGGAAACCAACTTGATAATAAACTATTTAAGAAAAAAAATGAAATAAAATAATCTCCTTAATCGGCAAATTTAACATAACCACTATCAAAATCCAGCAGGGATTTTTTTCTTGCAAAAATTGACAAGCCAACCCTCAAATTTATATGGAAATGTGAAGAACCCAGAGTAGCCTAAACAATGAACAAAAAGAACAAAGTTGGAGGACTCACACTTCCCAATCTAAAACTTATTGTAAGGGAGAGATTGGCAAAATTTTTGGTGAAGGGCTAGATAATAAGTATGTTAGGCTTTGTGGACTGTACAGTCTCTGTCACAACTATCAACTCCGTTTTTAATATATTCAGTGTTGTGCAATCATCTCCACAATCTAATATTAGAACATTTTGTTTCACCCCTTAAAAAACCTTGTACTATTGGGGCGCCTGGGTGGCTTAGTCGGTTAAGCGTCCGACTTTCGCTTAGGTCATGATCTCGCGGTTCGTGGGTTCGGGCCCCGCGTCGGGCTCTGTGCTGACTGCCAGCTCAGAGCCTGGAGCCTGTTTCAGAGTCTGTGACTCCCTCTCTCTCTGACCCTCCCTGCTCACGCTGTCTCTCTCTCTCCAAAAAAAAAAAAAAAAAAAAAAAAAAAAGCCTTGTACTATTAACAAACACTCCTCATTTCCTCATGCCACTTTCGAGCCATAGACAATCACCAATCTATTTTCTGTCTATAGATTTGTCTGTTCCAGACATTTCAAATAAATGGAATCATACAATATATGACTGGCTTCTTTCACTTAGCATAATGCTTTCAAGATTAATCTATGTTGTAGCATGTATCAGTTTTTAATTCCTTTTTATAGCTGAATTATAGTCCATTGTATGGATATACCACAATTGTTTTATGCACTCATCGGTTGATAGATATTTGGATTGTTTCCACTTTTGGGCTATTACAAATGTTGCAGTTATGAACCAAGTACAAGTTTTTATGTAGATGTAAGTTTTCACTTCTTTTGAATATACCTAGGGGTGGAATTGCTGGGTCATATAGCAGCTCTTTGTTTACAGTCTTCATTCTTCTGAATTGATTTTGTGAGGTAATAGTCCAAATTCATCCTTCTTCATGTAGACATTTGATTGTCCCATTATCGACTGCCAGAGTTAACAGTCTATATCCTTTTTTGTGGTCCAGTTTCCTAGGTTTTGTGATTTTTTTAATCAGAATTGTCAAAGTTGAATTTAGTCATGTTAAGTTCCAACATGATATCACAAATTTCCCACCAATTGTACAAAACATCCCTTTGGGTCAGTTCTAAATTAGGCTCATGCAACAAAATGCACATTTCATTTGAAAGCTTTTGTGCAGGGGTGCCCAAGCTGTCAGATTCAATTTAATAGGACCAAATGCCGTAATAGTTGAAGACTTAGTTTTTCATCAGGCTGTCTCTAGAAAGGTTCCAGGCAAATAAATAGTGAAATCCCAAGGAATCTTTTTTTTTTTTTTTTCCATACAAGCCAAGAAAGATAGGTACTAAGTAATTTGGAATAGTGTCAAAGGGGATTCAATTCATTAACAGCACCGATTCTGAGGGGAGGTGCCAACTGCATTGCCCTTGAAGGGTAAGTGGTACCTTAACCTCTGGCAATGAATCACAGGATCTTTGTTTGATAAGGAAGTTGGGCAGAAATTCTGACATAGGAGAGTGTGGGAAACATGTAGAAAGAAGCTGTACTTAAAAGGCATGCTGTGACAGATGGGTGGTTGGGAGAAGGCTCAGATGCCTGGCCAAAGAAATAAGAAGATGTTGTTAAGAAAAATTACTTGGGGGAGCCTGGGTGGCTCAGTCGGTTGGGCGTCTGACTTTGGTTCAGGTCATGATCTCACAGTTCGTGTGTTCGAGCACCACGTCGGTCTCTGTGCTGACAGCTAGCTCAGAGCCTGGAGCCTGTTTCAGAGTCTGTCTCCCTCTCTTTCTGACCCTCCCCTGCTCACACTGTCTCTCTCTCTCTCTCAGAAATAAAGACAACATTTAAAAAAAAGAAAAATTACTTGGAACAAAAAAAGAAAAATTGCTTGGAAAAAAGGCAAAAAGGCAGTTGGCATGTACTTTCAATGTCATACTGAGAATTAAGGGGGATGATGGTCTCATCCAAGAGTTATTTAATTACCCATATTAAAGGAATGTGCTTTGTCATTTACTATCAATTACTCTAAAGTTATATGCTAAATATTATCCAGTAGAAAAGATAATCCCAAAGTTATGGTTTGATTGCCCTGCTTGACACGAACCAATTTTATATCTTATCTAATATTTTATTTGTTTTTAAAATATTTGTTTATTTTGAGAGTGTGTGAGCATGCACTTTTGTGTGGGCAGGGAGAAAGAAAAGAGAGAGGAAGAGAGAGAATCTCAAGCAGGCTCCAAGCTGTCAGCTCAGAGCCTGATGCGGGGCTTGATCTCATGGAATCCTGAGATCAGCCAAAATCAAGAGTTGGACGCTTAACTGATCGAGCCACCTAGGTGCCCCTATCTTACCTAACATTTTAATTCTAACATTCCTTTTTTTTTCTCCCAATATTCCTTTATTTATGTCTGTGAATACCCAGTTGCTCAACATGCTCTTTGAACCAGCTTTGACATCTTACTTGCACCCTTATATTTGTATAAGTCATGTTTTCAATTTTTGGAAAATTATTCTTTGCCAGTATTCAGCTTGTGATGACCCACTGACCACGGGTTCTTAAGTGTCCTTTGAGGAGAAAATGTAGCCCTCACTGCAACAAGGAGCTCAACTGTAAATTGTCATTAGATTCCTCCTTCTTCATGGATTTGCAAGGAATTAGGTGAAAAAGCTGTGAAAAATGCATTCCAAGGGAGAGGGAGGCTCTTTCCCCATCGCTGTGATATTACATCATTGCACAAAACCTAGGAGGACTGACATGGCAAGTGAGCCGGACATTCTCACAGAAGCATGTGTTTAAGAATGATTTTAGGCACTATTTCTTCTCAGTCCCTGCCTTGACCACCTGCTGCTCCACTGTTGAAAGTCCCTGTTAAGGGGCACTTACTCCGGTGGCGATTGAGTGTCTGACTTCAGCTCAGGTCATGATCTCACGGTTCATGAGTTCATGCCCCTCATTGGGCTTGCTGCTGTCAGTGCAGAGCCTGCTTTGGACCCTCTAACCCCCTCTCTCTTTATCCCTCCTCTGCTTACACACTCTCTCAAAAATAAATAAACATTAAAAAAAAGAAAGTCCATGTTAAGATATTCAGATGATCATTACTTAGCACACAGAGCGGACTACTACTTTGGTTCTCTGTGGGAAAGGATAGAATAACCTTCTTGGCTTCAAGTATGGTCCAAAGTGACTAACACCAATGGGGTTACTGTTCACTGCCTGGAAATGTTAACTGTTTAGAAGTGTTTCCTAGCTAGTTTGAGAGCTTCCCACAGGCAGAGATGCTTTCATTTATCTTCATATCCCCTATTTCTACCCACAGGAGTTGGCATACAGAAAGCATTAGATAAACTGCAGTTGAGACAACATGTTTCTGGAAAAGTCCTATTGGCAGGTACTATAACTTGTGAACCAAAAATAAAAATAAAAGATGTTCACAGAGAGAAGCAGAAATCTAATAATTTATTGCTCCAAGCTTGGGATTAATTTCAACTTGTTCGGGTTTCTCATGGTAGGGGTGAAATAGCTTGGGTTAGATAAAACAAAAGGTAACATTTGTGTAACTCAATAGAAATTAGCATTTTCAGTACAATATGAGCACTGATTATCAGACAAACCAATTTCTTAATTTAAAAAAATGCATAGGACATTATCATACTACCTTAGAGTGTATATATCATTTTTCTTTCTGATATACAAATAGTTGTGAATGCTGTCTAGGGAGGTAGGAATTAGAGTGTCAGAGGGATAAAATGACAGAAAGTTGTTTCTATCATGTGGGGGACTTGGTTGAATTATGTTCAGTCATATGTTAGGGTTAAATAAAGTGAACTGAACAGACAAAAGCTGTGCATATTATAAATATTAATATCTAATCTCAAAAACAATTCACATTCATTTGGAATGGACAACAGTATACATTTACATTTTTTTTTTAAAGGTCATTTATTTTATGTGAAAAACTATTATTTTTTAAATTGTTTTAATGTTTATTTATTTTTGAGAGAGAGAGGCAGGGTGTGAGCATGGGAGAGGCAGGGAGAGAGGGAGACATGGAATTCAAAGCAGGCTCCAGGCTCTGAGGTGTCAGCATAGAGCCCAATGCGGAGCTCGAACTCATGAACCGTGAGATCATGACCTATGCCAAAGTTGGACTCTCAACCGTCTGAGCCACCCAGGCACCCCTACATTTACACTTTTGCCCAAAGCTGTCTCAACTCTCCTGATTTCTGTCAAATTATAAAATGGAGAGATCTAAACAATCTGGACATCCATCAGATTATCACATTGGTCAACCATATTGAGACATCATGCTAATTGAACCAAATAAGCAATAAATGGACAGGATTGTAAAGTCCTTGGTAAGACTCATGTGCTACAGTGGCTGGGAGATAAATGCTATAAAGATTCAGGGGTCCATCACATCCAGTAAAATTTTTAGGAGTCTAGTAGTCTGGGACATCACCTACAACATAAAGGACAAATTATTGCATCTCACACCTCCCACTACCAAAAAGAAAGCACAATACATCCTTGCCAATATTCACTACAGTCAATTTCTTTAACTTCAGCTATTCTAATAATTGCTGTGTAGTGGTCTCTCATTCCATTTTTAATTTGCATAATTAATTTACATGATATTGAACATCTTTTCATGTTCTTACTTGCCATCTGGATATCTTCTTTGATGAAGGGCCTGTTCAAATCTTTTAGTCATTAAAATTGTGTCATTTTCTTATTGTTGATTTCTCAGAGTTCTTTACATGTACAAGTCCTTTATCAGATACATGCCTTGCAAGGATTTTCTCCTAGTTTATCCTTTGTCTTTTCATTTTCTTAACAATGTCATTTGAAGAGCAGGAGTTTTTTAAAAATGTTTTTTAAATGTTCATTTATTTTTGAGAGAGAGAAAAAGAGAAAATGCAAGCGGGGGAGGGGCAGAGAGAGAGAGAGGAAACAGGATCCAAAGCAGGCTCTGCACTGACTGCAGAGAGCCTGACATTGGGCTGGAACTCACAGACCATGAAATCATGATCTGAGCCAAAGCCTGATGCTTAACCGACTGAGCCACCCAGGTGCCCCTGAAGAGCAGGAGTTTTAAATTTTGATGAAGTACAATTTATCAATGTGTTCTTTTATGTATTGTGCTTTTATTGCCTAAGTGAGGTCACAAGGGTTTCTTTCATTTTCTTTCTTCTTTAAAAATTTTTTAGGGGCGCCTGGGTGGCTCAGTCAGTTAAGTGTCCAACTTTGGGTCAGGTCATGATCTCATAGTCTGTGGGTTTAAGCCCCATGTCGGGCTCTGTGCTGACAGCTCAGAGCCTGGAGCCTGTTTCAGATTCTGTGTCTCCCTCTCTCTCTGCCACTCCCCCACTCACTCTCTGTCTCTCAAAATAAAAGGCCTAAAAAATTAAAAATAAATAAATAAAAATTTATAAAACATTTGTTCTTTTTCTTTTTTTAAGACACAGAGGGAGACTGAGCATGAATGGAGAAGGGGCAGAGAGAGAGGGAGGCACAGAATCTGAAGCAGGCTCCAGGCTCTGAGCTGTCAGCACAGAGCCCAATATGGGGTTTGAACTCACTCACAAACCAGGAGATCATGACCTGAGCCAAAGTCAGACACTCAACCAACTGGAGTCAGCCAGGCACCTCTTCCATTTTCTTTTATAAGTTTTATAATTTGAGGTTTCACATTTAGGTCTATGATTCACTTAGAGTTAATTGCTGTATATGGTATGATATATGGATCCAAGTTTGTTTTATTTATTTTTTTGCACATGGAAGTCCAGTTGTTCAAGTATCCCTTGTTGAAAAGTATATCCTTTCTCCACTAAATTGCCTTTATGTCTTTGTTAAAAATAGTTGTCTCTACATGTGTGGGTTTGTTTTGGGATTCTATTCTATTTCTTTCCTAACTTTATGTTAAAACCAAACTATTTTTATTACTATAGCTTTATAGTAACTATTGTGATTACATAGTATTAGTGTTCCAACTTTGTTTTTTCTTTTTCTGAGTTGATTTGACCCTTCTAGTTCTTTGAATTTCTATGCAAATTTTATTCTTAAAAATTTTTTTAAGTTTTTATTTTTTATTTTTGACAGAGAGAGAGAGAGAGTGAGCGTAAGCTGGGGAGGGGCAGAGAGAGGGGGAGATGCAGAATTTGAAGCAGGCTCCAAGTTCTGAGCTGTCAGCACAGAGCCTGATGTGGGGCTCGAACTCATGAATCGTGAGATCATAACCTGGACTGAAATCGGATGCTTAACTGACTGGGCCACCCAGGTACCCTTCTATGCGAATTTTAGAATCAGTAGCTCGATGTTTTCAAAAAAGCTTGCCAGGATTTTGACTGGTATTGCATTGAATCTATAGATAAATTTGGGGAGAATTGACATTTGAACACTATTGAGTCATTTTTAAAGGTTTATTTATTTATTTTGAGAGAGAGAGAGAGAGAGAGAGAGAGAGCAGGAGAGGGGCAGAGAGAGAGGGAGAGAGAAAATCCCAAGCAGGCTCTGCACTGTCAGCGTGGGGCTTGACTCAGGACTTGACTTGGGGCTCGAACTCATGAACCATGAGATCAGTACCTGAGCTAAAACCATGAGCCAACTGCTTAACTGACTGAGCCACCCAGGCACCCTGACACTATTGAGTCTTTTAACCATAAAGAAGGTATATCTTTCCATTTAATTTTTTTCAGCAGTATTTTAATTTAGGTTTTATTTTAAGCAGGTTTAATTATTCTCAGCAGTATTTTATATAGTTTTCAGCATATAGATCTTTCATACCCTTTGTAAATTTATCCCTAAGTATTTAATATTTTATATTATTGATACTGCTTTTTAACTTTAATTTCCAGATGTTTTTGGTAGCATATAAAAAATTGACTTTTTTTCCCTGTGGTTTCTTCTATAAAAAGCTTTATTAAGATCTAATTCACACACAATAGAAGTCATCCATTTAAAGAATGTAATTCAATGGACTTTAGTATATCCATAGACCACTCCAATCTGAGAACATCTGTCACTTTCCCAAAAACCTCATATGCAGTATCAGCCACTCCTCATTTCTCCATCCTACCTCCATCAGCCATAGGCAGCCACTACCCTTTGTTCTGTCTCTATGGATTTGCCTATTTGCACATTTCAGATGAATAAGATCATATGATATGTGGCTAGCTTCCCTCACTTAAAACAATGTTTTTAAGATTCATCTATGTTGTAACATATTATCAGACTTCATTTCTTTCTTTTTTTTTTTTTTTTTACTGCTAATATTCCTATTGCGTGGATATACCATGTTTTGTTTATCCGTTCATCAGTTAATGTACATATTTGGGTTGTTTCCACTTTTCATTATTGTAAGTAATGCTTCTATGAAATTCATTTGCAAGTTTTGTATAGATGCATGTTTTTAATACTCAAAAGTGGAATTGCTGGGTTATGTATTAACTGTATATTTAATATTCTGAGGAACTGGGGGTGCCTAGTGGCTCAGTTGGTTGAGCACCTGACTCTTGATTTCAGCTCAGGTCATGATCCCAAGGTGTGGGATTGAGCCCCAGGTCAGGCTCTGCACTGCATGAAGCCTGGTTGGGATTCTCTCTCTCCCTCTACTCCTCTCCCCTGCTCATGCTCTTTCTCTCTTTTGAGGAACTACTCAGACTATTTTCCAAATTGGCTTCATAATTTTATATTCTAAGTGGCAATATATGAGGGTTCTAATTTCTCCATCCTTTCAACATTTACTGTTGTCTGCCTTAAATCTAGCCATCCTAGTGGATATAAATTAGTATTTCATTATGGTTTTGATTTGCATTTCCCTAATGATAACGGCGGTATGCATTTTCTATATAAGCTTATCAGCAATTTGTAGATTTTCTTTGGAGAAGTGTCTACTCAGATCCTTTGCTCATTTTATTTATTTATTTTTTTAATGTTTTATTTATTTTTAGGAGAGAGAGAGACAGCGTGAGCAGGGGAGGGTCAGAGAGAGAGGGAGTCACAGGCTGAAACAGGCTCCAGGCTCTGAGCTGGCAGTCAGCACAGAGCCCGACGCGGGGCTCGAACCCACGAACCGCGAGATCATGACCTAAGCGAAAGTCGGACGCTCAACCGACTAAGCCACCCAGGCGCCCCAACTCATTTTATTTTTTAATTAATTAATTGATTATTGCATAGAAGAGATTATTCTGAAATTTAGTTTCTAAAATTAATATTTGATACATTATAGTTACAAGGTTAAAGCCCTAGTTTTTCCTGTCCTTTTACATTTTGCATATAAATTTTCTTATTCTCTTAGCGATTTTTTTGAAGTATAGGTGACACACAATGTTACATTAGTTTCACTTAATATGCAACATAGTGATTTGACAGCTACCATTTGTCACCATACAACTTCTTTTCCTATTTAAAAAAATGGGTTATTGATCTTTTTATTATTAACTTTAGGAGTTCTTTATATTTCTTGGATATAAGTCTCTTATCAGATATAGGACTTGCAAATATTTTCTCCCATTCAGTGGGTTACCTTTTTACTTTCTTGATGGTATCATTTCTAGCACAAAAGTTTTAAAAGTCAAAATTATTTTGGCTTTTCTTTTTTATAATTTATATTTGAGAGAGAGACAGAGAGAGAGAGACAGAGAGAGAGAATGAGCAGGGGAGGGGCAGAGAGAGGGAGACACAGAATCTGAAGCAGGCTCCAGGCTCTGAGCTGTCAACACAGAGCCCAACGCGGGGCTCAAACTCAGGAACCATGAGATCATGACCTGAGTCAAAGTTGGACTCAACCGACTGAGCCACCCACGTGGCCCCCCTTTTTAAAATTTAAGTTAATCTCTGCACCCCACATGTGGCTCGAACTCATAACCTAGAGATCGAGAGTCACATGCTCTTCTGACTGAGCCAGCCAGGTGCCCCTCCTTTGTCTTTTCTTATAATACAGTCATGATTTTTAAAAAATTTACCCTCCTTGGGGTGCCTGGGTGGTTCAGTCAGTTGAGTGTTTGACTCTTGGTTTTAAAAAATTTATTTTCCCTTTTAAAAAAGTATTTCTTTAAAAAATTTTTTTAATGTTTATTTTTGAGAGAGAGACAGAGAGTGAGTGGGGAAGGGACGGAGAGAGGGAGACACAGAATCTGAAGTAGGCTTCAGGCTTGGAGCTGTCAGCACAGAGCCTGACATGAAGCTTGAACTCACAAACTGTGAGATCATGATGTGAGCCGAAGTTGGACACTTAACTGAGCCACTCAGGCACCCCTGGACTCTGGATCTTATATAAATCTATTTTAGCAGGTTGTCTCTGATAACATGCCAGAGAGGAATGGGGTACCACCTCCTTACTGCCAGGTGGGAGTGAAATTCTTGACTTCCCGTTTGACTTTCTTGACACCTTAAGAGGGAAGTGGTGCCTTATTCTTTTGTATGGAAGTCAGATATCTTGCCTCCCACTATGACTGACATCACCTTGGTTGAGGGGGGGAGGGGTGACTTTTTGTAGGGGAGGCCTCATTATTGCTGGGTGTTGGTGAAAGTTCCATCTTCATATTCAGCTTCCTCTGATACTGAAGGGTAAAGGGAAGAGTACCATTTTATGGTTGGTGGGGACACATCTAGAGTCCCCATGTGGCCTCCACTGACACCACAGAAGGGCCTCAGTATCACCAGGCAGGGATAAAAAATCCCAACTTCCCATTCAGTCTTCTCTAATACCACCCTTACAGCTGGGAGGGGCACCCCATTCCCGAGGTATTGCTGACAGAAGTCGAGAGAGACTGTGGTTTTGTTCCATGTTGTTTGGCAGGGTAAGGAAGTATGGTCTAGTTCTCTCTCGGTAGGCTGCTGCTTCCTTGGGGCACGAGCTAGAGAAGCAGCTTGTGGGAGGTGTTTTTGTGTGTATTCCTGTTGGCCTTTCTTATTTGCCAGCTTCTGTAGCACCCAGTCTAGGGTATAGGAGACCAAGAGAGAAACCCAGGTATGTCATCACTCTGTCATCCTGCGATCCCAAAGTCCTAAGCCAGTAAGACTTTAGAGTCATTTTGGTTTATTTTAGGTATAACATCCAGGGATTTTGTGTTTTTTTATTGTTTTATTTTTTTATTATTTATTTTTCATGCTCAGGGCATGAGCTTGCAGTTCACGAGTTCGAGCCCCACATCTGGCTCTGTGCTGACAGCTCAGAGCCTGGAACCTGCTTTGGATTCTGTGCTCCCTCTCTCTATGACCCTCCCTCTGCTTGTATTGTCTGTCTCTCTAAAATAAATAAAACATTAAAAAATTGCTTAACATTGTTTTTGCAAAGAAAAGAGTTAATACAGTAGGTCTGGTTGCTCAGTCTTTGCATGTCTTTTGGGGAGCCTAGGACCCTGTTAATCCTTGGCCGACCACTAAGAATACGGCCTTCAGAAGGTTCATTATGTTCCTGGATAATGTTCTGTATGCCCTGAACAGTGGATGATGCTGGACCACTTTATCAGGATTGCTTTGCGCAAACACCAAGATTGATGTTGTACCTCATTTGACTGCTGGGGTCCCGAGTATCAGTTATCATGGATGGTCATGTAGACAAAAGAGTTGCCTATGTAACCAACCTGTGACAAAAGCTTCAGACCCTTGGACCAGAGTGAGCTTCCTTGGGAAAGATTTCACATATCCTTCCAGTCTGCTGCTAGAAGAGTGTATCCTGTGTGGTCCCAGGAGGGGAAAGACTTGGAAGCCTAAGTCTGATTTCTCTGGACTTCACCCAATGCACATTTTTGTTCTGCTCTTACTCGTTTGCTGTAATAAAGCCTTAGCTGTGAGAATAGCCTGCTAGTAAGTCTTATGAATCATTCTTGTAAACCACCTGACTTGAGAAGTATCATGGGACTCCTAAAACTTAAAAAAATAGGCTAATTGCATATCCAGCCACATTGATATTAAACTTTTATCAGAGCTACTAGTTTACCAGTTGATTTTCTTAAATATTCTACATCATATTGTCTGCAGAAAATGCGTAATATTTTCCTCTCCCTCTTTATTTATAGGCATTAATTAATCTGTTAGGCCCTCTAGTACAGTGCTATCAGTATACTTATGTTTCTAGTTTTAATGGGAAAGTTCCCAGTAGTTCCCAATGTTCCACATTAACTATGATGTTTGCTATAATTTTCCAATAAACATTTTCATATTAAATTTTCTTCTGCTTCTAGTTCACTAAGGGTATTTGGCAGTAATGAGTGTTAAACTTTATTAGTATTTTTTGCATTTACTGAGATAATCACATACATTTTTTTTTAATTTGAGAGAGGGAGAGAGGGAGGGAAGGAGGGAGGGAGAGAGAGAGAGAGAGAGAGAGAGAGAGAGAGAGAGAGAATCTCAAGCAGGCTCCACATTCAGCGTGGAGGCTGATGCAAGGTTTGATCCCATGATCCCAGGATCATGATGTGAGCTGAAATCAAGTCTGGTGCTCAACCAACTGAGCCACACAGGTGCCCCTAAACTTTTCTTCTTTAATGAAGCAGTCTAGCATTTCTTTTAGATATTTGACTACCCTTTATTTCCTCTGTGGTTATTCAAGCTTTCTGATTTTTTTTAAGATTGTCTTTTTTTTAATTAAAAAATTTTTTAAACATTTTTGAGAAAGAGAGACAGAGTGTGAGCAGGGGAGGGGCAGATAGAGAGGAGGAGACACAGAATCTAAAACAGGCTCCAAGGCTCTGAGCTGACAGCACAGAGCCGGACATGGGGCTTGAACTCATCTCACATGACTGTGAGATCATGACCGAAGCTGAAGTCAGACACTTAATTGACTGAGCCACCCAGGCGCGCCAAGCAATGTTTCTATCTAATACACTCTATCAACAAATTTGGTATCCTTCTGTGCTGACATTGCTAGGCTTTGCTTTTTAGCTGTTATGTCAGACCAGGCTTGTGTAGGTAATTTCAAAGAGTAACAATATTTTCCATCCAAATTGCTCTTCCAAAACTTTGCCACTCCCCCATTAAGCGGTGGAGTTACGTTCCCTCCCCTTGAACTCGAGTGGGCCTTGTGATTGCTTCAATTAATACAGTATAGTGGAAGTAAATGCTATATGACTTCTAAGGCTGGGTCATAAAAGGCAATGGAGATTTTACTTGGCTCTTTTTAGGAGGCTCACTGTTAGAAACAGCCACTATACTAAGAAAAAGCTCAGGCCACATGAAGGGGTCTAACAGGAAGAACTAAGGACTTTAGTCCTAAGCCCTGGCCGAGCTGCCAGCCAACAGCCTGTACCAACTTGTCTGCAACTTGTGTGAGCCCCTTGGAAACAAATCTGCTAGCTCTCAGTATAGCTGTCCCAGGTGATCCCATGTGGAGCAGAGAGCCTAACCTTCCCTGCCTGAGTTTTGACCAAGTGAAAATTTGTGAGCACAATAAATGACTATTTTTTACTTTATTATTTTATTAAAAAATTTTTTAGCACTGCTAGGAATTTACCCAAGGGATATAGAAATGCTGAGGCATAGGAGCACATGTACCCCAATGTTCATAGCAGCACTCTCAACAATAGCCAAAACATGGAAAGAGCCTAAGTGTCCATCCACGGACGAATGGATCAAGAAGATGTGGTTTATCTATACCATGGAATACTACATGGCAATGAGAAACAATGAAATTTGGCCATGTGTAGCAACATGGATGGACCTTGAGGGTGTTATGCTGAGTGAACTAAGTCAGGCAGAGAAGGACAAATATCATATGTTTGCACGTATAGGAGG
>NW_024080662.1:3055039-3115684 GCF_003009895.1 Hyaena hyaena
CTATACCATGGAATACTACATGGCAATGAGAAAGAATGAAATCTGGCCATGTGTAGCAACATGGATGGACCTTGAGGGTGTTATGCTGAGCGAACTAAGTCAGGCAGAGAAGGACAAATTTCATATGTTTGCACGTATAGGAGGATTAGGAGGAACTTGACGGAGGAACAAGGGGGAGAAGAAGAGCGGAAATGGTGGGGGAAAGGGAGAGAGGCAAACCATGAGAGACTCTTGAATGCTGACAAAAACTGAGGACTGATGGATGTGGGGGGGGGGATGGGCATGGAGGAGGACACTTATGGGGATGAGCACTGAGTGTTGTGTGGAAACTAATTTGACAATAAACTATTTGTAAAAAAAAAATAAAAAAAATAAAAAAAAAGCTTTCTTCTCATGGCTTCCACAAGACCACACTCCCTTGTTTTCTTCACCTTTGTCCCTTTGGTGGCTGATCGTTCTTTATGACCTGTAAATACTAATGTTCCCAAATGCTCAATCCTGGGCTCTGTCCTTTTATCTGCCCTTTTCTCTAGCTATACTTTCTCCTAGGAGACGTCATGCAGATTTGTACCCTGATGACTCCAAAATATATGTGTCTACATCTAGAGCATTCCTCTAAATTCTTGACTGGTATCATTGAACTGGTCACTTTGTGTCTCCATCTGAATGTTTAGCAACATTTTATGCCTTAATATGTTCTAAGCAGAATTATTAATACCACATCCCCCGACCTATTTCTTCCCCAGTCTCCACAAGTCAATCAGTTGCTGAGGTAAAAAATTTAGGATTTATCTTTGCTTTCTTTCTCTCACTTCCTGCATCCAAACCATCAGCAATATTAACAGACAATATTCTTCATCTCTCATCGTTCAGATATATTTATAAAAGCACTTACATGAACATGCATATATATGGCTTTTGGCTTAATTGAAATAGACTCCAAACACATATTACTCTGGAACTTAACTTTTTTCGTTGACATCCCTGTGCCAGTAAATGCAGATCCAGCTCTATTTTTTTTCTCCCAATTTCTTAATGGATCTCTAAATATATACAAATATCTGTAGTTTTATATATACACAGGATCACAATATATTTACTGGGTTGTGGTGGTAATATTCTTTTTTTTTCCTATCACTTCCTCCTTCCTTCGTTTCTCAAATGAAGGATAATCAAGATAACTCAACTAGAGGCACCTGGGTGGCTCAGCCAGTTAAGTGTCCAACTCGATCTCACAGTTCATGGGATTGAGCCCCATGACAGGCTCTGTGCCACTAGCACTTGGGATTCTCTCTCTGCCCCTCCATCATTTGCATGTGTGCGTGCTCTCTCTCAATAAATAAATAAACCTTAAAAATGTTTTAAAAAGATAACTAGATGGTATATATTCATCTGTATCTTTCTTCATACTCAAAAAGTTAAAAAAAAAACCCAACCATATGTGTATATATAAGTTTAAGCATTTTAAGCTTTTCCCATTCAACAAATCCCAAAACCTTATGGAAACTCCTCCAGAACATCTAGTATAGTGAAAATTCATTCTTTTAAATGACAGTGTTAGCATTCCTTGGTATAAATATTGCAAAATGTATTCTTCCATTCTTCCATTCCATTGTTTATGACCATACTCTTTATTTTCCCCGATACAAGTAATGATACAATATCTTTGTACATTTATTCTTTGCACAGTATTTTTATTTCTATAAACTAGAATTTCAGAAATAGAATTTGCTGAGTCAAAGGATACACACATGTTTTTATTAAATTGTAAATAGATACAATTATTAATCAAGCAGAGGGTAGACAAAATAACAGTAAAACAACTATGTACTTACCACCAATTTAAGAAACAGAGCTTTAGCCATTCTCTGAAGCCTCCTGGGTGCTCCCATATGATTCCTTTTCCCCCTATAGAAAAAAAAATCTGATTTTTTTTTACTTCTTCCTTCAATTTTCCCTTTGAGTTTTGTCATGTTTTTAAAAAATGTCTGGTTCTTTCTTTTTAGGGGAGAGGAGCAGAGAGAAAGAGAGAGTCTCAAGCAGGCTCCACACTGTCAATGCAGAGCCTGATGTGGGGCTTCATCTCACAAGCTGTGAGATCATGACCTGAGCCAAAATCAAGATTCAGATGCTTATCCAACTGAGCTACCCCTGAATTTTGTTTAAATCCCTGCATAATCTGTTAATTTTGACTTGTAAAACTTCATATAAATGGAAAAAAATTATATATTCTTTTATGTCTTTTTTTCCTGCTCATGTTCCTGAGATTTTTTATTTTTTAAACATTTACTTATTTTTTTGTTTGTTTGAGAGACAGAGCATAAGCGGGGGAGGGTCAGAGAGAGAGGGAGACACAGAAGCAGGCTCCAAACTCTGAGCTGTCAGCATAGAGCCTGATGTGGGACTTGAACCCACAAATCATGAGATCATGATGTGAGCCAAAGTCAGATGCTTAACTGACAGAGCCATTCAGGTGCCCCTGTTCCCGAGATTTAACCATTTTGATAGGTGTAGCTGGAAATTTCATTTTATTTTTTATTTGGGGGAGGGTAGAGAGAGAGGGACAGCGGATTTGAAGCAGGCTCTAGGCTGAGAGTGGAGAGCTCGATGTGGGGCTTGAACTCATGAACTGTGAGATCATGGCCTGAGCTGAATTTGGACACTTAACCAATTGAGCCACCCAGGTGCCCATTTTCAAATGGTGTTTTATCATTCATCACATAAATATACTACAATTGAAGGGACATTTGCCAATACTGCTATGAACATTTCCAAACATGGCCTTTGTGGTACATGTGCAAGTTTCTCTAGTTTGCATATCTAAGAGTGTAATTGTTGGGCTGTAGTATATGCCCATAATCAACTTTACTAGGTAATGTCAAATTGTTTTTCAAAGCCGTTATACCAATTAACACTTCCACTAACACTGCATTGAGTCTGATTTTCCTAAAACATCTTTTCAATATTTCTTAGCTATTAATTTTTCCTCTTTGGTGATATTTGCCAATTTAAAAAATTGGGTTGTCTTTTTCTGATTTGCATGAGTTTGTTATATATGCTAGATCAGCGCCATGCAACAGAAATAAAGTGCAATTTTTTGTACAAAATTAAAAAATTTTTACAAAATTACAAAAATGTAATTTCCAATATTCTAGAAGCCACATTTAAAACAGTGATAAGAAACAGGCCAAATTAATTTTAATAATATTTTTTACTTAATACAATCTACTTACCAAAATATTATCATTTCAACATGTAATGCATAAAAAAATTTTTTTTGTACAACTCTTTGCAATCTGGTATCTATTTCATACTTACAACACATCTTAATTTGGCCTAGTTACATTTTAAGTACTCATCAGGCTCATGTGGTTAATAGCCACTGTACTGAGGTGTAGATACTTTTGTTGTTATTATGTATGTTACAGGTCTTTCCTTCCAGTTTATGATTTTTCCTTCTACTTTTTGTCTTTTGACAACAAAGTTTCAAGGGAGCTGAATTTTGACTTCTTTGGTCTACACTTTGAATTTTAAGAACATTTTTTTCTACCACATAGGCATGTACCAAAGATAATGTATTATTCTACATTTTATTTTAAATCTTTTCATGTTTTGCCTTTTATATTGAAGTCTTTAATCCATCTGGAATTGACTTTTGGGTTAAATGAGGATCCGTTTTTACTTGCTCTCCAGATGGATAACCCAGCTCTGATATTCTGGTGTTGGTGTTGTTTTTGTAAATAGTATGTTTTATTTGCTTGTACTTTCTAACTGCTGGATCACGGAAATGCAGTTGACTTATTTTTTTATCTGAAAAACTGGAAGAAATGTCTTTAGTTCTTATTCTGTAAATTATTTGGGGTTCTCTAAATAGATAATCATATCACTTGTAAATAATAACTGTCCTTTTCATTCCTTACATGTTTTCTTTCATTGTTTTATTTTGTTGGCTAGGACTCAAGTACAATGTTGAAAAGAAATGATGTAGCAAAAAAAGAAAAAAGAAAAAAGAAATGGTGATAGCAAACATTTAAAAATATTTTTTAGTGTTTGTTTATTTTTGAGAGACAGAGACATTGCATGAGTGGGGCAGGGGCAGAGAGAGAGAGAGACACAGAATCTGAAGCAGGCTCCAGGCTCTGAGCTGTCAGCACTGAGCCTGATGCAGGGCTTGAACCCACAGACTGTAAGATCATGACTTGAGCCAAAGTCGGTCGCTCAACTGACTGAGCCACCCAGTCACCCCACAATGTTTTTTCTTTTTAATTCTAAAAAAATTTTAAAAATGCTTTATCTCACAATTATGTATCATGTTTGCTCTAGATCTTTATCAGGTTAAGGCAGTTTCCTTCTATTCCTGGTTTGTTAAAGGGTTCCCCCCGCCCTTTTTCTGTTTTTCAAATTAAGAATGGTTACTGAATGTTAACACTTTTGCCTGTATCTAAAAGCATTTGGTCGTACCATCTTGTATTAGCTTTCAGTTGCTGCTGTAACAAATTGCTACAAACTTAGAAGCTTGAGACAACATAAATTTCTGCACACCAGAAATCCAGTATGGGTCTAACTGAACTAAAAATGGTGTTGGCAGGCTGCATTCCATTCTGGAGGCTCGGGGAGGAAATCTATTTCCTGCTCATTTGGGTTATAGGCAGAATTCAGTTCCTAGAGGTTGTAGGACCACAGTGCCTGTTTTCTTGCTGGCTGTAAAATGAGTGAGAGTTATTCTCATTTTGCAGAGGCTGTCACATTCCTTGGCTCATGGCAGTTTTCTTCCATTTTCAAAGCCAGCAACAGGCAGGTTGAGTCCTTGCCCTTTTTCTTCTCTCTTACCAACCCTTTTGCCTTCCTCTTCCATTTTTAAGGATTTGTTTTTAGACCGGGCCCAGATAATCCAAGATAACCTCCCCATATCAAGGTGTGGAACTCAGTCACATTCAAGTCCCTTTTGCCACACAAAGAAAAATATTCAGGTTCCAGGGATCAGGAAGTGGACATTGTTAGGAGCTATTATTCTGCCTACCACACCATCAAAATTTGTTAATATGGTGAATTACTTTAAAAAGTTTGCAATATTGAACCCTAACTTTCATTCCTGAAATAAATTCAACTTTATTATGATTTTTATCATTTTGGATTTGCTTTAATATTTTGTTCAGGATTATTCCATCTTTGTTCAAGAATAAGAATAGCTTGGGGCACCTGGGTGGCTTAGTCGGTTAAGTGTCCAACTTTCGCTTAGGTCATGATCTCGCGGTTCGTGGGTTCGAGCCCCGCATCGGGCTCTGTGATGACTGCCAGCTCAGAGCCTGGAGCCTGTTTCAGATTCTGTGCCTCCCTCTCTCTCTGACCCTCCCCTGCTCACGCTGTTTCTCTCTCCTAGAAATAAATAAATAAAACAAAAAAAAACAATTAAAAAAAAAAAGAATAAGAATAGCTTGTAACTTTTTCCTTTTTTTGTCCTATCTTTGTCTGGGTCTGTCTATCCATCTATCCCTTCCTTTCTTTTTGAGGAAAAATTGATTACTGATTTTTTATTAAAAAATTTTTAAAAATGTTGGGGCGCCTGGGTGGCTTAGTCGGTTAAGCGTCCGACTTTCGCTTAGGTCATGATCTCGCGGTTCGTGGGTTCGAGCCCCGCGTCGGGCTCTGTGCTGGCTGCCGGCTCAGAGCCTGGAGCCTGTTTCAATCTGTGACTCCCTCTCTCCCTGACCCTCCCCTGCTCACGCTGTCTCTCTCTCTCCTAGAAATAAAACATTAAAAAAAAAATTTAAAAAAAATGTTTTTTAAATGTTTTATTTATTTTGAGAGTGAGCGAGGGAGGGACAGAGAAAGAGGGAGAGAGAGAATCCCAACTAGGCTCCATGCTCAGACTGTGAGATCATGACATGAGCTGAAATGAAGAGCCAGACACTTAACTGATGAGCCACCCAGGCATCCCAGATTACTGATTAATTTTTTCATAGTTTTAGGAACAGATAGGTTTTTCATTTCTCACTAAGTCAGTTTTGCTAATTTGTATTATGTTAGAAAGTTACCCAAGTTGATTTAAGTTTTCAGATCTATTGGTATCAGATTGTTCATTTTTTGGGTTAATTTTATAATCTCAGTAGTTTCCATAGTTTTGTCCCTCTTTTCATTATTTGTATCTTCTATTTCTCCCGCAATTTGTCAGAAGTTGGTCGAATTGTTCGTTCAGGAAGAATAAATTGTTGGCTTTGTGCATCTTCTCCGTTGTACGTACTTTCTTTCATTAATTTTGTACTCTGATCTTTTTCTTTACTTAAGTTTGACATATAATTGTCAATTTTGTCTCCCCCCTTAAGTATTTAAATTCCTAACTTTCCTCTAATTACTGCTTTATCTATGATTTTGATATTTCACTACTTATTCTAGTTTTATTGAGAAATGATTGCTATAAATCAGTGTAAGTTTAAGGCATACAGTATGATGGTCTGATTTACGTATATGGTGAAGTAATTACCACATTAGGTTCAGCTAACATACATCATCTCATATAGATACCAAAAAAAGAAAAAAGAAAAAATTTTTCCTAGTGAGGAGAATCCAGGAATTACTATTCATTGTCCTTCAGCATCAATTATTTTGTGATTCCCAGTATAGTTTTTTTTTCTGACCAATGAGTTATTTACAAGCATGCTTTTGAATATTCAAATATGTTTTTCCCCCATTAGTGATTTCTAACTTAATTGCATGTTTGTTAGAGAACATGGCTTATGCAACACCAATCATCTGAAATTTGTTGAGAATTACAAATTCTCATGGACATACAAATATCTACATGGACATACATGAGGTCAATTTTCATAAATATCCCATATGTGTACATTAGGATATGAATACTCTAGAGTGCAACATTTCATGTCTATTAATTCAATCTCCTTTTTTAAAAAATTTATTTATTTTGAGAGAGAGAAAGAGAGAGAGAGAGAAAATGAGCAGGGGAGGGGCAGAGAGGGAGGTAGAGAGAGAATCCTAAGCAGGCTTCGTACTGTCAGCACAGAGCCAGACATGGGGCTCCTATTCACAGACCCTGAGATAATGACCTGAGCTGAAATCCAGAGTCAGACCTTTAACAGACCAAGCCACCCAGGTGTCCCTCAATTTTCTTAATTATGTTGCTTGTATCTTCTGATTCTTGTCTGTGAGATCTATCCATTATATTGAGGTGTATTAAAATCTCCACTACAGGGGAATCTGGGTGGCTTAGTCAGTTAAGTGTTCAACTTTTGCTTAGGTCATGATCTCGCGGTTCGTGGGTTCGAGCCCCACGTCGGGGCTGACTGCCAGCCCAGAGCCTGGAGCCTATTTCAGAGTCTGTATCTTCCTCTCTCTCTGACCCTCCCCTGCTCATGCTGTCTCTCTCTCTCTCTCTCTCTCTCTCCTAGAAATAAAAATATAAAAAAAAATTAAAATCTCTACTACAGTGGGAAATTTATACATTTTTCTTGTAGTTCTGTCGAAGTTTGCTTTCAGTATTTTAAGGACATGTAATTATATGCATGCATGGTTAGAATTTTGAGGTCCTAGGGTCCTGAACTCATCATTACTTAGTAACCTTCATTTATTCTTAGTTTGTCTGATGTTCCCGGTAGGCTTTCTACTGATATATTACACTGACATCTTTTTCCATCCTTCTATATTTTTCTATGTTCTTGGTTTTGAGAATGTTTCAAAAATAGCATATTGTTGGATTTTGTCTGTTTACGTTCTTATTTAAAATTGGAGATGTTATTTGATTTACATTTACTGTAGTTACTGAGATATTTGCATTTATTTTTACCATATTTTTGTGATTTCTATTTGTTTCACTATTTCTTTTTTCACCATACGTTGCTTCTTTTTGTAATTTTATTCTATTTCTTCCTTCTATTAATTTAAAAATTAAAATTCTCTTAGTAGTTACCTGAGATATTTTAACTTGAACACTTAAAGAATAAAGCTTACTCAGTATTTTTGCCCCCTTCCCAAATAATACAAGGATTCTGGAAAACTTTTAACTCCAATCACCATCCCTACCCTTCCCACTTTCCAAGTATAACTTTGTTGTCCAAGATATTAGTTCTATCCTGCTTTACTCTATTAACCACACACGTTATTAGTATTATTCCTTTATTACATTTTTAGTTTTAACCATACCAATTTCTTTGGTCATTGTTCCTTCTTGTATCAGGGAGTATTTTCTGTTGGTGGTAAATTCCAGATTTTTGTCTGAAAATATCTTGAATCACATAGCCAGGTTCAAATCCTGGCTCTACCAATCCTTAAGTTATGTGACTCTAGGTAAGTACCTTGACCTCTAGGATCTTTGGTTTATTACTCTGTTAAAATGAGTTTCATCCTTTGCTGGGAGAGACAAGGCTGGGAGGGAGGATGCACTAAGTAGCCCCTGAGATCCAAGATGCCAAGATCCAAAACACAACAGAACAAAGACTATAATCACTTCCCTGAGTGTTTGATACTCTTGTGGATAAGACGAGATTAACACATATTGAAAAGAAATCAGCTAATAATATTCCCGTGTGCTTTGTGGCTAAGTGTATGGCTCTTTCAGGTCACCACTTTCAAGCCCAGTGAAAGGGTTGGCTCCTAGGGGCTTATGAAGGAGTCTTCACAGGAGGCGTGCTTACCTGGATGTCAGCAGCCTATCAGCTGCTCAACAATGTACTCTTGACAGAAAAATCCAACGTGAACACTTCAGGAGTTTCTAAAAGAAAAAGAGTAGAAAAAGGTAAGGTTTTCAAAAAAGTAGTGAAGTATTTATTACACCTGGCACATACAGGCCAAACACTATAAAATATGAGAGACAATAATGCTTCTGCCTACAATGAACTTACAAGAGTTGGGAAGATAGTTAGGTAATGAAAGCCAGTTAACAAAGAGGTATGGAAGAGAAAAGACAACTACAGAGTATACTACTACCATAGAGGAAGATGCTCAGTTAACATAAATAATGTATGTGATAGGACTCAATATAGATTGTGTATCGTTTTGTCGATTCCCCTTGTGTTGAGATCTGCAGACTGAACATGATTAAAAATCAATTGTAATTATACCCTTTTCTCTAAGGAATTCCAGAGCTAAAGGGTGTGATAGATTTGTATAGAACAGTTGAAATAACCATTATTCTAAAGGAAGCTATCTTTCTTTTGTAAACTGATTAAATCTAAAATAACTTTCAATTATGTTGGACTTTAGGTAGCTACATAAATTTATAAGGTAGCTAATTCTTTAGTTCATGGCTATTAGTTTAAGTACTTTCTTAGACAATATCACATTTGATGTTCCCTAAATGCTAAGATTTTGGTTGTATATATCTCTATCCTACAGGGAAGTAAATATATATTTAAACCACTTGATCCAAGTTTTTCATTTGTAGAGTTATACATTTTGTTCTAAAAACTGTCTCATTATATTTTTAATTAACAGAAAGGAATTAATTTCATTTGTAACAGAATAATTTGTTGATCTATTAAAATTAAGCAGTAAATCACCATAAAAAACACAGTATATAACAGCTTCTAAATAACTAATTCATGTTTCTATTCAAATGCTACGATGGACCTGTATGTATTTTTTTGAGGGGGGGGTTAATATACAATTAAAGTAACAGCTAATTTTGGGTTCCTAGAAACCAAATAAAGAAAAATACATTTTTGGAATATGTAATACACACGATTCCTCTATTTAAAAGCACACTGAGGGAGAAAAGAATAAATAGATAAGGATCATGTCAGCTGGGAATGGATTCAAGATAATGTTTAAATAATCATGGAAAGTGAGTAAGTATCTCACAAACTGTTGTGATCTACATGAGTCTTGTACTGGCAAGCCTGAACTTTCAAACATTTGATCTTGATATAACCCAGCCTTGGGTATGTATTCATGTATACTCCACTCCCAAACTGCCTCTGTGATACCATATTCAACCTTTCATATATTAGCAGATGACTATTAACCACAGGCTATGGCTGCCAGAATAGGCCTGACTCTGCCAAGGTAAGAGTTTATGTGGGAGCACATGCGTAGAGACACAACTGCCCACACTGCCCTGCTCCCACTGCCAATGTTGGCCTTGTTGCCACTGTCAACTCTGCCCCCTCTTGGCAAAGCAAGGAACTTTGAGGAGTCCCAGGAGTGAAGGCGTGGGGCTTGCTGGTCTCTTCCGAATTGGCATCTCTTGAGCACAACCAGTCTCCCGATAATACTCACCTGGGGAAAAGATTTGGTGAGAGAAGAGTAGGATGGGAAGAGGCAAGAGTAAGTGATTAGGAGTGGTTTCCCCATTCAGCTTCAGCTGTGGGTTCAAGGGTGGGGACGACTATTTCCCTCTCTCTAGAGCTTTAGCCAGGTTCCCATGTGAAGCAGGAGAGCTTTGGCCTGGACACACTGGGGGGCGCAGGGAAGGTACTGCCCAGTGGCACTTTAGAGTACCTCACTATCTTGATTGTACTGCTTCTGTGTCAGTTCTGTCTTGCCAGTATATTACCTTAAACATTTTGTTTACAAATAGTAGTTTTGAAGACGGTGCTCAAGGGATCACCTGGTGCCTCTGCCATCCCCTCAGCTACATATTTTTTCTTTTCCCAACTCTTTACAAGGTACCTGGAGCCCAACTGTGGACAATGTCCAACTTTTGGCCTTGTGTCTCCCCTAAGGCAAGAGATGCCTGAGTCAACTTTGTTTCAAAGTCACTAAAGGCTACGCTGGGGTCCCCTGAGAATGGAGTGGTCTGGGTCAACAGGAAGCATTAATGGCAGGAACAATCATGAAGGTTTTTATGCTCTTCAGAGCACTAGGGATAAATGCTTCTTATGTTTCACCTTAAGATGTTTGATATTTTCCCTTCAAACACATTTGCAGAGGGCTTTATGTAACAGAAAAGGAGACATTCAATATATAATAATGCTAAAGACCAAATTATTCCACAGCTTTGATCAAGAGGCCACGCCCAAGAATATGTTCTGAAGATATGTTCTCTTTGGATTTAAAATATATGCACAGAAAAAGCACTGGTACAACAACAGATGAAGGCATTTAATAGTATTCAATCCTCCAATCCTTTTCTTGCATGAAAAGTCACCATGCCCAGTGTCACATACTAGAAAGTGGCAGGGCTGGTACACTTAACCACTGCCCTGAAATGTCTGATTAGGCGCTGACATGGACTGAAGGTTTAGAGCTTTACAAATAGTCTCTCATTTAACCCTTAACAGCAGTGAGAGGACCTGTCCCCATTAATATCCTCATCTTAACAATGAGAAAAAAAAAAGCACTGAAAAATTATGTAACATTCATGGTCTGTAAAGAAGTGGTCACTGTCTGTAAAGAAGTGGTCACTGGAGACTTGAACCTAGGGAGTCAGATAGGCCCTGTACCTGGATCCCATGCCTAAAGGCAACAGGAAAAAAAAAAAAACAACACCCAAAAATAACAACCCCAAAATGGTCCCCAAATGAGAAACAATGATGCTAAAACGCGATAGACACTGCCTGCGTAAGCATTTACACATGCAGGCGCGCACACCTGCGCGCGCACACTTACAGGATATAAAAAAGAGCTAATGAAGGATGTCAATTCGCTTAGGTCACATTTCAGTAATTAGGACACATACCGTCTTGGTTTAGGCTGCTGTAACACTGGGCTGTGGGGCTATAAACAACCGAAATTTATTTCTGACAGTTCTGCACGCTGGGAATCGGAGAGCAGGGTGCCGGCATGGCTGCGGTCTGCTGGGGGAACTCTTCAGGGTTGTAGCCGGCCCCTTCTCCTTGAATCTTCCCTCACGTGGCAGACAGCACAGTAAGAGCGCTCAACGGGGTCCCTTATATAAGGGCACTAATTCCACTCAGGAGGGCTCCACCCTCAAGACCTAATCACCTCAAACGCCCTATTTCCTAATACCTAGGAGGTGAGGGTTTTCAACGGTGTGAATTGGGTGGGTGGGAGGCACACGAACATTCAGTCCACAACACAGACTTCCGTGCGGCTCTTTGCTGGTAAAATCCTATCCAAAGTTATAGCGATCCTGTGAACTCCCAATTTCAAAACGATCAGTTGCCATGAACCCTTCAACGTCCTGAGCGTTTAGTTAAACGCTTTACGCATTCTTGTTTCTCCTTCCAAAAATAAGAACTAAAAACCCTGGCTCTTTCAAGGTGTCCCATCTTGTCATCTTTGCAGGCTGCAGTGATTAGCAGCCTTTAAACAGGATGTTTGTTCCAAGGCCTTAGGAACCCCACGGAAGACTGGCGCGGTGGCCGGCCGAGTTGCGTGGGGGGGGTGGGGTGGGGGGGGAGTTTCAGATGACCCAGAGGGAGGCGGGAAGGAGGAGGGGGCGTCCGGGGAGCTCGGGCTCCGGGCGAATCCCTGGCCTGGCTCCGTTTCCGTACCTGCTGAGGGGCGAGATGAAGAGGCAAGGGAGAGAGAGCGCGAGGAAGAGAGAGAAAGGAGAGAAGGGAGACAGGCTCGGGAGGAGCGGCGACCGCGGTACCTCAGAGTCCCGGGGCCCGGGGGAGGGGCCGTCGTCGGCGCGGCCGCGGACGTCGGTGCTACGGTCGGCGGGGCAGGAAGGTTAGAGTCCCGGCGGGCTCGGGCCCACGACGTCGCCTGCCAACAGCCCGGGGCCGGGTCACGCCTCAGTCCCCGGCCGCCTTTCTGGGCTTGAGGGAGAGGTCGCGGCAGCGCCTCCACTGGGAGTCCCGGGCGGGTCCACGGCGCTCAGGCCGGAGGCTTATTGTTCCGGGAAGCCTCGGGCAGACTCGGGCCGGCCAACCCGCCCCCGCCTGGGGGTCGCCCGGCAGCTGCGGGAGCGCCGACTGGCGGCGGACGCGCGGCCCGTGCGTGTCCCTTTAAGGGGCCGGGCCTGTGCGGCGGAGGGGCTGGCGGGGTGCGCGTCGCTCCCCGTGTGAGTGTGTGGGGGAGAGAGCGGCGGGCGGGCGCCGGAGGGAGGGAGGGAACGAGCGAGGTAGCGACGCGGGCCGCCCCTGCCGCCGCCGCCGCCGCGGTCGGACCAGCGGCCTCCTCCCCTCTCCTCCCCTCCCCTCCCGCGCGTCGCCCTGCCGCGGGGAGGGGGCTCGCGTCGCCGCCTCCAGCCGCTCCCGATGAAGCAGCTGCCGCCGCAGCCGCCTCCGAAGATGGGGGATTTCTACGACCCCGAGCACCCGACCCCTGAGTAAGTATCAGCCCCGCGGTCTCCCGCCGCCTCGGCCCGAGCCCAGGGCGGCGCGTCCTGACGGGCGGCTGCGCGGGCCGGCGCGAGGAGTAACGGGCCCGCGGTGGACTCGCGCGGGCGGCGTGGGGAGCAGGCCCGCGCCGCCGCCTCGCCCGGGCCGCCGCGGGTCGGCGGTTGGGCCCGGCGTTGGCGCGGCTGGTCGCGTCGCAGCGGCGGTTGGGCCGGGCCGGTGGGGGAGGGGCGGCCACGGCCTCCGTCGCCGCCGCGTCCTCACCGACCCGGCCGGCCCCGCGGCTCGGCGGTCTCCTCCGGCTCCCCGCGAACCCCTCATGCCGCGCCGCAGGCTCAGGGGCCGGGGCGGAGGAACTGCCAGTGTCGGAGTCAGCGAGAGGGCACCGGCGAGGGTAGGCCGCGAATCCCCGGGCTCGGGTGGAAGCCCGGCCCGTCGCCCGGCCTGTCGCCCGGCCTCCCGGCGACGGCGGCTCGGACCGGAAGGGCCTAGCGTGCGTCGCTCGGCCGGGGGCCGCGGAGGGTCCGCGCTGCACCCTTGGGTTTAATTTTTTTTTTTTTCTTTTTTTTCTTCTCCTGGAACTCGATCCCGGCCTCGGAGTGCTTCCGGCTTCAGCTTCTGCACCTTTGGCACTTGGGTTTTGTAATGGTGGCGAGGTTTGTGTGGCCCCGATGTTGAGGTGACACCGGGTTTGTTTTTCCGCCTGAAAATGAAAGCCTTCGGAGGGGCATACGTTCTCTTCCAGATTGTGGGACTTGCACACTTTCGGACACTGCTTCCTTGGTAACAGGAACCTTTTACCCTAAATGGATGACTTTCTACTTCTCATAAAGACTTAAAAACTGGGGATCGTTTGAGGATTCTCTAAAGAGACAGCGTTCTAGAAAACTGAAATACAGTTTTGCCCGGTAGTATTTTTTTCAGCCTTGGACCTTCTTCCTCTTCTTCTTCTCCTTCTTCTTCTTCTTAAACATTTCTGTGGAGGGCTGTATCTGCTGCTACTGTATCCAATATCTCCGAGAGCTTCCACTCCAGAGCCTGGATTCACTTCTTTCCCTCCGCCCTCACGACTATTGTTTTAAAAAGCTATTCTTAAACTCCATTTGCTAGTGTATCTAGACCTATGAATGTATGACTCTTTGCAAACTTTACGGTTCGTAGGGTTTTGATTGGAACTGTCACTTTTCTGAGCAGAATGATTCCAAGAGATTTGCTCTTTTGACACATTTTACCTTAGTTCTGCTATGGCTCTTTTTTTTTTTTTTTTAAACTCTTTGCTGGAAACTTTGCAACTTGGTCCAGTAATGTCTGGATCTTACTTGATAGTTTTTAGATTCAGTTGCAACACAGAAGGATTCTGTTGGGGTGTTGATGGTTTCTGCACCAAAAGAGAAATACTTATTTTACCTTTCTAAACAAACCCAACTCTTACTTGGAACAGTAAGTTGTCACCACAAGGCTTTATCCTTTCATGGGTTCTTTCCTGTTAGGTTAACATTACCTTGATTAGATTTGTTTATATTTGCTACACAATCATTACTCCAGTGACAAAGCTCATGTTATGTAGGCTTTTGGTGTGAGACTTGGAAAACCTCAATTCTGTATCATTATCCAATAAACGCTATTGAACAGTTGTCTGGTACAAAATAACTTGCTAGCCCTTGATCCAACTAAATGCCTGCTTACAGTTCTTTTTACCCGGTTGTGTGGTGAAGTTCAGAGGCTTTAAGGATCACATCCTTCCACTTTTTTGGGGAAAACATAGTTTTTCATATTGTGTGGCAAAATGGACTCAGCAGTGCATCTTTGATGGATCTAAGTGGGGAAGAATCAAGAAAGTTTATTGTTTTACACAGGATCTTGAGAGTTTTTATTTTCACTGCTTTTCTGTCGCTACTGCTTTGGATTTCTAAGTTCCAAAGAGTGTGTGTGTGTGTGTGTGTGTGTGTGTGTGTGTGTGTGTATGTGTATTAACCTGCATGAAGTTTATAATTATAAAATATTTTCTGTTATAATACTGTAAGAACTAGGGGGGATCTTAGAAGGCATCCTGAACAATATCACTTGTTTTTCAGATGCAGAAACTGAAGCCTAGAGAAGTGAAGTGACAGGAAACCCTGTTGAGGTAGTGTGTATAAGCTACCAGTCAGTCATTACACCCCTGGAGAGAGAAGAGCAATACAGTGTAGGGGTAAAGAACTTGGATTTCAGAATCAGACATACCTGGGTTTGTACACTAGTTGAACCTTGGTCAAGTGACTCCATGTCTCTAAGCTTGGGTTTTCCCATCTTGAAATTGGGATCGTGATGGTAGCAACTTCATAGGGCTTTTGGGAGGATTGAATGAGAATTATGTATGAAAAGGACTTGGCACAGAGTGAGGCATCTGTAAATGCTTCTGGCTGGGGTTATCAGGGAACACTTAAAAAAAAAGTCAAGTTTGAAAAGATTAGGTGGACTTGAGGGGGTGACATGACCAAGTGTCCCTTTTAGACTTTAGGTAGTTTGAAATGGTTTTTAGACACATGAAAAAATTGAGGCACGACGTGTAAATTGAGTTTGTTTGAAGAAACAGTTGGAACCTGATGTTCTGTGTTTGTCTTGTACTCACTCTTTCATCAGGCACAGCTGTGAGACCTGGCTTTTTTCCTGTGGTATATAAGATTGTATTTCAGGTGAAAATGGCTGTAATCACCTGAGTATCTGTGCATTAGGTGTCTGCTATTGGGGCCAGGTGTTGAGGACACTGCAAATTAGATCCAGTTCAAGTCTTAAGGAACTCCTCTAATGAGAGAGACAGGCAAGTACTTAACAATGATAGAAGTGCTGTTCTTTGAACATATGCATGTCTATTTTGTGCCAGACATAGGCACACTAGGGAGGATGGTGTACAAAACACAAATTTTGGCCTTATGGGCACCCCTCCTAGGGAGGGGCGGTAATGAATAATATAGCGTGTTCAAAGGTAAGTGCTCTGAAAAATGGAGCAGGGTAAGGGGGATCCAGAATTTCTGGGATGTTGTAGTTTAAAATGTGGTAGACTGGGTGAACCTTCTTGAGAATGATATTTAGGCAAAGATTTAAAGGGGCAGGGGTTAGCTGTGTTAATATCTGGAGTGAAAGTATTCCAAGCAGAGGGAATAGCTAGTTCCAGTGTGCTGAGGCAGACCTAGTGAATTCTGCCTGGTGTGACTAGAATGGGATGAACAAAAAGAGTGATAGTAACTTGGGTCAGGGTGGGGTGCAGCTCTTATAGTGCTTTGTAGAGCCATTATAAGGACTTTGGCCAGAGTTTTCAACAGAGGAGTGACAGTGATCTGTTTTCAGCTTCAGGCCGTGGGGAGCAACAGCAAAGCAAGGAGACTTGAAGCTAGCGATCTGGGAGAGATGCTTCTGACTTATAAATGGTAACAGGACACGGTGAGAAATGATTGGATTTGGATATACATCGAAGATCAAACCAGTATGGTTTGTTGGTAGATCAGATGAGGTATGTGAGAGAGGAACCAAGGATGATTCCCGGGTTTTTGGTCTAAGCAGTTAGGAAGATGGAGTTTCGATCAGCCAAGGTAGGTATGACTTCATGACAAGAGCAAGTTTGGGAAATAGATTAGGAATTCAGTTTTAGGCGCCTTGGTGGCTCAGTCGGTTAAGTGTTGGACTTCGGCTCAGGTCATGATCTCATGGTTCGTGGGTTCGAGCCTCTTGTTAGGCTCTGTGCTGACAGGTAGTTCAGAGCCTGGACCCTGCTTTGGATCCTCTGTCTCTCTTTCTCTCTGACCTTCCCCTGCTCACGCTGCCTCTCTCACACTCTCTCTCAGAAATAAATAAAACATTAAAAAATTAAAAAAAGGAATTCGGTTTTAGACATGGTAACTTTGGGATGCCTGTTAGACATTTGGGTTTGAATTGATACCCATTTCAAACCCCTGGAGTTTAAGGGAATTGTCTGGACTAGAGATGTATTTTGTGATCATTAACTTAGCTAGTATTCAGAACTAAAACACTGGAAGAGATCACCAAGGGGGCCAGTGTAGAAGGAGACAAGAACCTGGGAGTGATTCCTTTAAATTGCAGTATTAAGAAGCTTTTATTATAGAATGCAGTGTAGGGGGCTTAACATGGATGGCATCCATAAACTTAGGAAAATTATCTGTTTACTACTTCCAACTAGCAGTTAGTATTTCTTTTAATTACCAATGTAAACAGCAAACTACAGTGCTCTGAGCAGTACTATGATTTTACTACTAGACAAGTCACAGATATTTTTATAATATACTGTGGTTTATAATATATTGTTTGTGTTTATCATTACATCTGGTTATAGTAGAGAAGAGATCTACCACTACATTGTTAAGAAGCATATATATTACTGTATCACACATTTGGATTTTTTGTCCTCCATGTAATTGGTTTCATTTATAATGGGTATTTTATTCTATGCATTTAAAAATACTAAGCTGAAAAGAAATCTGGCTTTCTCAGAGTGCTAAAATGGTCCAAAGCACAGAGAAAGTTAAACTTTGGGCTCTGGAGCCAATGGTTGCTGGTTTTAGAATTTAACCTCTTAATAACTTTATGAACCTGAGCAAGTTTCATAATTACTCTCTGCTTTGGTGGTGGTATTTATAAAGTGGGGATCATAGTAGTCTTTGTGTAGGGTTTTTATGAGGATTTAAGGACAGTGTTAGATCTTTTATGATTAGTATTGGATGCAGCTAGACAGAAGAGTACTTTTCAAGGCACCATGATAGGAAAAGCATGGTGAATTTAGGCAAAGTGTATTAAGTGGGGAAAAAAATATTTCTGCATGTTCTATTAAAATATAAAGCAGTGAGATTTGTCAAAGGCTTATAAAAATCCTTGTAATTCATCTTAGAGTGGGAATAGAGTTCGCAGGAAGCTAATAAAGAGAAGTATTACTGGGAAGGTTTCCTGGTGAAAAAGCCTGATGAACTATCTTTGTACTTAGAACAGACTATACCTCTCTAGTATTCAAGTTCCTCATTCCTCTTTTCTAGATTTCAGGCAGACCATTCTTCTGACACATGTCTTCAGAAAGGTATCAAGCAACTATTGATACAGTTGTGTTTTACTAAGAAATGTTCAAACTGCAAGACCTACTTTATACTATCAATCATACTTTCATAGTTTCCTCAGTGGGAGTTTGACATAACCAAATTTTTTTCTGCCATTTTTTTATTGTCCTGATTCCCTTTTAAAAATTGAAGTTATTATAATTTACTCTTTAACAGATATTTATAATTTTTCTTGACTTGATAATCAGTGTTTTTCTGTGAGTGTTGTCAGTTTTTGTAGAGAAGCTAGAATAGTCATATGCTGATGACAAAGGATGACTAGCCTGGGTTACAGAATCAAAAGTTGACCTTCATTTCTGTTAATTCTTCCAGAGCACTGTAGGGTACCTTATTTTGTAATGCACTAAGAGCTATTATTATAAGGCCCTGAGAGACCATTCATATTAGAAACTGAACCATTATATCTGGAAGTACCAAACATCACATTTAGAATCCTCCCTTTCTCTTTGAGAGAGATCTAATCTGGGGCAGGGGAGGCATTTTATTTTGAAAAAGTTTCAAACTTGCAGAGAAGTTGCAAGAATAGTATAATGAATTTCCATATGATGTTCACCCACATTAACCAGTAAATGAAATTTTATAATGTTTGGTGTATCTTTATATATATATGTGTGTGTGTATATATATATATATTTATATAAAGATACATGTCTTTATTTTTGTCTGAATCAAGTTGGAAACATCATGACCTTTCACCCCTAAATATCTAAATACCCAAAAAGAAGCATTCTCTTGTATAACCAATGTATAGTAATCAGATTCAGGCAATTTAATATTTGTAGCTATACTCTTAACTCATATACCATTCATATTTAAATTTTGCCAGTTGTCTCAATAGTGTCCTCTTCTCAGTGTGGGATTACAAATTTCATTTAATTGTGATATCTCTCAGTTTTTGATCTCTGAGGAGAGAGCTTTAAATTCAAGCTTTGGAGGTACTTTATTATTGCCTTTGTACTTCGACAGTTGTGATATTTCAAGAACAATAATGGTGTCTAGTAGTATGTTTTAAATAGTTTTTTTTTTTAATCACCAAAATAATAGGTGCTTATTGCAAAAGGGTAAGATAATGCAGATGATTATAGAAGAAAAAGTAAAAACCCACCCTTAACATTTCTTACCTGCTCCATCTCTCCAAATCCCACATCCAAGAGGGTAACCAGTACTAACAATTTAGTATATACCTTTCCAGACCTTTTCCTTTTTTTAATATGTAAGTGGAGTCATACTCCATTTATCATTCTTTTTTCTACATACTTTATTCTCTGCATATTTGCATTTACAGATATACTTATCTTTGTAATAGGCCATATTGAGTTGCTTTATTTTGTTAAGGTGTCTGGTTGTCATGTTAAGCAGTTTAAAAAGGCCTTGGGGACATGTGCTGTGTGGAAGAGGTCTCCTTACAAATATGTTTCCCCACAGGGTGAGTATATCTGGTAATTTATAATAGTATTTTCACGATTTTGTTTAGACTTTGACTCCTATACTTTGTTTCTTTTAAAAAATCTACTCTGTATACTTATTTTCTATTCTGTCTGGTGCTGATTAAGTAGTCTTTATTCCTGCCCTACTTTGATGAGTTGATTGGTTATTTTAAAAAGAAAACTCAAGGCATTTTACAGTTTTTTGAAAATGGTTGGTTTGAAGCTGGCCAACTGAAAATTCAATAGGTTTATTGTTTTTCATAATGGGATTTATATTTGGAAGTCTACTTTCATGGATTCAAATGAGAGGTTGTTTACATTGTGTAATTTTTGGTTATCACATGCTAGTAAGATGTACTTGAATTCTTTAGATTTGGAATTCACGTATAATGTATTTTGATTTGGCAGTCTTTTTTTTTTTTTTTTTTTTAAATCAAGCTAGTGGTTATTTCAGTGTCTTTTCCAGCTAAGCAAACACATTGGTCGTTTCGATGGAAGTTTATAGTTGGTCTATATTCTTAAAGATGCTTTTTATCTTGGAGTGCTTTTTCTGTCAGATGCTAACATCTCACAAATGAAAATATCCTTGGGTTGGTGTGGGTGGGTGTTGATAGGAGTGTGATCATGCTAGGAGGTCTGCTTTTTGGGAGCACTGCTTGTGGGCTTGCAAGAACCTGGAGCAAGTGGTGGTTTCTGACTGTAGCTCTTCCCACTGCCCACTTCCTGCCAAATGCAGTTAGATTCTCTCTGGTGAGGATTGGCTCTATAGTAATAACCGATATTTGCTTCATGATTAGCTCTTTGTGGAGACCCATGGACTAACTTCTGCTTTGAGTCTTTGTCTGATTTTTGGCCTCTTTGTCAATGGTTATTATATATATACTTTCTACTTTAGTAGGCAGATGATGCCAGGTTTAAAATTTTTATGAATTTTGTGTGACTGTAAAGTAGAGCTAACATTTTTCATAAATTACATAGATGGCTCCAGACTCTTTCTGTGGAAATCCATTTATTCTGATCTGGAGCACACACAGACTTCCTAAAATTACTTAGTTAAAAATATAACTCTTCCATTATTTTTATCAATTCTAGACTAGAGTGTATGTATCAACTCTAAAACATAAGCTACATGCTTTATGGTGCTGCTTTTGTGCTAAAAATTATCTATAGTAAAGAAATGAATTTTGTTGAGGTACAGTAAAACTTTTTGTTAGGAATAAGTGAAAATGTACTCCTAAAGTTTTCCCCAAGATAACCTTTATAGGTATGCTCTTTAAGCTTAAGTGTTCCACGTCCTGTAATAGTTTATTGTATAATTCAGGAAGCCAATTGTCCTAATCATGAAAAGTGTAATATAGCCTTTTTGGCAGATTAACAGCAGTTTGTGTAACAAAGTAATGTTAATAGCTGAATATTAACACATTGAAACAGTGGTAGTTAAATATAAAACTAACATTTCCCCAATTATAATAATGCTTGCATTCATTAGAGACAGTGAGACTACCAAGAAATACTTGATGCCCGTCTTTCTTTGACTACTTACTTTTTAGAGAAGATAACAGTAGTGTTAGAACATATGAATTGGGGCAAGAGTTAGAACCTGGCTGTGATAGAAAACATTTTTTCAGCTATGCATATGATAGCTGCAAAATTTGTTAGCTAGGAGCTTTTGTGAAATGTAGCCATTGCTTAAGTATTTTTGTTCCCATCATTACTACTTTTCCACGTAAATATTTTAAAAGATATGTTTGCATGCATGTGTATTTTTATAATTCTCCAACTTTTAAGATACTTTAGGTGGTTGCCAATATGACGCATCAGGAAAGGCTAAATGTTTCATTAGAGCTATCTTAGAGTTCATCCATTCTCTTGCACCTTTTAGACTTGTTTGGGTCTATCTATGCTAGGACCTAAGGGATTTTGTCTCATGTACTCAAAAATCAAAGGAACATGATGAATATGTTATAGAGACTTATTCTTTTTTTTTTTTTTAATGCTTTATTTATTTCTGAGAGAGAGAGACAGCATGAGCAGGGGGTGGTCAGAGAGAGAAGGAGATACAGAATCCAAAGCAGGCTCCAGGCTCTGAACTAGCTGTCAGCACAGAGCCCGATGCGGGACCCGAACCCACGAACTGTGCGATCATGATCCGAGCCGAAGTTGGGCGCCCAACTAACTGAGCCACCCAGGCGCCCCAAGACTTATTCTTTTAAAAGGAGGAATCTCAGTAACTAGCAGTTGGGTACAGGGTAGTATGTGCTAGTAAAAGTTTGAGTTGACCTGATTGTTTATAACTATCATTCTAATTTTCTGATAGAGTGAATAGCAGCATTCATAAATACAGGCATCTATCGTGTAAGACATTCTTAAGTAACTATTACATTAGGACAGAGAAGGTAAGGGAATTGAGTGATGTGAGTTGAGCTAATGAATGCCATTGGTGCTCAGAGAACTTTCTATGCTTCTTCGTTGGTTCTTGTGGAGACAAAGTGATAAAAATTAGACGGCTCGTGATGGTGGTCTGAGAGAGAACATGGGTGCTTCCTAAGGTCGGATAGACTATTGTGTTTTCTGCTAGACCAGTTTTTCCCCCCAGCCTTTTTAGTTGTTAGTTTTATATTTGTCTTTTTTCCAGGATGGATACTCTATTTAAACTATGCCCCATGCTTTTCCCTTGCTTAGTTGTCTTTCTATTCAAATCCTTCAGATCAAGTCTCATTTATCTTTTTATGACTATTAGGGGCCAAAAGAAAATGACAAAACTACAGATATGATAATAAATCAAAGGGTGTTTTTGGGTATACCATAAGGATATGACACTGAAAAATGGTAGAAAATTTCATCATCTAAAATTGAGGATTTGGGGGCAGGGGCATCTGGGTGGCTCAGTCGTTTTAAGTGTCTTGACTTCGGCTCAGGTCATGATCTTGTGATTCACAAGTTCAAGTCCTGTAACTGACTCTGTGCTGACATCTCAGAGCCTGGAGCCTGCTTCAGATTCTGTGTCTCCCTTTCTCTCTGCCCCTCCCCTGCTCGCACACTGTCTCTTGCTCTCAAAAAAAAATAAAATAAAGTAAAATAAACATTAAGATTTTGAGTCTAAAATGGGGGGGGGGGGAGTGTAACACCTGAGTGGCTCGGTGGGTTGAGTGTCCAACTTTGGCTCATGTCACTATCTCACAGTTCGTGAGTTCAAGCCCCGCATCTGGCTTGCTGCCGTCAGTGCAGAACCTGCTTCAGATCCTCTGTCCCCTTCTCTCTCTGCATCTCCCATGCTCGTGCTCACTCTCAAAAATAAATCGTCAAAAAAAATTGAGGCTTTTTTCTCTAGGATAGCTGATGCTTTTATACTTAGAAAACTGAAAGAAATATATATGCTAATGCTTAAACTGGATGAAACAATTATGAAATTATATTCAAAGGTTTTTTTTTTCCATTATAATTAAACCTTTTAAATCTGATGATAGGAAGCTGAATTGAACTCTTGACTATTCAAATAACATTTGTTGAATGCCTACCTTGTGATAAAGAAACAGAAGTACAGTGAGCTATATAGCAGGGACCTCTAACCCAGACTGGTGGACTAGAGGTGTAGGTAGTTGGGGAGGGCTGCCCAGACCATGTATACTTAGTCTGAAAGAATGGGAGTTAGGCAAAAACCATGAATGGAGGATGCTCTAGGGTGATCCTGAAGAATAGGGTACACAGGGAAGATTGTTCCTATGTCCATTTCCAGTTAAAGGCTCCTCTGCATTTGCTCCAGTATAAATTACTGAGTGACATAAGAGGTGTCTCATGTAGGAAGTCCTTATTACCTTACCTAATGACTTCTCATTCCTCTGGCTTCCAACTTTTTTCCCCTTTGATTTACTCATTACCATGGTTTACCATGGCTATGATTGTAAAGGGCATGGAAAATTGTGCCTCTTATTTTATAAGGGAGGAAAAGAAGGCCCTAAGTTCAAGGTATGCTCAGCTAGCTAGTTTAGTGGCAGTACCACCACTTGAACAAAAGTCTCTTCATTTGACAACTTGTCCAAGACTAACTTTTTTAAAAAAAAATATTTCTAGGAGAGAGAGAGAGAGAGAGAGACAGCGTGAGCAGGGGAGGGTCAGAGAGAGAGGGAGATACAGACTCTGAAATAGGCTCCAGGCTCTGAGCTGGCAGTCAGCACAGAGCCCGACGTGGGGCTCAAACCCACGAACCGCGAGCTCATGACCTAAGCGAAAGTCAGACGCTTAACTGGCTAAGCCATCCAGGCGCCCCCAAGACTAATTTTTTAATGATACTAAGGAATACCATTTATAATAGTTGCCATTTATAATGAATTGGGTTTCAGTATTCTGAGTTAATTTATTTTCATAGGGGTCTTCTGGATTAGTCTTGAGGTGCTTATAATAGCTTAATTTGGAGAGTGCAGGGATTCCCTCCTTAAGTTATTTCTTTTTTTCCAACTTTGCAAATATATATGCTAGAGGATTAGAGGGCTGAACAATCATTTCAGCAAAAGGTACATTGGATATGTGAACGATTCAGATTTGCTCCTTTGGCCAAGTGCCTTAAATAGTCTGAAATCTTCATTGGAAATGAGCTTCTAAGAAGTTTTAATCCCATGAGAAACTGCACCCTTGGTTTGTTGTCATTCTGTATATTAAGGAAAATCAGGAGAAGTACATAGGTAGACAACTTGCCTTTTGCTAAGAGCGCTAATAGTTATTTTTACCTTCATGTCCTGCATAAATACTGCACTGCTGTTTGTGCTACTTTTCTCTTACCAGTTCATGCTCTGTCCAAGTGATAAGGTAGTTCTAGTTCAAGGGTTCTCTGAGGATTTTAACTCATGGTTTTTGGACAAGTGGACAGAGCTCACAAGTAGTGATAATGAACATATTTGTGAGACCATAAGATGCCTAAGAGACCTCATTTCATGTTTCTGATACTAGGGAATCAAAGTAGTTATGGCTTAATAGGAGAGGCTATGTAATCATGGTTACTTTGAATTATTTTTTTGAATTGTATGTAACTTGCTTGGATGTCTATAGATATTTTTTCTATTTGAATTGTTTGGGAAATGAGACCATTATTACTCTTAACTTATTCTAACTTGAACATCAAGACCCTAACTTAATGATTCTTTGATTCAGAAATTTGCATCATTCAAGGTTAATTTAAAAACCAAATTTAAGTCATGGAGATGAAAAGTTAAAAAAAAAAAAAAGATAAAAAATAAAGTGTTGGTGTAAACTATGGCTCACAGGCCAAGTTTGGTGACCACCTATTTTGAACCTATGAGCTTACAATTTTTAATGGTGGGGGATAAAAATCAAAAGAAGAATACCTTGTGACATATGAAAATTATATGATTCACATTTCACTACTCAGAAATGAAGTTTTATTGGAACACAGCCACATACACAAAAACCAGACCCTCCCCCCACCCCAAATAAAAGCAGTGCTTATTTTTATGGTATTTTATGGAAGTAGAAAGAAGATATAAAAGGTTGTTGGGGCCTATTTCACAGTCTGTATCTCCCTCTCTCTCTGACCGTCCCCTGCTCATGCTGTCTCTCTCTCTCTCTCCCTCTCCTAGAAATAAATAAAAATATAAAAAAAAGATTTAAAAAAAAAAAAAAAGGTTGGTGAATGCTTCAGTTGAGCCTAGATAATACTTTGAAACTTCCTGGTTAGTAAATTTTCTAATCAAAAGAAAGTTTGAAGAGGGTAACATTGTTTTGTCTCTGTGAAGCCTAGGCTTAAACTAAATTGCTTTTGAGCCCATCAACAAATATCATACTTTGATTTTGTAAGACATACAGTCTAGAACAAGGTTGGCAAACTGGCCAGTGGGCCAAGTCCAGCCTGCCTGTGTGTTTTAGTACAGACTATGAATTGATAATGATTATATCTTTTAAATGGTTGGGAAAAAATTGAAAGAATGGTAACTTGTGACATGTAAAAATGATATGACATTGATGTTTTTATGTCAGTAAATAGTTATTGGAGCACAGCCACACTCATTCATTTATTTATCGTATATGGCTGTTTTCACACAAAACATCCGAGTTGAGTAGTTGTGACAGAGACTGCATGGCCTGTAAAGCCCAAGATATTGACTTTCTGGCTCTTAATAGAAAGTTTGCCTATACTTGCTCTAGAGCACTGATGAAAAAAATCATTTCCAAGGCTGCTTATGTAAAGTTTTTAAGATGGGTTAAATTTTCAGGAAAGCATGACCCATCCTAGTTGTATTATTTTTTAGAGTGGCTTGGAAAGAAGCTCACTGCACCCCAACTTGGTATTAGTGATGAATGTCATAGTGATACTAGAATAGTTTCTTCTAAATTATTATCAACATCTAAGAAGGAGCTTTAAGCTTTCACATTGTTTTTCTCTGTATCAGTCAGAATATAGAATTTAAGGAATTGGTCAAAAACGGTTTTTGGAGAACTGAGAAAATGAAAAGGGGACTCTGAAGGTAATAGTGATAGAAAGGCAGGAGGTAGCTACCCATCTTAGGGCTGAGAGGAAAAAGGGAAGAGGGTGTGGATCCCATAACGCAGAAGCTTAGAGTAGGGCCCCTTGGAGCTGAGCTTTCTGAGGGAGTGGATATTGGACATGCTGGTTTCTGAGGAGTTGCAGTTAGGCTGGTCTGGGATTGTGGAAGAAAGGTAGAAACTGGAATCAGTGCCAGGGTGAAATATTGGTGGATCAATACCTGTGGTGGCTGTGCCCAATAAATAGGAAGGAGCAAGTTCCTTCCTACCTTTCCAGCTTTTCAGTCTTCCTCTAGCACATGCTATTTGTGTCAGAGGAGCAATGTAGTTTACTGTCACAAGAGTGTAGAAAAAGAAAAGTGGGCTAGGAGCTGAAAGAAAGTACCTTAATAAAGGACAGATGGTCTAAACATATTGAAACATTTCTCAAATCTCCAGGTAAGAACTGATTCTAGTATATTTTCAGGAATCCAGGGAGGTAAAAAAGAAATCCAAAAGGAAAATTTTTGATACATTTTTTTACGTGTTTATTTTTGAGAGAGAGTGCACGGTAGAGAGAATGGGGGACAGAAGATCTGAAGTGGGCTTTGTGCTGACAAGCAGAGAGCTCCATGTGGGGCTTGAACTCACGAACTGTGAGATCATGACCTGCGCTGAAGTTGGATGCTTAACCAACTGAGCCACTCAGGTTCTCTGATTAATTTAATTTAATTTATGTTAGAGGAAGCACATGCAGAGCGCCCTAGGGGGAAGGGCAGAGAGGGAAAGAGAGAGAGACCACTGAGTCACCCAGATGCTCTGATTTATTATTTATGTAGAGGAAGCAAATGCAGGGGGGAAGGACAGAGAGGGAAAGAGAGAGACTCCCTGAACTGCTAGTGTGGAGCCTGATGTGGGGCATGAACCCATGAACTGTGACCTGAACCAATATCAGGAGTTGGAGGCTCAACTGATTGAGCCACCCAGGTGCCCCAAAAGGAATTTTTGGACGAGCATTGTGAAGTGTGTCTGGAGGCTTTTTTTTTTTTTTTTTTAAGGTCATGCTATCTATTCTTCACACATTGCATTCTTTTGGAGGCCTTGCTTTACCTTGGTCAGTTGGGTAGTTGGGTACAATAAGAATGAAGAATATCTGAACTTAGATAGCAGTAAAACCCTAACATATAAAAAAAATGGAGACTTTTTGTATATGCTTCAGTTTTGGATTTTCTATTACCTAACAGAAGAGTAAGTCCAGTTATCAATTATTAGGAAATAAGGGGTTCCAAATAGGATAAAGCCAATTTGCACATTATCTAGTTAGTGTTTCTCAAACTACCTGTAGTTTGTCATGCATTGGTATACTTTAAACATACAATAAAAATGAAGTCCTAGAAAAATTAAGTGAAAAATTAAGACATTCAGAATCTAACACCACTGGTTGAATAGTTTTCTGTCTTCATTGTGGTGGTGGTTACATGAATAACTTTGCATAGAGCTACATGCATGCATGAATATGAACACAGGTTAGAAAGAATGGTGAAAACTAAATGAGGTCTAGTCTGGTAAACAGTAATGTACCAGTGTAAATTTCCTGGTTTTGATATTGGACCCCAGCTACATAAGATGTCACCATTGGAGGGGGCTGGGTAAAATGTACAGAGACTCTTTGTACTATTTTTGTAACTTCCTGTCAATCTATAATTATTTCAAAATAAAAAGCTTAAAAGAGTATAAGTCTACTGATCACTGGTCAAGGTCACATTGCTATAAAAGTTTCCAAACTCTAGTCTCAATTTCTGTACTTGTAGATATGTAACAAACTTAGCCAGTTGGCACTGGTCTAAAGACTACAGTTAAGTGTAGCTTTTCCTCTTGCAGCTAGTCTGTATTTTTACCGGTCTCTACTTTTCACCTCCTACTTCTACTTCTCTATTCATTTGTTTAAAATTATTTACTGTGCACGTTTTTAATGACAAGACCCGGGGATATAGAAATGAGCAAGGTCCTTAATATTTATGCTTATTTTATAAAAGTGGAAACTATTTTTTTAAGTTTATTTTGAGAGCGAGAGCATGCAAGAAAGTGGGGTAGGGACAGAGAGAGGGAGAGAGCATCTGAGCAGAATCTATGCTGTGTGGAACCTGACCTGGGGCTCAATCCTGTGAACTGAGAGATCATGACCTGAGCTGAAATCAAGAACCAGAAGTATAACTGAGCCACCCAAGTGCCCGGAGACTATTAAAAAAAAATTTTTTTTTAATATTTGAGAGAGAGAGAGAGACAGAGAGACAGAGTGTGAGCGAGGTAGTGGCAGAGGGAAAGGGAGATACAGAATCCCAAGCAGGTCCCAGGCTCTGAGCTGTCAGCACAGAGCCCAATGCAGGGCTCGGACTCATAAACCATGAGATCTTGACCTGAGCCGATAAGTAGGCTGCTTAACTGACTGAGCCACCTAGGTGCCACAAGACTATTTTTTTTTGATTTATTAATTTTTATTTAGAAAGAGTGTGCCAGTGCGCAAGCATGGGGTGGGGTGGGGGAAGGGGCAGAGAAAGAGAATCCCAAGCAGGTTCTGTACTGTCCACACAGAGCCCAGTGCAGTGCCTGAACCCACAGACTATGAGATGACCTGAGCTGAAATCATGAGTCAGACACTTAACTGACGGAGCTGCTCAGATGCTCTGGAACTATTTTTTTTTTAACTGAACTATGCTTGACATCAGTATATTATTACTGTCAGGTGTACATCATATAGTAATTTATGTTTTTATGCATTATGAGTAAAGACTTGTTAAAGAATCTTACAAATATGTAATTCAAATTACTAACCATTCCAATTTATTTTGAGTATTAACTCAAAATAATAGTGCCAGGCACTAGATGGTTTTATTTTTTTAAAAGATTTTATTTTTAAGTAATCCCCACACCCAATGTGGAGATCCCAACTCACAACCCTGAGATCAAAAATTGCATGCTCCAGGGCGCCTGGGTGGCTCAGTCGGTTGAGCGTCCGACTTTGGCTCAGGGCATGATCTTGCGGTTCGTGGGTTCAAGCCCCGCATTGGGCTCTGTGCTGCCAGCTCAGAGCCTGGAGCCTGTTTCCGATTCTGTGTCTCCCTCTCTCTCTGACCCTCTCCTGCTCATGTGCTCGTGTGCACGCGCGCGCTCTCTCTCTCTCTCTCAGAAATAAATAAAACACTAAAGATTAAAAAAAAATTGCATGCGCCACCGACTGAGCCAGCCAGGTGACCCAAAATATGGAGAATTTTAAATGTTTTCCTTTGATCCTCTCTTTGAAGTAAGTAGTACTCTTTCAGCTTTAAGTTTTTTTTATTTAGAGAGAGACAGTCCCAAGCAGGCTCTGCACTGTCACTGTAGAGCTCAACACAGGGCTCAAATTCCTAAACCATGAGATCATGACCCGAGTGGAGACTAAGAATCGACTGAGCCACCCAGGTGCCCTAAAGTTTTTATTTTTTATTTATTTATTTAAAAACATTTTTTAAATGTTTTCTTTTTTTTTTTTTTTTTACTTTGAAACAGAGACAGAACACGAGTGGGGGATGGGCAGAGAGAGAGGGAGACACAGAATCTGAAACAAGAGTCTAGGCTCTGAGCTATCAGCACAGAATCCGATGCGGGACTTGAACCCATGAACTGCGAGATCATGACCTGAGAGCTGAAGTCAGATGCTTAACCGACTGAGCCACCCAGGCGCCCTGTTTTATTTATTTCTGAGAGAGAGCGAGCGAGCATGAGCAGGGGAGGGTCAGAGAGAGGGAGACACAGAATCTGAAACAGGCTCTAGGCTCTGAGGTAGCTGTCAGCACAGAGGCCCATGCGGGGCTCGAACCCATGAACCATTAGTTAGATCATGACCTGAGCCAAAGTTGGTTGCTCAGCCAACTGAGCAACTCAGGCACCCCTAAAGTTTTTATTTTAAAACATACCATTTTTATGTTGAAAATCTTAGTTCCTAATGACATTAATGGAATAACTTAATTTGCTGTATTCATTTATTATGTGACAGTTTCAGTAATAATACCAGTATTGTTATAACAGTAAGACTACTAACAGTGTAAGATTTCTTTATGACTTTTTTTTTTTTACCCTCAGGATATATTCCAGGAAGGTATTTGTCGTCAAAATAGTTTAACTTCTCTTCATGATTGTGCCAATCATCAGTTTGGTATAGCTTTAATAGTTTGAATTTCTAGAAATATTTTTTTTACTTTCTTATTGAAAAAAATGCATCATTTTACATGATTTCAAACTTATTGCAATGAAAGAATGTTAAAAGAGGAATAGCTTTCATTCCTATTCTCCATTTACCATTTCCTTTAATAGTAATAATTATGTTTAATTTTGGTTGAGTCTTGCATTTTCTATTTTGAAAATAGAAGTATACAAAACATGCTTTTTTTGTGTCTTGCTGTTCACCTAACAGTATATTCTGGAGATCATACCAGAGCAGGATGCAGAGCTCTTCATCACTGCTTTTAATGCTGTGTATTGCTCCATTGAATGGACGTGGCAGAGTTACTCTTTTGATGAACATTTAGGCAAATTCCAGTCTTTTGCTATCACATGGATAACCTTTGCATTTTATCTTAACCTTCATTTTCCATGCATGAAAGCATGAGGGTGGTGTGTTCAGTGCATTTAATTCACAGTGATCTTACATTATCATTGGCTTTGCCTTATAAGAATAAGTGTTTCAGGGTTTGTTTTTAGGCATGGGTGTTTTTGCCATACTTGCACATAGCTGACTTGAAACCTTTCTCTTTCACACCTCAAACATTAATTTGCTATTTTGGGGAAAATACTTAAACTTCACAACAACCAGAAAATAAATAAATGGTGGCTATTTTATTATGTTTAAGGTGTTGTTCCTGAAGAAAACTGACTTTTATTCCTTTTCAGTGTGTTTTGATTTTGGTCTGGTGGTAATTTATTTATTCTAGGAACTTTCTGAGTTGCTGTATTCATTATGTTACCAAAACACAGCCATGTATATTTTTGTTTAAGATTTATAACAAAAAGACTTGTGAAACATGAAAGAATGAAATTATTTTCAGAAGCATTTTTAATATTAATACAAAAGAAAGCAGATATTTATGAAGTAGATCCTGAATTATTTTTGTGTATAAAAAGAGAAACCTCTTACATCTCATGTGTGCAGGTTTGATCACATCACGTTTTACTTTAATTGTTTTAATTTTGAAAGTGGATTTTAAAGAGCTAATTTGCATTAGAGTCTATAACCACATGAAGGAACTGACCACCATCTATTTTCATGTTTCTGTTCAATGTGGGTGAGCAAGAGTAGGACTGAAAGGCTGGCATTAAGTAGTCACCGTGCTAAAATATAGGACAGTTACAGCCTTTTAAACATTAACTAGTTTATATCCTACAGTCTGTCTGTAGTAAGCCATTCCCTCAGACTTGGTATTCCACACTGCTTTCAGTACAGTAGCTCTTCATTGAAGAATCTAGTCTGAAGTTAAGGATCTGGGGACGGGGGGTGGGAGGGAGCCTAATGATTTCTTGCATCTAGTTTAGGAATTGTTATAGACACATGACCATCAGGACTCTTAACTCTGTTTCACAATGCAGCCCTTTCTGTTGCTAGGTAGATAAATTACTAGTACACTGAATCAAAATATGTTTCTCTGAAACTTGTTGCCCTTTGCTCCCAGTTCAGTGTAATAGCTAATAAATATTTGTTAAAGAGCAAGGTCTCTGCAGCCAAAAAAGCCTGGATACTTGGCTCTGTCACTTTGCTAGCTATGATGTTAGATTTCTTCATTTGCAAAATGGGAATACAAGTAGTACACCCTTCACAGGTTTGAGGATCAGATGAGCTAGATGTATGTAAAGCATTAAATCTAGTACCCTCAAAATAGGAAACATTGTTAGCTGCTTATAGTGGTGATGGTGGTCTAAGAATGGGGGTTATAAGACAGTAGTGTAATGTGACCAGCTCACTAAGGACTTGTCCTCAACTCTTTCTGTTGTGGTTCATTGGCTGGTCCTAAAATTGAATTTTAGCATTTATGCATTTCTGTCTTTTAAAGGTTGTTTGGTAATGGATATCCCCTCCCGCATTTGCTCAGTGAGGAAAATAAAACAGGTAATTTAAGAGATTTTACCCCAAACAGTGAATAAAGGTAGTGAAACTCATCTTTGTTTATTTTAAAAAAAATGTTTATTTTGAGAAGGAGAGGAAGAGAGAGAGGGAATGCAAATGCAGTGAGGGGAGGGGACAGAATCCCAAGCAGGTTCTGCACAGTGAGTGCAGAGCCCTACATGGGGCTCAGTCCCATGAAATGTGAGATCACGACCTGAGCCGAAATAGAGTTGGCCACTTAACTGGCTGAACCACCCGGTGCCCTTTGAAACTCATTTGTATATAACAAGCCTTAAAATGTTCAAATTAAGTCATATGCCCCAATTTCTGGGTTTTGGAAAAAGATTGCTTAAAGAAGAGAACATAATTCACTTAATGCAGGTGTTTCTGCAAACTAATTTGGAAGACAAATTTAGAAACATTTCAGGTAAATATATAATTGTTAACATTTGGGATGATATTCTTACCTTCTCTCAGTGACTATGGAACTCTAAAGATCAGCTGTGTTTGTTTACAAAGTGATTGCTTGTTTAAAGAAAATAAGTTATTAGCTTTACTCACCATAATATATAGGCACTCTCTCTACTTTTTAAAGCTTATTTATTTAAACAGCATGAGTGGGGAAGGGGCAGAGGGTGGAATGGGAATCCCAAGCAGGCTCCATACTATCAGCGCAGAGCCTGACGCGGGGCTCAAACCCACAAACCGCAAGATCGTGACTTGAGCTGAAATCAGAAGTCAGATGCTTAACCAACTGAGCCACCCAGGCACCCCTGTAGGCACTCTATATTAAAGTTTAAACTTTTGGGATATGAGAATAGTTGAGGGGTATGACATTGGGGGAGAGAACTGCTGTTTTGATCTATATATATATCTCTGTTTTGATCAGATTATTTCCTGTGAGAATCTTCTTGCCTGTAACTTTAATAACATTTCATTAATTTTTTTCTAGGTTTAATCTGTATACACGAGCCTCTATCTGGAGCTCTCCGTATGTTTGAGATACTATGTTAGTTGAAGATGAGGACTTAAAATAAGTGAGAAATAGTGCTTCTGTTTATCAGGTCCATTGGCACTAATTCAGGCTAGCATATTTATCCCAAAGTGCTTTGCCTAAAGTTTCTAGGCCTTTCATAAAAAGCAGTGTGGTATTCATGGCTTTATTGTTTATATAAGTCACATATATTTCTCATCAATGTTTTAATTCACTTGTCCTCTTGAGTCCTGTTTTTCAGATGAGAGAGTAGGGCAGATGTTATGAATTAATTTATGGCCTATATGGCTTATTTTTTTTCTACGGTCATTTTTAAGGTGTTTCCCTCTTTTCCTCTGAGAATTGCTTGAAATGAGAAAGTTAAAACATGGTACTCTTGTTAAGGAATTTCTTTGATTCAAAAAGTAATGAGAATTTATGCCAGGAATGGGAATGGTAAACCTCAGGGGAGATTATACAATAAGGATAAGATCTTGCATTTGTCTCTTTGTAACTTAAACCCTAGTTGGGAAGGCAAAAATAGTAAATAGAAGTCAAGGTTGTATGTGACTGTCACTCTGCAAAGTACATGGTGTAGGGGTTGAGTGTAGTAGTAGTGTCTGGAGTGGTAAGGAAAGGGATAGGAAACTGGCATACAGTACTGAGTACATACTCGGTAATTGACAAGTGAATGAAAGTGAGACTGAAGTGGCTGAGAGGATGAATAATACGGATTTGAGGGGTGATAGAGTGTGGAGGCCAGGAGAGAGGGAGAAGAATGATAGAATGAAGAGCAAATTACTTGAAGTCAGGACTGATCTCTATGAATTTGGAGACCATCTCACCTATTGAAATTCCTTCTAGGGAGTAGTATAAAGCAAGCTTAGCCAGATAGGAAAGTGGGAATGATGTTGTCAGATACTTATTGAGTAATTCCTAGATTCCAAGTAGTGTTTTTGGCACTTAAATGCAGCTGTCAACAAGAAAAACCAAGCTCCTGTCCCAAAGGAGCTTGTGTTCTAGTGGAAGGAAACAGGCACTACAATGAAAAAATCTCACATTGATAAATGTTAGATTAAAATATGATAGAGTGATAGGAGAATCTCAGAGATAACATTTGAGCTGTCATCTTCTTGAGAAGGAGCAGTCTGTTGAATATCTAGGAGGAATAGTATTCTAAGAAGGCACCTTCAGGTAAAAAGACCAGAAATTAGTTTGGAATGTTTGAGGTACAGAAAGAGGGCTTATGTGGCTAGAACTAGGGAATGAGGAAAGATTGTGAAGAGGTAAGGTCACAGTGTAAGCAGGGATATGCCAGGGTCTGATTTAGGCTTTTGAAAGATCATCTGGCTGTTGTGTGTGTAAATTTATAATGTATGTGTGTGTATAATAATAATTATGATTGGTGCATACATGTGTAGAATAATCATCATTAGCTCCATTTTGACCATGTTACATTTGACATACTTTTGAGAGATCCAAGTAGAGATATTCAGTGAGCACTTAGGCAAATAAGTGCAGAGAGTGGTTGGGTTTGGAGATGGGGGAGTCACCAATATATAGATGATAACTAAAAGCCATGAATCTATATGGGATGAGGTAGGAGGGAAAAGAATAGATAGAGAAGAGAAGAAGGAAGGCCAGCTAAATTCTTAGGTACTCCAACTTGAAGAAATCTAGTAGAATCTGAAGAGCCAGCAAATAAGATTACGGAGGGAGTAGCCAGTGAGAGTAGGAGGAAAAGAGGAGAATGGGTCCCTTGAAGAAAAATTGACCGTTGGCTTTTAGGATGTTGGTCTCTAGTGACAACCCAGCCTCCTGCCCCTTTTTAAAGGTAAGGTATCTTTAAAGCTATTTGACTAATGAGAATAAAGAAAAAGAAAAAGATAGAGGAAAGGAAATAAGTAGGAAATAGAAGTCTTTGAGAAGCTAAGAGGATGGGCATAGAGTAAAGTGATGGGATCCTGATTTGAGGGTGGTCAGGGTGATGGTATTGCTGGAGATTTGTGGTAAGGGGATGTATGAAGCAGGCATCTAGGAGAGTAAGAAAGGGAATTGAGTGGCACAAGTCACAGAGTTAGTAAATGGTAGAGACAGGATTCCAACCTAGGAATCATCAAAGTTTGATCTTCTTGCTGTGTTACATTGCCATCCTAGTAAGCAAAGTAATAAATACTAAAGAACTTGTGCTTTCATGAAGGATAATCAGGAAAACAAGATGAGGTTGAGCTGAAAAAGGAAAATTAAAAAGGAAGCCCCTCTCATTAGCTTTCTCATTTCTGGCAATTATTAATTATTACCTTGTATTGTAGTTATTTGGTATACCTCTGTGCCATACTACTTCAAGTAAAGGATGAAATTCTGGGTAGGAACTGCGTATGAACTTGATATCTTGTCCTAACAGAGTTAACACTGCCTTCAGAAGGACAGATTCTTAAATAATTGTTGAACAGTCTTGTGATTGATGAGTATTGATACTTGTAGTTAATAGTGTTGCCTTTCTCAAATAAGTCGTTGGACAATCAGTGTGGGTTGTATGCTGTGGAAAGACAGTTTGTGATGTTGTCTCCAAATTTGCCTTAAGCCTAGTTAGCTCATGGTATGAAAACATTGGCCTACAGAAGGATTAACTCAGTTTGTTGAGGAGAGGTTTACAAATGTGTGTGATCATAGGTGAGGCTATGGCTGTGAACTAGGTAGATGTGATCTTTTGTAATAGAATTTAACTTATGAAGACTTCTTCTCTGATGTTCTACTTTTCCATATCATTGAATATCTGAGGCATTTAAAGTCTTAAATATATAACACTGCAAGTGCCTAAACTGTGTAAATGTCAAAACATGCCCGACTTCAGTGAATTCAGACTTCTTTTTCCACGACAAATGTTTTTGTTTGTACTTGTTGGGGGGCAGGTCATAGATTTAGAAACCTGAAATGGAAACTAAGGGAAGGGGAAGGAGAGGGACTGAAGCTGTGAAATTCTTTCTTTCCTAATGGTGGAGGTAGTCACTTTAGTACTTGAGAAGGGCTCGGGCCTGGGTGTATACAGCAAGCTATCTTTCTTCCAGAGAGAGAGCTCAGAGTACTACTAGAGTGTACCTCAGGGCTGGGATGTGTTACTAGCAGTGTTGGGAAATAGTCTTTAGTTTTTCATTGGTGGCTTCCTTCCTTTTGTTACCAACGCTTCTCTTACCTCTTGAGTTTTTAGTTCTTCACAATACCCTGCATCTGCAATTTCAGTCTAGTATAGGGTCTAGTTTTGATGAAGCTTATTCTCATCACTGCTTTCCAGAATATGAATTTGGAACAGTTGAGGTAGTGTTTCTCTAGCTGAGGCTCTAGGATCTTGAAGAGTCCATACAGTGTTTTTCTTAAAAAATTCTTAAGGGGTGTAGATTTTGTCAAGGTATTTAAAAGTTTTTCATATTTGATTACCTTAAGTTGAAAAAATAATTTTTAGTTTTGGAATAATTTCAAATTGACAGAATGGTCAAAAATAATAAATTTCCTGTATACCCTTCACCCATTTGTGAACATTTTATCATTTATCATTCTTTCTATACACACACATTACTTTGTTTTTCTGAAATGTTTGATAGTTATAGTCATGTTGCCTTTTTACATATCCTCCAGTGTGTACTTGGTAAAAACAAAGATACTCTCTTAATATAATCATTATCAATCACTATCAATTTTGAGAAATTAACATCAATACAATTCTGTTTTCTAACTACAGACTTTAGGGGCTCCTGGGTGGCCTTGTTGGTTAAACATCTGACTTTGGCTCGGGTCATGATCTTGTGGTCTGTGGGTTCAAGCCCCTTGTTGGGCTCTGTGCTGACAGCTCAGAGCCTGGCTCTTGCTTCAGATTCTGTGTCTCCCTCTATTTCTGCCCCTCTGTCACTCACACTCTGTGTGTCTCTTTCAAAAATAACTTAACATTAAAAACTAAAAAAAACCCTATAGACCTTAAAAATTACTTTGACCAGTTTAAAATCTTAAAATTTATTTTTCTTGAAAACTACCATCTTTCAGTGGTAATTTTCAAGTAAAATAAATTTTTTTTTTAAATATTTTTATTTATTTCTAGGAGAGAGAGAGAGAGACAGCGTGAGCAGGGGAGGGACAGAGAGAGAGGGAGACACAGACTCTGAAATAGGCTCCAGGTTCTGAGCTGGCAGTCAGCACAGAGCCCGACGCAGGGCTCGAACCCACGAACCGCGAGATCATGACCTAAGCGAAAGTCGGACGCTTAACCAACTAAGCCACCCAGGCGCCCCTCAAGTAAAATAAATTTTAATATATGAATCTTAATTTTAAAGGATTTAATATTTTATTTTAGTATACTAATTTTCTTAGGTCAGTGTTCATAAGTTGAGATCTAGCCTTAGATATCTGACAAATTCTTGTCTTCTTAAAAAAAGGCCTATATATCACTCAAATTAAGAAACACTGACTTTGAGCATTTGAGGAGTGTCTGAGTTTTATTTTTATTTTTTGTTTTTTATTTTTACAGAGAGAGAGAAAGAGCAAGCTACCACTAGTTGGGGAGAGGGGCAAAGGGAAAGAGAGAAAGAATCTTAAGTAGGCTGCATGTTGAATGTGGACATGGGGTTTGATCCCACAACTGTGGGATCATGACCTGAGTCAAAACTCAAGGTTAGAGCTCAATGACTGAGCCACCCAGGCGTCCCAGGATTATATGAGTTTTAGTAAGAAGTCTTTAAGGATGATATAGGAGTGAATCTTTAAATTGTTACTAAAATCCAAGTAAAGTAATAAGTGCTGCTTCTGACTTGTAGTTCAGGAAATTCAGTGAATGAAGGGCTGGGGTGAGACCTTCTAGGACCACACTTTTAGCTTTTCATCTAGGGTAGGAGTTCTATCTCATTTGAGGTAAGTCCTCATCCAGATTCTTTGTAAACATTTCTTATGACAAGGAAACGTAAGTCCTCCATACAGTGACACATTCTAGCTGCAGGTGTATCACATCTGATTATTTATTTATTTATTTATTTATTTATTTATTTTTTGAGAGAGACAGACCGCGTGAGCAGGGGAGGGTGAGAGAGAGAGAGGGAGACACGGAATCAGAGGCAGGCTCCTGGCTCTGAGCTAGCTGTCAGCACAGAGACCGACACGGAGCTCAAACCCATGAACTGTGAGAGCATGACCTGAGCTGAAGTCAGACGCTTAACTGACTGAGCCACCCAGGTGCCCCACATCTGATTTTTATAAATCAGTAAGAAAGACCAACAACTCAGTTTATTGGCCAAGGACCTGAAAAAGCACTTCCCAGCAAAAAGGAGATACTAATGACTATAAAAGCATGTAAAGCTATTATGATGGTAGAACTAAAAATGAAGCTATGTCCGTATATATAGATAATGATATCTAAGGCTTTAAATGGACAAAAACAAGGTATAGAGAGGTATGTATCCTTTTGTGTTTTTTCTCTTTAAAAAGATACATATGCTCATATATGCACACAATTTCTGGAAGGATATATAAAACTTAACAATAGTTGCCACTGGAGATCTAATTTTAGTTGTATATCTTTTTGTATTATGAATTTTTCCCCTGTGGGTGTATGTATTTTTCAAATAAAATGAATTTAAAATATTCAAATTTAAAATGAGCTAAAATCTGTCATTCTGTACTTCTGTTGGTCACAGGTCCAACTTTTGAAATTGTGTAAAATAAGACTATTTTATCTTCTAAGTTTTTTGATGTTTTATAAATAAATCACTATGGTCTTGTAAGTGGTCTTTTTCCCAGTGTAGCTAACGCATTGGGCTCTGTGCTGACAGCTAGCTCAGAGCCTGGAGCCTGTTTCAGATTCTGTGTCTCCCTCTCTCTCTGACCCTCCCCTGCTCATGCTGTCTGTCTGTCTCTCTCTCAGAAATAAATAAAACATTAAAAAAAATTAACTGTAACCATTTCTTATGTGACCCCAGAATACCTTACTATCCAACTTGTTTATATTTATGAATATTCTTGATATGGCCAAATCTCTCTTACCAGGCTTCCCTTTGGAAACTTCAGTTTTTGTGTCCTAGCGGAAAAGATTGGGTAGTTACTGGGTTGATTTTAATAATCATGCCGTTTCTTTGGATCTTTGAACTTGTCATGATGAAATCTCTTAAGTCCTTTTCCACATGTGCTCTGTGACCTTGTTGAGATTTGTCAGCATGTTGACCCAGATTAATCAACATTCTTGAAACAGTTCTTCAGCAAGCTGCAGATATTTGTCCTGTACATTTTTGACAGACAGCTGGCTTCAGTATTCCTGGTGTTTCTTTTTCAGTAGCTTTTCAAAAGAAGAAATAGGGCCATTCTAGCACAGTCTTAATGCTAAAGAGTTAAATGCCTGTTTGCACGTGCCTCATTATTTTTCATGGTAGAGATACCGGGGACTCTACTCCTAGCCCTGGCTTCATACCTTTGTTCCATCAGCCTTCCTTCAACATGATATTATGTTATTTACCTAAACAAGTTTCCTTTCATTAAACATTTGTGGCTGATTCTTGCTATTAATTGTGGCCTCACAATTTCATTTCTTCAAAAAGGTCTTGTCCTCTTATTGCAGTGGCAGTCTGCTTCCATGGCCACAGCAAGGTATTGTCATTTCTGGGAGATGTACCCTAACTCTTTTACTCTGACCAGAATTTCCAGTTCTTTCACCTCACCCTTTACCTCATGTTCTGGTTTCCAGCACATTTACTCTTTGAAGCTTCTAGTATCTTGCTCCTACCCTGTTCCTTCAGTTTATCAGCTTCTTTCAGATTTCTCTCTTCTCTGTTATCTATGGATTACTAGGTCAGTCATTTCAGTATTCTTGGGAATGCCCTCAGTCATCTCATCTCCTTGCTTTCTACCTCTCTTGTCCCACCCAGCTTCCTGGAGTTCATCAGTTGTTTCCTCTGGTTGTTTCTAGATAGTTTAATGCTGCCAGCAAAAGTAGAGCAAGTATGCTGATAAGCTCCATTATAAATTAGTAATATAGTCCACTTCCATTTCTGTTTCTTACACTTGAATTTTGCTTAAGTATTTTGCCCTGTTCTCAGCTTTCAGTTGAGAATGGAAGAGAGAAATGCTTGCTTTATTTTGAAACTTAACTATGCCTTGCCTATATGCCCTTTCTTTTTTTTAATTTATTCATTTTGCAAGCAACAGACCTCGTGAGTGGAGGAGGGGCAGCAAGGGTGAGAGGGAGAGAATGAATATGAATATGAATGAATGAATCCCAAGCAGGCTCTATGCTGCCAGCACAGAACCTGATGTGGGGCTTGAACCCATTGAAACTGTGAGGTCATGACCTGAACCAAAACCAAGGGTGGGACGCTTAACTGGCTGAGCCACCCAGGCACACCTGTATCCCCTTCTTTTAAGATCATTCCCTTCAGTCTGTTGTAGTGATTCCATACTTTTTGTGATCTAAACACCTTGTTTGCTCACCTGCTCTATTTATGATGAGGGAGAGAAGCAAGATACAGAATGGCTTGTATGGTATGATTGCTTTACTTAAAAAGAAAGATCTGTGTTTAGGTGTCCCGCCCCCCCCGCCCCCCCCATGTACACAAAAGAGGCATTAGGAGGCTCTGTAGACCAAGATGTTAACAGCAGTTATCTCTGGATGTTGGATTGTGGACTTTTCCTTTTGTTTCTTTTGTAATTTGGATTTTCACTATTAACATGAAATGCTTTTGCAATGAGAAAACTAAAAGGAAATTTATATTTCCCCCCATATTTTTTGTATGTGCTTATATTCTTTTTATTACAAACACCTTATCAAGTTCTGGGAAATGCCTTGCCACCTCTGTCGAGCAGTTCTCTGAATATCCACTGAAAAGGGGAGTCAAATAGAAATTATATTCCAAATGCTTGGACGTGTCCAGGTACCTTTTATGTTCTTGAAAAAATTCCACATGGTACTAATTTAAATCAAATCTAGTAGGTCATAGATTGTAAAACACAACTATTTTATGAACTGCTAGAAAGGAAAACGTTTTGCCAATCAGACTGTAATGTTATTGATAATATGATGCAGAGGTGTTATATGTGGGGAAAATGCACATCACAGAATTAATTAATGAAATACAGTTGTTCTAAGATTGCATCTGTGAAGTGTTTAGCGGTTTTGTAACAGAAAAGTGTTTAACCTGGACCTTGCTTCACATCTCATTCTTGTATTGCCGTCTTCCCGCACCCCTTCATTACTTGGTTTTGTATGGGATATAGACTCTGGTGAATGGACCGAATTATGATGGAGTCAAGCCTACATTTGGAGACTGGGTTTTTGTACATTTCTTTTAAGGGACATTTCAAACAGATTATTATTACTATAGTCTTGCCATATAGCCTGCAGAGTGGTCTGCTTAAAATCTCAATCTGGCTGTCATAATCTAAAACCCTTTGTAGTTTCCTTTTCCCCAGTATGCTTTGGCACACTGGTATACACCCGACTATTGGCTTTTGATTCCTCAGATTCAGGACATAGTGTGGTTACCTTTTTTAGAACATAACTGTGAGCTCAGAGAGTCACATGCTGTGATGTGGAGCAGAGTGTATGCCTTGTATTCAGCAAAGGGACTGTTGAATGGACACCACAAAGGATTGAGAGCCCCTAATTTGTAAGATGAAATAGTTTTTCCTCATGAGAAACCTGGCTGTGGACTTGGCTACTGTCCCCCATCTTGGCTACTTCCTGTCTTACGCTTTATACTCCGGTAATACTGAACTGTTTATAGTTTTCTTGCACATGTTGTTCTATGTTCTAATCTCTTTGTCTTTGTGGGGAATCTTCCTCTGCCTAGGATCTCCCTACAAATACATTCTTCAGAAACTACTCTTCTTTTAGGAAAGTTTTTTTTTTTTTACCTCCTATTCTTCTACTAAACTGAAATTAATAAACTGCTTGCTCTCCCTCTTTGCTGTTGACTCTGTGTGTATTTCTTTTTATTTCATTGTGTTGGAATTAGTTTGTAACAAAATTGTATTTTGTATTTACAGGACATTAAGCTTTTTAAGGGCAGGGACCCTGCTTTGTTCACCTTCTATTTCACAGTGCATGGTACTATCTTCAATAAATATCTGATGTTTCAAATGTAATTGAAACTTTGAAGGAATGAACAGCCCATGTCGAATACCTATAGGTTGTAGGTATCCTCGATTTTAATAAAAACTTTGATTTAGTTGGTTTTAGTATTTATGATTTTTTTTTGTTTTTTTTGCATGCTCTCTTGGTTGGATGGCAATAGAGAAGAAGAAAATGAGGTAAGTATAATTTAACTAGTTATTCAGTGGTTATTGGAATAACTCAGAATTTAGCTATTTTTTTGAGGTTTTATTTTTAAGTACTTTCAACCCCCAGCTTGAGGCTCAAACTCAACAACTCCAGGACCAAGTGTTGCATGCTTCACCAACTGACTGAGCCAGCCAGGTGCCTCTAGCTGTCATTTTGGGTTGTTGTTTTTTTTTTAATGTTTTATTTATTTCTGAGAGAGAGAAAGAGAGGCAGCATGAGCAGGGGAGGATCAGAGAGAGAGGGAGGCAAAAAATCCGAAGACAGGCTCCAGGCTCTGAGCTAGCTGTCAGCACAGAGCCCGACGCGGGGCTCGAACACACAAACTATGAGATCAAGACCTGAGCCGAAGTCGGACGCTCAACCAACTGAGCCACCCAGGCGCCCCTCTAGCTGTCATTTTGAATGTGAAATGAATAAATAGTTTTTGCTAAATTTTTAGATTTATAATAACGCCATTCCAAGGAGGAATGTTGTATATCTTAAGGAAATGGTTTTTAAACTTTGGAGCTTCAAAAGCTTTAGGAAAGGTAGAAGAAGCTGGGAGCTCTGGAGACAGCATTTACCTGTTTTTATGTATTGAGCTACCATGTAAGATTTCATTTGACAAATTCATTCTGTTTCTTAAAAATACTTGAAGACCACTGCTTTATGATAATGCATGATAGAACATTTTCTTTCTCACTTGAAGGATTAGTGTATAATGTTGAAACTTCAGACTTTACCATATTGAAAGAGAAAACTACTAAATAGCCAGAGTTGATTAAAGAACATCAATTAGAAAAATATTGCGGATGGCCAGTGTGCCATCTTTAATTTAGGCTTGAGTTTGTTCCTATAGATTTTTCTGATGTTCTTTCTACCACCTAGGTTTTGCCTTTAACTTCTAAAGCCTACCATTTCCTTTGGTGGTTTGGCAAATGGTGGAGGGAAAAGTCTTCTTAGATACATACTTTGTAGTTGTTGCTTCTTGAGTAGGGTTGGATGATAAATCAGCATGGCCTGAGTGTGTGAGGCCCAGGCAGAGACACTGGTATTGTGCCAGGGCAGAGTAATTTACAGGAAAGCAGAAAGGCCTGGGCCTCATTTGCCTACTTCATCTATAAAATGAGATGGGAGTCTGCTCTAGACTAGTGGTTTTTCAGATCTGGAAAGTCCATCAGAATTGCCTCACGTGCTTGTTTTCCAAAAACCCAAACAAAACACAATTTCTTGCCTTAGATCTAGTGAATCACTATTCCCTGGAGTTTTGTTGCAGATCTGTATTTTATGAAGCCCCTAAGTGATTCTTTGGGATGCCAGGAGACCACTATAATGACTTCTGATGTTCCTTCTAGATAGAACACAGGAACAAACTATTTTCCACACCGAGATGTTAGTTATTGTTCTCTATCTACATATCTTTTTGTGTTCTATGTTGAAGTACATGTTGGATTATTTTTTTATTCTCGTTAAAAATTCTGCCTGGAAAATTATATAAAAATAGATAAATTCTTTATGTAAGAGACAAGAATAGAAAAATACAGATAATTGTTGAAACTTGTGGTGGGTACTTAGTGGTTTATTATACTATTCTCTGTACTTTTGAGTATGTTTGAAATGTTCTATAATAAAGAAGTGCTTATCTAGCTTAGTGAAATTAATACTGTTCTTAAAAAGGACTTTTTCATTTTCCTGACATTTTAAATTGTAATGCTAGCCATTTGAAAATAACTTTATTGTTGTAGTAACTGCTTGTTTTGTTCATTTATAGGCAAAGATTGAAAATGTGCAGAAAACAGGTTTCTTCAAAGGACCAATGTTCAAAGGTGTTGCTTCTAGTCGATTTTTACCTAAAGGCACCAAGACAAAAGTTAATTTGGAGGAACAGGGACGACAGAAGGTCTCTTTCAGCTTTAGCCTTACAAAGAAAACTTTGCAGAACAGGTTTCTGACTGCACTTGGCAATGAAAAACAAAATGATACTCCAAACTCCCCAGCTGGACCTCTTCAAGTAGACTTGACTCCTAAAATTAAAATGGACATTGGAGATACCTTATCTACTACAGAAGAATCTTCCCCACCAAAATCAAGGGTAGAATTGGGAAAAATTCATTTCAAGAAACATCTGCTTCATGTGACATCCAGGCCACTGCTGACCACAGCCACAGCAGTAGTGTCTCCGCCTCCTCCCGTTGTACCATTACCAGCAGTCATAGCAGAATCAACAACTGTAGATTCACCACCCTCATCTCCACCTCCACCACCTCCACCTCCCCAGGCTGCAGCGCCCTCACCACCAGCACCAGTAACAGAGCCAGTGGCCTTGCCACACACACCAATCCCAGTTCTCATGACAGCACCAGTAGATGTAGCAGTTAGAACACTGAAGGAACCACCAGTTACGACTGTACCAGAATCTTCAGAAGTGGACACTAAGCAGGACACTGTATCTAATAGTTCAGAAGAATACATAACTCGGAATTTGAATGAGCAAGCAGATGTTCCCTCACAGAAAGAAGATTCCCATATTGGGAAGGAAGAAGAAATTCCAGATAGTTCTAATAAGAGTAATCTGGGCTCTAAAAAAACAGGTTCTAAGAAGAAATCCTCACAATCTGAAGGCACCTTTCTTGCTTCAGAATCTGATGAAGATTCTGTGCGGACTTCCTCAAGTCAAAGATCACACGATTTAAAATTTTCAGCAAGCATTGAAAAGGAAAGAGATTCAAAGAAGAGCTTAGCACCTTTAAAAAGTGAGGATTTAGGGAAATCTTCACGATCTAAAACAGAGAGAGATGATAAATACTTTAGCTACTCAAAACTTGAAAGAGATACTCGATATATATCTTCTCGATGTAGATCAGAGAGAGAGCGAAGGCGGAGCAGATCTCGTTCAAGATCTGACCGAGGCTCTAGAACTAGTTTATCCTATTCCCGGTCAGAAAGATCCCATTATTATGACTCTGATCGTCGCTACCATCGGAGCTCCCCTTATCGAGAGAGAGCTCGCTATTCTCGGCCATATACAGATAACAGAGCTCGGGAGAGTTCAGACTCAGAAGAGGAGTATAAGAAGACCTACTCAAGGCGCACTTCATCCCATTCTTTCTCTTACAGAGACCTAAGGACATCATCATCCTATTCTAAATCTGATCGGGACTGCAAAACTGAGTCCTCTTACTTAGAGATGGAGAAAAGAGGAAAGTATTCTTCAAAAGTAGAAAGAGAATCCAAAAGGACTTCAGAAAATGAAGCAATGAAAAGATGTTCTCCCCCTAATGAATTGGGATTCCGACGGGGCTCATCCTATTCCAAGCATGACAACAGTGCTTCTCGTTACAAATCTGCCCTTTCAAAGTCTGTATCCAAGTCAGATAAATTTAAGAATTCTTTCTGTTGTACAGAATTAAATGAGGAAATCAGATCGTCTCATTCTTTTAATTTACAGTCTCCTTGTTCAAAAGGTAGTGAATTAAGAATGACTAGTAAAATTCCTGAAAGAGAAAAGACTGGATCTCCATCGCCATCAAATCGGTTAAATGATTCACCTACTTTTAAAAAGCTAGATGAATCACTTATTTTTAAATCTGAATTTATAGGACGTGATAGCCATGATAGTATTAAGGAATTAGACTCTTTATCTAAAGTGAAGAATGATCAATTAAGAAGTTATTGTCCCATAGAATTAAATGTAAATGGATCTCCTGGGGCAGAATCTGATTTGGCAACATTTTGCACTTCTAAAGCTGACACTATTTTGAAGTCTCCTGATGATAGTGTGACCGGATCGGAGGTATCCCCTTTGGTCAAAGCATGCATGCTTTCATCAAATGGATTTCAGAATATTAGTAGATGTAAAGAGAAAGACTTGGACGATATGTGCATGGTGCATAGTAAGTCAGGAAGCCCATTTAGAGAAACAGAACCTCCAGTGTCGCCACACCAAGATAAACTCATGTCTTTGCCAGTTATGACTATAGATTATTCCAAAACTGTAATTAAAGAACCAGTTGATATGACAGTTTCTTGCTGTAAAACCAAAGATTCAGATCTATACTGTACTTCAAATGACAACAACCCTTCTTTGCATCATTCTGAAGCTGAAAAGATTGAACCTTCGGCTACGAAGATTTCTTCAAATAGCTTTATGAATGTGCATTTGAAATCAAAACCAGTTATATGTGATAACAGAAATCTGACAGATCAGCACTCAAAATTTGCATGTGAAGAATATAAGCAGAGTGTTGGTAGCACCAGTTCAGCTTCCATGAATCATTTTGATGATATATATCAACCCATAGAGAGTTCAGGCATTGCTTCATCTCTTCAGAGTCTTCCACCCGGAGTAAAAGTGGACAGTTTAAATCTCTTACAATGTGGAGAGAACACATCTCCAGTTTTGGATGCCGTACTGAAGAGTAAAAGCACAGAGTTTTTAAAGCATGCAGAGAAAGAAACCATTGTAGAAGTAGGTAGCGGCCTTCCTGATTCAGGAAGGGGATTTGCTGCTTGGGAAAACAGGCATAATAATGGGCTGTCTGGGAAATGTGCACAAGAGGCTCAAGAGGAAGGGAATTCCATATTGCCTGATAGAAGAGGAAGGTCAGAAATCTCTTTAGATGAAGAAGGAAGAAGAGGACATGCTCATACTTCTGATGACTCAGAAGTTGTATTTTCTTCTTGTGACTTGAATTTAACTATGGAGGACAGTGACAGCATAACATATGCCTTAAAATGTGACAGTAGTGGTCATACCTCAGAGATTGTATCCACTGTCCACGAAGATTATTCTGGTTCTTCTGAAAGTTCAAGTGATGAAAGTGACTCTGAAGATACAGATTCTGATGATAGCAGTATTCCAAGAAACCGTCTTCAGTCTGTTGTGGTCGTGCCAAAGAATTCTACTTTGCCCACGGAAGAAACCAGTCCGTGTTCTTCTCGGAGCAGTCAAAGTTATAGACACTATTCTGACCACTGGGAAGATGAGAGATTGGAGTCAAGGAGACATTCATATGAGGAAAAGTTTGAGAGTGTAGCAAGTAAACCCTGTTCTCAGACTGACAAGTTCTTTCACCATAAAGGAACGGAGAAGAATCCGGACATTTCTTTTATACAGCCCAGCAGAAAACAGATAGATAACCACCTGTCTGAAATTGTTCATCCTCAGAGTGATGGGGTTGATAGTACAAGTCATACAGAAGTGAAATCTGACTTTCTAGGTCATCCAAATTCTGAGGAAACAGCAAAAGCCAAAATACCTTCTAGGCAGCAAGAAGAGCTGCCAGTTTATTCTTCTGATGATTTTGAAGATGTCCCGAATAAGTCTCGGCAACAAACCATTTTCCCTAACAGGCCAGATAGTAGACTAGGAAAAACAGAGTTGAATTTTTCTTCCTCTTTTGAGATCTCCCGAGTGGATGGCTTCCGCTCCTCAGAGGAGCTCAGAAACCTAGGGTGGGAATTCTCTCAACAAGAAAAGCCAACTACCACATATCAGCAACCTGACAGCAGCTATGGAGCCTGTGGTGGACACAAGTATCAGCAAAGTGCAGAACATTATGGTGGGACACGTAACTACTGGCAAGGCAACGGCTACTGGGATCCAAGATCAGCAGGTAGACCTCCTGGAACTGGGGTTGTGTATGATCGAATTCAAGGGCAGGTACCAGATTCCTTGACAGACGACCGTGAAGAGGAGGAAAATTGGGATCAACGTGGAGGATCTCACTTTTCAAGCCAGTCGAATAAATTTTTTCTGTCCATTCAGAAGGACAAGGGGTCCGTGCAAGCACCTGAAATAAGCAGCAATTCCATTAAGGACTCTTTAGCTGTAAATGAAAAGAAAGATCTTTCAAAAAACTTAGAAAAAAATGATATGAAAGATAGAGGACCTCCTAAAAAAAGGAGACCGGAATTGGAGAGTGATTCTGAAAGTGATGGCGAACTTCAGGACAGAAAGAAAGTTCGAGTGGCAGTAGAGCAGGGAGAAACAGCAGTACCCTCAGGCTCAGCACTGGTTGGGCCTTCCTGTGTCATGGAGGATTTCAGGGACCCACAGCGATGGAAAGAATGTGCCAAGCAAGGGAAGATGCCCTGTTACTTTGATCTGATTGAAGAAAATGTTTATTTAACAGAAAGGTAAGCTTAATTAATACCTGTCCAACAAAATGTTTAACCTCTTTGTTGAAAAAATTAGCTTTCACCAGTTTAGAACATATTGAGGTCAACTGTATGAAATATAGTTGTGTAATAGGATATAAGTTAAAAAAATCTAAAAAGCCTATTTACCTAGTTAGAGTCCTTCCCTCAGTGTCCCTTCCTCCACCCCCCACAGGAATGGGATGTCTTAAAAAAATTTTTTTTTTGGTCTCATTATTGCTTTGGTTCTGAAAGTATGATTTAGGCCAGTCTTATTTTTCTCAAGTTCCTTTTATGTGTGAAACACAAAACAATGTCTCAGCAAAACAGTCTGCTCTTAGAGATGAAAAAAGTAGTTATGCTGGATTTTTTTCCTTTTCAAAAATGTCCATAATGAAGTATCTTTGAAAGGTACTTTATAAAGATGGAACCACATGAGAACTTCATTTTCTGTCTATTTTTTTTAGTCTATTGCTAATGGATTATACTTGGCAATAGCATAACGAATATTTTAGAAATAAACAGTATAGTGGTTTCTTACAGATCCCTAACCTGAAACAAGGGATAATGAGAATAGGAGTAATAAAGCCAGACTCCTAGAGCAGAACCTCTCAGCCTGCTTTCTGTCACCCTTCCTCGATGATCTTTTTATTTTCCTAGTAGGAATATATGTGGAATATGCCTTTCTGAAAAAAATCTGTCTTCCAACCATTCTCCTTTTGGAAATTTCTCCTCTATTTGAAAATCTACTTAACCATCATCCCTTTAAGTGTTAAAAAAATTTTTTTAATGAAATTTTTTCACTGGTTAAGGTAAAGTTAGGTCTCATGAGAAGATTTTCATGTTTTTTTTTTTTTTTTTTAATATTTTATTTCTAGGAGAGAGAGAGAGAGAGCGAGCGAGCGTGAGCAGGGGAGGGTCAGAGAGAGAGGGAGATACAGACTCTGAAATAGGCTCCAGGCTCTGAGCTGGCAGTCAGCACAGAGCCCGACGCGGGGCTCGAACCCATGAACCGCGAGATCATGACCTAAGCGAAAGTCGGACGCTTAACCGACTAAGCCATCCAGGCGTCCCAAAGATTTTCATGTTTTAACAAAAAACCTTTTTATGATCTAGAGAGCCTCTTTTTAAAAATTTTTTTAATGTTTTATTTATTTCTGAGAGAGAGAGGCAGTGTGAACAGGGGAGGGTCAGAGGGAGAGGGAGACACAGAATCGGAAGCAGGCTCCAGGCTCTGAGCTGGCTGTCAGCACAGAGCCCGACGTGGGGCTCAAACCCATGAACCGTGAGATCATATCTGAAGTCAGACGCTCAACCGACTGAGCCACCCAGGCGCCCCGTGAGAGCCTCTTATTCCTAGTAAATTAGCTTAAATTTAAAATATTGAATCTGTTAAGTAGTAGTTTTTAGGAATTGTGAGTACATTGATGCAGCTTCCAGGGTCTTTGTAAAAGAATAGAAGTAAAACTAATCAACCCAACCCTCTGGGATTTACTCAGCACTGAGATCCAGATATGTGTAACACCATGCATATAGATCTGGTTAGTGGAGGGTTGCCTGGGTGGCTCAGCGAGTTAAGCATCCTACTTTGGCTCAGGTCATTGATCTCACAGTTTGTGAGTTGGAACCCCACGTTGGGCTCTGTGCTGACAGCTCAGAGCCTGGAGCCTGCTTCAGGTTCTGTGTCTCCCCTCTCTGTCTGCCCTCCCCTGCTCTCTCACACACACACTCTCTCTCAAAAATAAACATTAAAAAAAAATCTGGCTGGTGGAAACATCGGAGAGCCTTTTTTGGAGTGGGGAGCATTGTTAAAGGGTCTGTTGTTCTATCCTGGGCCTTTAGGAGCCACCAAGAAGACTAATTATTGTAAAATAGTAATGGAGATAGTGAAAACATTTTTCTTAGGTCTAAGGAAAATAGAGTTACCTGAATCTGTGCCCATTAGTCCTAATCTGGCCTTACCAAGCAATACAAAATAATGCTGCTGATTCTTCACAATTACAATTGGTAAAGTACTTGTCAACAGATATTTTGTTTATCTTTAGTTCTGTTTCTTCAGGCTGAGAATATTCATATACTCATTAGTGAATTATGTCTTGAATTGATCCAGCTGAGTCATTCTTGTTTGACTCAACCATAGTTGAAACCATCAGGACACTCTTCAGGTACTTTATAAACTGGGACTGTAATTGAACATATGTTGAAGATGAAGGCAGATTAGTTAGGAGATTAAGTCAGCCACATAGAACAGCTGTGCTCTTCACTGTCTGATAGTTGGAGAGTAAATCAGACTGCCCTAATCTTAAGAGATCTTCTTCAAGCATCTCTGATTTTTTTTTCTTCTTGACAAAAGAAAGTGCAACACAAAGGCTAGGAAAGAATCACATTTTCACTTTTTCTTTGCAGACTCTGGCATTGGTATTTATGAACCTAACTCATTTTGAGCAGTTTCCCTTTTTACCCCCAAAGCAGTCTATTGGGAAAGTTTAGTCCTTTGATTATTCTGTAATACACTCTGTAAATTGTACTTCATTCTTTTCTTTTCTTTCTTTTTTTTTCTTTTAAATATTTTTATTTATTTCTAGGAGAGAGAGAGAGAGACAGCGTGAACAGGGGAGGGTCAGAGAGAGAGGGAGACACAGACTGTGAAACAGGCTCCAGGCTCTGAGCTGGCAGTCAGCACAGAGCCCGACGCGGGGCTCGAACTCACAAACCGCGAGATCATGACCTAAGCGAAAGTCGGACGCTTAACCGACTAAGCCACCCAGGCGCCCCTACTTCATTCTTTTCTTAATCATTCAGTTTTCTTTTAAACAAGATTTTTAGAAATACAGTGTTACTGAAAGATTCTCTCTGAAAGATTGAGTTAAACTCTTAATTAAAAACTCCCTGTTTATTTTTTTAGCAACTCCTTTTCTTCCTCTGCCTTCCTTCCTTTGCTGTGTCTCAACTCTTTTTGTCTATCCAGGAGAACTAATTCTTATATGTTTTTTGTTTGTTTGTTTGTTTACTTAGAGAGAGAGAGAGCAAGCGAAGGGCAGAGAGAGGGAGGAAGCGAGAATCCCAAGCAGGCTCTGTGTTGAGCGGGGCTCAGTCTCATGACTGAGATCATAACCTGAGTCAAAATCAAGAGTTGGATGCTTAACTGACTGAGCCACCCAGGTACCCCCAGGAGGACTCATTCTTAAACTTCACTTATATCAGCTGTGTTGCTTTCTGATCCTCGCAAGTTTTCCTGTGTTTTATTTTTCCTGAGCCCAGTATGACAGTTGACCCTTGAAATTGCTCAGAATGTGAGGCTTAACTGACTACATGGACTAAGAAACGAAGGCTCAGTCCAAAATGATAGATTTGAATTTACCTTGTCCTCCCACTTGCCAGGGCTCAGGTTGCCTCTCGTTTTTGCAACATAATTCTTAGTATTTTCAGTTTCACAAATGCTAGTGATGAGATGTTTTCTTCCTTTTGAATGTTTAACTTAACCAGAATCATTAAATGTGAAACTAAAGAAATTTAGCATATTTGATTGTGTACATTGTATCATTACCAGGAGATTTCTTAAACAAGTTCTTATAAAATTTTATCTAATAGAAAGAAGAATAAATCTCATCGTGATATTAAGCGAATGCAGTGTGAGTGTGCACCTCTTTCTAAAGATGAAAGAGCGCAAGGTGAAATAGCATGTGGGGAAGATTGTCTTAATCGTCTCCTCATGATTGAATGGTAAGTAAATTAAAATGCTCTGATTTTGCTCATTCTGTTAAATGTCGCAAAATATTAAGAAGAATTAGTAATGAATAAAATTTAACCTTTCTTCTTTTACCTATTATTGTTTATAAACAGTAAAATCTCCAGTGTATAATGGTGTTTATAAGGAGACAAATTACCCTTGCAATATCTATTATAGTAAACATTTTGAGTGCTTTCTAAAGTAGCCCTTAACTTTTTATCTTTTATAATGTTTATGTCCATAGAGGCAAATGTTGGTATTTATTAGCTTTTATTATCAAATAAGATAAAACCCTAGCATTTCAAAAGTGTATAAGGTAAAATGTCTTCTACTTCCAAACCTCAATCCCTCTATTTGTAGTCTTTCTAGATAATTTTTATGCCATTACCAATATTCATAGATAGATCCTCATTTTTTGTATAGAAATGAAATCTTTTTATACATACTTTTTTAAATTTTATTTCCTCACCTTGGCCCACAACACACACACGTGTACACACACACACACACACACACACACACTCTTTCTCTCTCTCTCTCTCTCTCTCTCTCACACACACACACACACACACACACACACACACAACTCTCACATAGTCTTAATAAGTTTTGAAGACCTGTTCAGTGCTACATGTGCAGACCTACCTAAATCTTTCCCTTGGCTGCTTTATATAGTCCTTAGTTTACTCATAATTATTAATCTTCTATTGATAGACATTTGCTTCTGTATTTTTCTTCCTTTTTGAAAAGAACATTTTTTTAATGTCTGTTTATTTTTGAGAGAGAGAGAGTGTGAGCAAGGGAGGGGCAGAGAGAGAGGGAGACAGAATCTGAGGCAGGCTCCAGGCTCTGAGCTGTCAGCACAGAGCCTGATGCGGGGCTTGAGCTCGTGAACTGAGAGATCATGACCTGAGCCGAAGCTGGACGTTTAACTGACTGAGCCACTCAGGAACCCCTGCTTCTTTATTTTTCTTATAAACAGTAAACGTCTTTACATTGAAAAATGTGTGATTAAAATTTTTACCAACTTGATGAAAAATTTGTATCCTTACTATTTCTTTCAAATTTTTTTTTTTTTTTTATGTTTTATTTATTTCTAGGAGAGAGAGAGAGAGACAGCGTGAGCAGGGGAGGGTCAGAGAGAGAGGGAGNGACGCGGGGCTCGAACCCACGAACCGCGAGATCATGACCTAAGCGAAAGTCGGACGCTTAACCGACTAAGCCACCCAGGCGCCCCTTTACTATTTCTTTTAATGTTTGTTTTGGGAGAGGTAGCATGTGAGGGGTGTGGGGAGGGGCGGAGAGAGGGAAAGAGAGAATTCCAAACAGGCTCTGAGCTGTCAGTGTATAAGCCTGGTGCAGGGGTCAGTCCCACAAACCGTGACATCATTATCTAAGTCCAGCTCAAGAGTTGGACACTTAACCAACTGAGCCATCCAGGCACCCCTGTATCCTTATTTTTTAACATGGAAAGAATATTAAAGTGATTTCTAGTGTAGATACCTTGTTTTTAGTGTTGATGAACTGGTTTCTTTCAAAGCTCAGATTTTGGTTTCCCTCATGTTCTAGTATTTTGAGAATAAAACCTATACCTTAAGAAATTAAAGACAAAGCATTTTGGGTAATTCCTTTATCTAAACTGAAAGTAGAGATGACCGTACACATGTAAGAAGAGGAGACACGAGACTTAGCCCTATTCTCTGAAGTCGACAGTGTTGCTCTCTGGTCTCTGCATTCTTCTGACTTTTCCTGCCAACCTTGCCAAAGAGATAGGAAGTATAGGGTATCTTTCTTCACATGTTTCCCACACTTAAACTTCTAGTAGTTGTCAGGATTAGGTTCAGATTTAGTCTGGTATTCAGAGCTTTTCATTGCATATCAACAACTTGCCTTTCCATCTTCCAGCAATCCACCTTTCTTATCAGTCATGCTCAGCTGTTTTATTCTCCTTTCTTCAAGCGGGCCTTGTTTCCTATTTCTGCACACAGGCAGGCTCTGTTGTTGTATCTCTTACTTTTTTTTAATCTACATCCTATTTGTCAGTTCTTCTCGGTGTCCGAATGGGGATTACTGTTCCAATAGACGGTTTCAGAGAAAACAGCACGCAGATGTGGAAGTCATACTCACAGAAAAGAAAGGCTGGGGGTTGAGAGCTGCGAAAGACCTTCCTTCGTAAGTTATGTTTTAATCGTCTTTCATTTTGTTTTTGTGTTGTTGAAGTTGGTTAGCTACTTTGTAGGAAGGAAAAATAATGTCTATTACACTTAAGTTTAAAAATGGATTATGGTGAAAAATGACCACTGGTAGCTAGTTTTTTAATAATTTCCATTTCTTTTAGGAAATTAAAAAAAAATCTTCTTTGTCTCTCTCTTTATATATGAAGAGCGTTTTGTCATTTGTGTCATTTGGACCAGACAGGTCCTTCTTTGAATGACAGCTACTTTTCCTTTAATTCCAAGCAATTACCAATGTTTGCTGTAGATCCCCAGAATCACTATGAAGCTGTAAGGATTTGGGACAGAATCAATTAGTCTATATAAAACTGAATTGGTGGGGGGTGTCTCTGGGTAACTCAGTCGATTGAGTGTCTGACTCTTGTTTTGGCTCGGTCATGATCCCAGGGTCGTGGGACTGAGCTCTGTATTGGGTTCTGCACTGAGTGTGGAGCCTGCAGGGGAGTCTTTCTCCCTCTCTCCCTCTCCTCTGCTTATGCTCTCTTTTTTTTTCTCTTTAAAATTAAAAATTAAAAAAATAGATAAACCTTAGAGTAAGTGGAAGAGAGTATCTGAGATTATTGAGGTAGGGAATAAAAACAATAAACATTTATTGAATGAATAAATATTGCTTTCCACCTAACTCCTGTAACTTTTTTATACATAATGCAATAAAAGGTTCACTTTATTTTCTACCATATTCAGTGTTTCCTTTAAACAGTAAGTTTTTTTTTTTATGTAAAGCAGATTTAAGTATCATGAAAGATGAGTAACTTTTTCTTTAAATATATACAGATTACATGTGTTTATGATTGAAAAAAATCTTTTAAATATGTAAAAGGAGTAAAGGAGGAAAATAAAACTGTTTCTTAAAGCTCTTTAGCTTTCCTAAGCTCCTCACAAAGAACCCTGCTTTAGTAAAATACCCTAGACTGGATATTTCCTTGTATCCCATATTTTCCTTCTTTAATTTCCATATGCTAATAGTAGTACTGGTTCCATAAATTTTTAGTTTCAAACTATGTAGAAGTTCATGAATAGAGTATTTGTTCCCATTGAACATTGTCCAATATACACAGGATGAGGAGGTCTTTGGAACTAATCTAGTTAGTGTTAAGTACATGACATTCTCTATATTATACCTATTTCTTCTCTCCTAAAGATACTAAATAACCAAGGAAAGACCAGTCAGTGGTGGAATGTAACTTGAAAGAAGCCAAGGAGAGAGATTAATCATGATTATTGATAAATGCTAGAAAAAACTCAGAGAATACAATCGGAGAAAAGATGGGTTTTTAAATTTATTTATTTATTTATTTTGAGAGAGAGAGAATGAGCAGAGAGAAAGGAAGAGAAACAGAATCCTAAGCAGGCTCCGCACTGTCAGTACGGAACCCAATGTTGGGCTTGAACTCCTGAACCTATGAGATCGTGACCTAGGCCAAAATCAAGAGTTGGACGCTTAACCAACAGAGCCATCCAGGCACCCCAGGAGAAAAGGTCTGCTTGACCTTTGACATCATTACAGGTCTTTGAGTAAAGGCAGTAGAAGGGCTGTTGTATTTAAATTGCCTTCTTTTTTCTTAGAACATAAAGCCTTTAATATTTCAGTGCCTCCTGATTTCTTCAGAGCTGTTTCTCAGCTGTGAATCATTTGAGTGTTTGTTTTAATATCTAGTGCAGGGATGCACATTTTGATAGTATGTATAAATGTAAAACGTCTTAGAATCAACATTTTTTGAAAAGTATTTGGAAGGAGAAAACCTCAGTTAGATGTTAGGTACTTTACAGATATTTTAATTATATCTTGTATAAGACCAAATTTATTCACTTTTCAATATTTTCTTAAATCTATTGCTTTTTTGCATAAATGTGTATGTTTTCCATATAGCTCCTAGGCAGGAAGTGCTATTGTTCCCCTTTTGTTTTGCCAGGAACACCTTTGTCCTAGAATATTGTGGAGAGGTACTTGATCATAAAGAGTTTAAAGCCCGGGTAAAGGAGTATGCACGAAACAAAAACATCCACTACTATTTCATGGCCCTGAAGAATGATGAGGTGAGCAGCACGAATGTGTTTGCTTTGACATAGATTTGGAAATTGTTGAGTTTGAAAGGATCATTGATACTGACTGATCTTGCAAATAAGTGACAAAAAAGAGGGGCAGAATAACATATATAGTTTTTCTTTACAAAAAGAAGAGAGGGAGATATTTACATATACATGTAAATGTAAACCTATGAGCTTCCTACTACAACTCTTAAAAATTACTGGTACACTTAGAAGAGTATTTTTAATGTGGGTTATATTTGTCAATATTTACATAAAAATTAAAGCTGAGAAATTGAAAACTATTAACTTAAAAAGTAACAAGTCCATTATCTATTGACATAAACAACATATTTTTATGAAAATAATTTTCAAAATATCTTTGTTTTAGTGAGGCGTGCAACTGTTTTACATTTCTACAAATCACTTTAATGTCTGGTGTGATAAATTTTAGTTAGATTCTCATATCTGTCTCTACATTCAGTCCTGGAAAACCTAATTCTAGATCCTACCCCAGGACCTGCTGGATCTTACTGAGGGAGTGGGAGTTTTAACATGCTTTTCAGGGAATTCATATACACACTCAAGTTCGAGAGCTCCTGCATTGTGGTGTAATAGGCACTTTAAAATGGAGTTTTTATACCCATGAAGTGATATTGGAATATAAGAGGATGTTAGAAGTAGCTAAAAGTAAATGGAAGAGACATTGATAGATCTGGAGATAATTTTGCCTGTAAGTAAGATGTTTATAGTTAACAGATGTCCCAGAGGAAGCAGTTAGATATTTGTCACTTGGATGTGTCTGTATGTGAAAGAGGAAGGGGGGTTGGGCATGCAGACCGTACATTAGCCTTTCCTTTGCAATATATATATATTGCAATATATATATATATATATATATATATTTTTTTTTTAAGGTCTCATTTTTATCTCTTAAATGATCCTTTTCCCTAGATAATAGATGCCACTCAGAAAGGAAACTGCTCTCGTTTCATGAATCACAGCTGTGAACCAAACTGTGAGACTCAAAAAGTAAGTTGAGGTAGATGTAGAGTTTGGGTATTTGTTCAAGATTTATGTACTAATTTTAGATTCTGTATCAAGGGTTCCCATGGATTTTATTTTTAAATCATTTTAATTGTTTTTTACTCGTTTATTGTTCAAAATCTTATTTTGAATTAAGTTTAGATTTTTAGAATAATAATGCAGCAGCAGTACAGAGTTCCATATATCATCCTTCACCTAGCTTCCTCAATGCTCGCATTGTAAATAACCATTATACAGTTACCCAGTCCAGGAAATACTGTTAACTATTAACTAATTTAAAGTCTTTTTTCAGATTTTGCCATCTGTCATTTTTCTGGACTAGAATCCAATCAAGGAACTCCCATTGCATTTAATTGTCACCTCTCTTTGCCCATAAGTTTTAACTACTGTTTTACAGGTGCCAAAATACAAAACTAAAATTGAATTCTGATGAAGTCTGGTGTGTACTATTGTCTTCAGATTTTTATCTGCTCTTAATCCAGGTGCCAAATTTGGCTGTTTTAATAACATGAGGGGCTGAGTGACCACAGATAAGAGGGATTGTATATCATGTACATGGAGTTACACTGATTCTCTTCAACAAGGCCGGCTCTGGGTCGTGCATCTCTCTTTGTCCCTGTGCCTGGCACATAGTTGATGCTTGATAAATTCATTTATTGAATTTGGTAAAACATTTTGAGATAATAATTTTAGTACTCTCTCTAATTTGTGTTTTGAGCTTAGATTAAAAAGTGTGTGTGTGTGTGTGTGTGTGTGTGTGTGTGTTAGAACTTTGGTTCTTAGGCTAAGAAAGCTATGGACCCACTCCCTAGAAAAGTAGTATCAGTAGTTCCCTCTCATATTAAAATAGTGCTTTCAACTTCTGGATATTTTTTGTCCTTTGATCTGTGTACTAATAGATCTTAGATATGGCTTTTCTGAGAGCCACGCTGTGTAACGAATAAGAGAACACAGTCCATAATCATTCAATCTAAGTTCTGGTTCTAGTTTTGCCTGCAGCTGGTGGCCACCTGTTTAGTTGTGAGGCTCCACTTGTACTGTGTCCCTTCATCTTTTTAAGTGTGGGTTTTTTTGTTTTTTGTTTTTTGTTTTGTTTTGTTTTTAATCAGTAACATGCTCTAAAGGTCTGGACAGGAGCTCTACAGTTACATCTTACATGTCTGGAACCACAAGTTCTAACCCCTGTGTATTTACTTCCCTTTTATGAGTTATATGCAGTTGTCATGCCTTCCTTTCCTTTCACTGCACTCAGTCATACGGCCATTGCTTTATGAAATTAAACATTTGGCATCATTTTCCCCTGGTTCATGCCCCATCTCATCTTATGAATACAGTTACTTTTAACATAATATAAGGTAATAGGAATTTGCCTGTAATAGTCAATGACATCAAGCATTTTCTATTTGCCTGTTTTTAGAACAAGTGAATATTAACTGTGTAGAAATGTGTATTAAAACAGGTTATAAGTAGCAGTTACTTTTATTAGAGACAAATTATAGATGATACTCAACTTGGTAGTTTATTAAGCAAGAGTAACACTTAAATATGTTAGTTTGCTGTATACTATTTGGTAAAGTCATAGTTATCGAAAAAGGCTCATGCATGATTAAACCAGATGATGACCTTTAAAGAAAAACAGATTAATCAGTTACTAATTTCTTTTCTTTTAAAACCAACTTCTCAGTGGACTGTGAACGGACAACTGAGGGTCGGGTTTTTTACCACCAAACTAGTTCCTTCAGGCTCAGAGTTAACATTTGACTATCAGTTCCAAAGATATGGGTGAGTATTGTTTTTATTCTTGTTTTGCTGCTTCTGATGGAGAAATGAACTGTTCAGATATAGAGATATAAAACTTTAATGTGAATTACTAAGAAGTTATATGGGGGTACCTGGGTGGTTAAGCATCTGACTTCAGCACAGGTCATGATCTTGTGGTCTGTAAGTTCAAGCCCTATCTCTGGCTCTATGCTGACAGCTCACAGCCTGGAGCCTGTTTCGGAGTCTGTGTTTCGCTCGCTCTCTGCCCCTCCCCTGCTCTCGCTCTGTCTCTCAAAAATGAATAAACGTTAAAAAAATAAACTTATATGTACCACCAGCTCTTTTTCAGTTTTCCGTGTTTTTTCCTACTGTATGACATTTCAGCCATTAAAGGATTTGTACAGGAACTACATAATTTTCTTCTGAATTTCATGCTGTCTTATTTATATACTTCTGTTTCTTATGTAATTAGAAAAACCTTTCTATTATGGAAAGTGTATACATAAAGAGAATAGTAAATCTTTGTGTATCCTTTATCTGTCAGTTATCGACTCATGACTAATCTTTTTTTTTTTTTTTTACAAATAGTTTATTGTCAAATTAGTTTCCACATAACACTCAGTGCTCATCCCCAAAGTGCCCTCCTCCATGCCCATCCCCCCCTCCCCCCCACATCCATCAGTCCTCAGTTTTTGTCAGCATTCAAGAGTCTCTCATGGTTTGCCTCTCTCCCTTTCCCCCACCATTTCCCCCCTTCTTCTCCCCCTTGTTCCTCTGTCAAGTTCCTCCTAATCCTCCTATACGTGCAAACATATGATATTTGTCCTTCTCTGCCTGACTTATTTCACTCAGCATAACACCCTCAAGGTCCATCCATGTTGCTACACATGGCCAGATTTCATTCTTTTCTCATTGCCATGTAGTATTCCATGGTATAGATAAACCACATCTTCTTGATCCATTCATCTGTTGATGGACACTTAGGCTCTTTCCATGTTTTAGCTATTGTGGAGAGTGCTGCTATGAACATTGGGGTACATGTGCTCCTATGCATCAGCATTTCTGTATCCCTTGGGTAAATTCCTAGCAGTGCTATTGCTGGGTCACAGGGGA
>NW_024080662.1:3116148-3123418 GCF_003009895.1 Hyaena hyaena
TTTATTTTTGCTCTTGATTCCCTTGCTTTTGGGGATGTGTCAAGTAAGAAGTTGCTGCGGTGGAGGTCAAGGAGGTTGTTTCCTGCTTTCTCCTCTAGGGTGTTGATAGTTTCCTGTCTCACGTTCAGGTCCTTTATCCATTTGGAGTTTATTTTTGTGCATGGTGGACTCATGACTAATCTTATCTGTACCACATTGTACTATGAAAAATAATTTACTAGTTCTTTCGAACCAAAATTATACCTGATACAATAGCAATGAATACCCCTAGCATCTATATTATAGTTTCACCAAACCCCACTAAAAGGAACAGTGTTCCTTGGAGAAGTATCTGATTTCAGGTTAAGACAAGAAGTAGACAAGGTGATATTGGATTATTTTGTCATACCAGAAAACCAGTTATAAAAGATTAGGAGATTCTTGTCACAGGGACTCAGGAGCTAGCTTGAATAGGTCTTCAAAACAGTAGGAGAGGGGTGCCTGGGTGGTTCAGTCTGTTGATTTTGGCTCAGGTCAGGATCTTGTGGTTTGTGAGTTCGAGCCCCATATTGGGCTCCCTGCTGTCAGCTTTGAGCCTGTTTTGGATCCTCTATCCCTTTCTTTCTCTGCCCCTTCCCTGCTTGTGCTCTCTCTCTCTCTCTCTCTCTCAAAAATAAACATTTAATGAAAACACTCCGACTTTTTTTTAAACACTTAAGCATTGATAAGGATAATAACTGTGGTGGTTTGAAACATAAGATTTAAAACCCATGAGATTTAATGATGCTTTAAGAATAAAACTGCATTAGTCATAAAAAAAGGGAACTAATTCATGATTTTTATAAAATAGCTTAAAAGTTAAAAAAAAAAGGGGGAAAAAATCAAACATTTATCCTGCTTTCCCGAAGTGAATTCTACTTTAGGTTAAACCAAATAGATGATGAGAGGAAGTTCTTTTGGAGGTTATTTCAGCTAATGAATGAAGTAGCGACAGTATCACCCATTTTGTAAAACTTCGTGGACTAATATATCTAAGCAGTGGTCTGGCATTCCCGGTATGAGTGCAGACCGGGTTCTGCATACAGCTCCATATTCTTTTTCTCTTAGCTTTTGCACTGTCCTATTCGAAGGAAGGGAAACTGGAAATCAAGTGCTGTTTGTGATTCCCTGCTCTATTTATTGAAAATTTTATTTTTTTATCTCTCTGATCACTACTGTTATAAATCTATCAGTTTACTTTTGTTGTAGTTCTTCATGCTTTTTTCAGGTGGCTGTGGCTACAGAATAAATAAATGGCCATGGTGATTTGTACCCAGGCCTGTAGAATTAGGTCTGTGTTGTTTCTACCACTTTTCCTGAATTGTTTCGTTATATTTACTTATTACTATATTTTTTATTAGTGTCTCATCCTTAAGTGGTGATAACTTTTATTTTTATTTATTTTTAAATGTTTTATTTCTGAGAGAGCAAGAGCGTGAGCAGGGGAGGGTCAGAGAGAGAGAGAGAGAGAGAGAGAGAGAGAGACACAGAATCTGAAACAGGTTCCAGGCTCTGAGCTGGCTGTCAGCACAGAGCTCGATGCGAGGCTCGAACCCGTGAACCACGAGATCATGACCTGAACTGAAGTCGGATGCTTAACCGACTGAGCCACCCAGGCACCCCAATGGTGATAACTTTTAATAATCATGTGTTTCCTTTTAAGTATCCTGTATGTATTGAATTTTATTATCTGTATACATCTATTTGTAAGAATATATTTGTTCTTGGTGCCAGTTAAATATTTACATATGAGAGGTATTGAACTATTTAAAATAAGCAGTTTTGTTCTTAGCTCAAATATATGTACGATCTTATTTTTATACATTTTATACATGTCTACATTTATACATCTCTTTCTACACATATAAGTGTAAAAATCCTTAAGTTTTATACATGAGTAGGTACTCATAAAATGGAGAAATTACTAACTTCTTGGCTAATTTTGTCTAGCTAATAAAGGAGGATTAGAAAAAATATTTTTAAGAGCAATTTGCAGGCATTCCTATTAAATAGTATTAGGTTTGTTAGAGCCTTTTAAAATAATTGTTTTTAGGCTGAATTGACTTCTTGTATGTGATTGTTAGGTTGTTGACATTTTTATATGGTGTACTTTCACATAACTGACATCTTTCCTGTGTTCCTTGAACAGAAAAGAAGCTCAGAAATGTTTCTGTGGGTCAGCTAATTGCCGAGGTTACCTGGGAGGGGAGAACAGAGTCAGTATCAGAGCAGCAGGAGGAAAAATGAAGAAGGAGCGATCTCGTAAGAAGGATTCAGTAAGTGTTTCATCCCTTTTTTTTTTTCTTCAACTTTTACCATATACCTTTTAAGGAGGGAGGTAGTTTTTCTGATTAAAATTTGAAAAGTCAAACTATAATCAAAGAAATTCAGGGTCAGAGGAGACAATGAGGAAAAGAAGTATGGTGGGTTTTATTAATTGTTTTTGGTTTTTTGGGTTTTTAGTGTTTATTTTTGAGAGAGAGAGAATGCGAGCAAGTACAAGCATGAGGGGGCAGTGAGAGGGGGAGAGAGAATCCCAAGCAGGTTCTGTGCTGCCAGTGCAGAGCTCGACAAAGGGGTTCAGTCCTCTGAACTGTGAGATCATGACCTGAGCCGAAATCAAAAGTTGGATGCTTAGCCCACTGAACCACGCAGGTGCCCCTGGTTGCTGTTTTTATTCAAGTTCATAAAGATTAGAATTAGATGTTGCTGAGAACTCCTGAAGTCATCTTGAAAACACATGGGCTAATTGTTTTTCTGGAGCCTGTAAAACTCCTCATCCTAAGTACAAATAAGATGTTTATCTATTAATTTACTTACGTCTGATATATATTCCTAGTCTTTTAATATTGTTTTGCTATTTGTTTGGAACTCTTAAAGTTTGCATGTATTCTTACAGTCTCTGAAAACCATCTTTGGGAATATAAAGTGAGTTTTGAAAGGTAACAGGCAAGCCAGGAATAAAAATGGAATAGTGAAAATGGTCTTTTTTTAGAATGGTAATTGATAACCTTTTTTCTACCTCAGCTCACTTTAGTTACTGCTGGAGGAAAGAGCTGTCTTGTTAATCAAGGGACTCTTACTTGGGACAGAAGCTTCACATTTTTTAAAATCCCCCTCCCATACAGGAGTGCTGATGCATAGGGGCACACGTACCCCAGTGTGCATAGCAGCACTCTCAACAATAGCCAAAACATGGAAAGAACCTAAGTGTCCATCAACTGATGAATGGATCAAGAAGATGTGATATATTTATACAATGGAATACTACTTGGCAATGAGAAAGAATGAAATCTGGCCATTTGTAGCAACATGGATGGAACTAGAGGGTGTTATGCTGAGCAAAATAAGGCAGGCAGAGAAGGACAAATACCATATGTTTGCACATATAGGTGGATTAAGAGGAAGTTAATGGAGGACGATGTGGGAGAAGAAGGGGAAAAATAGTTGGGGAGAGGAAGGGAGGCAAACTATGAGAGACTCTTGAATGCTGAGAACAAACAGGGTTGATAGGGGTGGGGGGGAGGAGAAGGAGGGTGATGGGCATGGAGGAGGGCACTTGTGGGGATGAGCACTGGGTGTTATATGTAAACCAACTTGACAATAAGCTATTTAAGAAAAATAAAATAAAACCTTCCTCCCTTTTTCTGAGGATCCCTTCACCAGAACGGTGTTTCTCAGCCTCAGAACCACCTGGCAGGGTCCATAGTGAAAATGCACATTTCTAGGTCCATCCTCAGACCTGTGATTCTTAATGGGGGGCTAGAGAGCTGAGGGGGTTAGTCAGCAAATTCCCCTATGATTTGTTAGCAGTTAGCTCATGCCTGAGCTTTTCAGGAACCAATATGTTAAGAATTATAAATGACAGCATAAATTACATATAAATTAGTGTTTAGGGGTGCCTGGGTGGTTCAGTCAGTTAAGCATCCAACTTCAGCTCAGGTCATGGTCTCGCGGTTCGTGGGTTTGAGCCCCACGTTGGGCTCTGTACTGACCGCTAGATCAGAGCCTGGAGCCTCTTTCAGGTTCTGTATCTCCTACTCTCTCTGAACCTCCTTTGTGCGCACGTGCTCGCTCTCTCTCTCTCGCTCTCTCTCAGAAATAAATAAAACATTTAACAATTTTTTTAAAAAATTGTTTAGATGATGAGATAGAAGATGTAATAGGACAAGGGGATAAAAGTATAATGGCTAAAAGGTGATGTCAGTAAGCCCAAATTAAATTCTGCAAGAAGCAAAAAGCATTAGAAAGGGCAGTTGAAAAAAAAAAAGTTCATTTAAAAAGTACCAAAAAGGAAAGCTTCAACAAATGGCCATGTTGGTAGAACACCCAAGATGAACACATGTTCTTTTGAGTATTGTGTGTGTTTCACCTCTGTTTTTGGAGAGCATATATTCTGTAGTGGTGTGCCAGGCACTCTGCTCAGCATTTGACACACAACTCATTTAATTTTCATAGCAAGCCTTGAAATTAGACACAAGGATTTTACAGATGAGAACACTAAGGCACCCAGTAGGTGATGGAAATGAACTTGCTCTTGCCTCTGCTCTTGACCTTTATGTTGCACTGCAAGTTTTAGAGAAAAATTCCATCCTCCCCCAACTTGAAGACCGTTGTGGTCATAACAGCCAACATTTCTGCATTTTAAAGTTTGTTCAAAGTTGTTTTGTGTAGGATTTTAGAAATGGTATAATATGTATATTTCTGCAATTACTTTTTTTTACTCTTATTTTAAAATTTGATCCACGTTGACTTATATAGAAACATATTTTAAAAATGTAACGTTTACTTATTTCTGAGAGAGAGACAGAGCACTAGCTGAGGGAGGGAGACAGAGCACTAGAGAGAGGGAGACACAGAATCCAAAGCAGGCTCCAGGCTGAGTTCTCAGCACAGACAGAGCCCAATGTGGGGCTTGAACTCCTGGATATTGAGATCATGACCTGAGCCAAAGTCGGACGCTTACTGACTGAGCCACCCAGGTGTCCCTATATATAAACATGTTTTTAACTGCTGTAAAGTTTTTCATCGTGTAACAATTTATTTACATAGAGCCTTACTAATAGACACTCGTGTTTTTAAGCTTTTGCTCTTAATGTCACCATTTGTATCTATGTTGTCTCTTCACATGTCTCTTTAAGGTATATCCATGAAGTGATGTCACTGGGTTAGTGACATCAGGTTAGGCCTGTTAGCCTTCTTGACTTGAGTATTGCAGGAAACTTTTCTCTCAACTTTGTTAAGGCTGCTTTTATTTTTAACTCTTATTTTCTTATAATTGATAGTTTGTCAGAACAGCTACAAAATAGTCATTAAACGTGCTATGCTAAAATAAAATCTCCATAAAAACTTCCCTTTGGCTATTTCCTGTTCTCAAAACTTACAGAATAAACTTAAATTCAAGAACAATCCCAAGGCACCAAAGTGTAGACATTCCTTTTTTTTGCTTGTTTTTATTCTGGTAATGCTGTGTCCATATCAGTATAGGCCTTGGTATTCTAGACGGAATTTGCTGTAGCATGAATCCAGTTGTCAAGGGTTGTTCTAGCTATGAATTTGAAGTTACTCTGGAATGAGAATGATTTGGATAAAATTTTGCCCAGATAGAGGAATGACCCAGAATGAGTCTAGGTTCCTAGAAAGGTTATTTGCCCTGGCTGTAATGAAGAGCTGAACTCAAGTTAGTATTACTTACGTTGTCTCCTACTAAAAATACCTTCTGTGTGCCTAGATTCTGAATTCTAGTCAGCTACAGTTAAAAGTTTTGGCAATTCTTTTGGGTAGAGGCGGCCATGGAGAGGATAAGATAGCACAGTTTAAAATATAGTTTTGATTATTGTAACTATTAACAAGAATATGTTAATAGCACTATTGTCTGCATCCCCATATTAGCCCTTGATTGGTAAATGTTTTTCTATTTCTTGCTCTTATGACTACATCTGTATACAAGTTATCTCCTTAACAAAACTATAAGCTCTTCCAATCAAAGGTCTTTTTTGGGGATGTCACAAATCAGGTAATAAAATACTTAACTGATGGAGGTATAATAATTGCCTTGTTACCTGATGATGTTTGTAGTTTGTAAAGTACAAAGAGAAAATAGTCTGAAACTCCCCTTAGTCTCTTTTGTTTGAGTTGGTGAAACAAATCGATTGTAACTAATTTACACGATAGAGTGAAAAGACACCTAAGAGGAAATATTTGCTTTCAACACGTAACAAACAAGTACTAATAACCAGAATATATAGAGAGCTACTTCTAATCAATAAGAAAAAAGCTAGTACAAAAGAAAAATAAACAGACCACACTCAGACACTTCACTAATCCAAATAGCCAATAAACATAAAGAAATGGTTCAACCTTATTAGTAATCAGAGGAGTATCAATTTACATACATTTATGTGTATGCAAATTTACATTTACATACTCGTCAGACTGGTAAAAACTCTGATGGCTCATAAGAACAATAGGAGATCTACACTGCCAGTGGGGGGTGTAAATGGGTACAACCACTTTTGAAAATACTTTGGAATTGATTACTAAAAGTGAATGTATGTGTATCAGGAGTCACAGCAGCATCTGCTTGTATTAGCAAAAGTAGAAACAACTCAAATATCTATTAACACTAATATGAACAAGCTATGAGGTAATCCTAGAATTAAAAACTGGTCATGAATGAGCAAATCAGAGAACTCTAGGTGCTGGCGAGGATGTGGAGAAACGGGCACCCTCCTACACTGTTGGTAGGAATGTAAACTGGTACAGCCCCTCTGGAAAACAGTGTGGAGGTTCCTCAGGAAACTAACAATAGAACTCCCCTGTGACCCAGCAATAGCACTGCTAGGAATTTACCCAAGGGATATAGAAATGCTGATGCATAGGAGCACATGTACCCCAATGTTCATAGCAGCACTCTCAACAATAGCCAAAACATGGAAAGAGCCTAAGTGTCCATCCACGGACGAATGGATCAAGAAGGAATGCTACATGGCAATGAGAAAGAATGAAATCTGGCCATGTGTAGCAACATGGATGGACCTTGAGGGTGTCATGCTGAGTGAAATAAGTCAGGCAGAGAAGGACAAATATCATATGTTTGCACGTATAGGAGGATTAGGAGGAACTTGACGGAGGAACAAGGGGGAGAAGAAGGGCGGAAATGGTGGAGTAAGGGGAGAGAAGCAAACCATGAGAGACTCTTGAATGCTGACAAAAACTGAGGACTGATGGATGTGGGGGGGAGGGGGGATGG
>NW_024080662.1:3123435-3139774 GCF_003009895.1 Hyaena hyaena
AAAAAAAAAAAACTGGTCATGAAAGCACAGGCACTGTGGCTGCGTGCAACAGCATGGAGGGCTCCTAAAATTTAAGGATGAATGACGAATGAGCATGACACAAAAGTTTTGTCCAGTATGATTTCCATAAAAATGAAAAATAGACAAAATTATTTAGGGATTTATACACAGATGTAGATCTGTTGTAAAAAATCAGAGAATGATTTCCTAAAAAGTTAGGAGATGTTACCTTGAGAACGGAGAAGAGGAGGTGTTATGTTAGAACAAGGGAAGGGCCCATGGAGCCCTTCAGGAATGCTGACAGTGTTGTCCCCTCACCCCGCTTTTAACCCACAGGTTGGTTGCATGGATATTGCTCACCTATTTGTTTATTAAACCTTCATTTACAAATCATTTATGTACTTTATGTGTGCTGTATTTCATCAGAAAGTATTAAAAAAAAATCTGCTTAGAGCCATTAAAGATAGTTCATGGCCAAAAGTACTCGAAGTATTAAAAAAGAGTAAATAATTTCTTGGATTGATTAAGTATTCAACAGAATGAATTTTTAAGTGCTATAGAACTGTGCACATAAGTTTAAATGTTCAATTATCAGTAATTTATTAAAATACACCTTAATCATTTACATACTTTTATGTTAATTTGTATTTACTTCAAATCCTTTCAGGTGGTGACCTATAAATTAAAAATAAATATTGGTAGTAAATGTAAATGAATGAGAACAGTCAGTTAGTCCCCTGGCTCTTTTTCTCCCAGGTATCCTAAAAGTTATCAATTCCACATTGATTGTCCACTTGAGTACCCAATATCATGGAAGCTGTAGCATATTAATGGGATTGGCATGATAACTTTTAGGCACGTCAATATGACTATTAAGCTTATGATTGTAGTGGGAATGTTCAAAGGCTGTTCACCTTCTGTATGTTTGCAAAATTTTGTTATTTTTACTTCACTCTCTACATGTTTACTGTTTACTTCCTTCAGACTGCTACTGTTTTTATATCCCAGTGGAGCTTTATATAGAATAGTATCTATTCACTAAATGTTTATTAAATGAAAAACTTAACTCCATTTTGTCTCTTAAATGTTCAGAGTTCTAGAATCTTTTCATGCCTAATTATGAAAAGAAAACCTCATCTTTCAGCCTTGTAGTTTTTACATCTGAAAACTATCCAAAGTGAGGTCTGGTTTTTGCATTTGGGGAGGAAGTGGAATTTTATTTTATTATTTTATTATAATTTTTTTAAGTTTATGGGGGGGGGGTGGAGCGAGCAGAGGAGGGGCAGAGAGAGAATTCCAAGCAGGCTCCATGCCATCAGTGTGGAGCCCGATGCAGTCTTAGACTCACAAACTGAGATCATGACCTGAGACGAAACCAAGAGTTGGATGCTTAACCAATTGGCCACCTAAGCACCCTGGAAAATGGAATTTTAAAGCTCTTTGTCTTTCCTGCTCTAATCCTCTAGAGTTCGGGACACAGGAACTTTTACATTTAGGATATACAGAGGAAAAACATTATCAAGGAAGTTGTCGTGGATTAATCTTTAACTGTAAATTGATTTTTCTGTGTATACGCTTAATCTGTTCAAAACATAAGAAATGATACTGGAAATGAAAAAAATGAGCTTTTTATTGGAAGGGAAAAAATGAATTTACATTTCTTCATCTTCTCGGAGATAGCATTTCATGTTTTCATATTTTTGTTCACCATTATTTTACATGAAGTTTGTAGTATCATATAAAATAGAAATGTTCAGTGCCTTGCCTAAAATTATATTGAGATGATGAAAGCTAAGTAATAGAAAATTTCCTTAAGATTCTTTTTCTTCAGATTTGCTTTCCTCTTAATTTATTATCCGCATGTTCTGGACCTTTATCATTTTATGCCATGTCAGTTTAATGCCATCTTTGTATCTTTTCTGCATCAGTTGCTATCCTGTGTAGATTTTATTCTGTTATTGCTACACTAATTATTCTCAAATTGCATTTCAATCAGATTATTCCCCTTTTCTGGATTCAGTAATAAAGCTCTCTTGCTCAGTTACATCAAATTTAGATTCTTTTACATCACCCCTGAGATCTTCTCATCTAACAAGCTTTCCTTTAAATGAGATTTTTGTCACTTCCTCACCACACATTGTCTACTCCAGCTAGGCCGAGCTATGCAGTATCCTAATTTTCCATTTCCCTGTATTCATGATTTTCCCTCTACTTCACTACCCCCTTTATCTTAACCTCCTGCTAACCCTGCTTCTGTGAGTTCCCTTCTGGTGACTCTCGGTGTAACTGCTCCCTTCCTTCTTAGGCCTCTAGTTTTTTTTAACACTTATATTTAATGCTTCATTGTTTGTTCTCACATGAATTAATTTTATATCCCCCTTGTATGTTCTGTAAGTCACCTTTTTATCTTTTATAACACAGCTGTAAAACAACCCTTGGTAGGTTGGTTTTTTTGTTGTTGTTCCCCCATTATTTAAATGTAATATTTGAAACATCCAGAGAATGGATGTAAGTTACATTGCATAATTATAAAAGAACCACTTAACAGCACATCTCTGTTTAATGTTCCCTGCTTAGCCCCTAGAGGATACCAGTGTTTTGAATCATGTCTTACCTCCATTGCCTTTTTAAAATCAATTTTGGAGATATGCATCTATAAAAATTTTGTTTCTGAGGTTTATAAGAACAGATTCATACAGCATGTAATCTCCTGGAACTTTTTTCATACAGCGTTATAAGATTGATGAATGTTGTTGCGTTTAACTGCACTTGATTCCTTTCACTGTGGTATAGTAATCCATTGTATGCACATACTGGTTTATATAACCTGGCCATAGATGTTTGCGTTGTTGGTAGTTTTTTGCTATTATAAAGGCTGTGCAGTGAGCGTTCTTTTGATACTGTGAGTACACATGTGGAGAAGTTTCTCTAGGGTTTATTCTTAGGTGTGCAGTGCTAGACATAGGAGATACAAGTATTTTATTTTTGAAGCCAGTGCTTTATTTTTTCTGGCAAACGTTTCACCTAACAATAATTTGTTTTTTGTCTCCTAAAAAGGGCAGACTTTTGTTTGTTTTGGTTTGTTGCAATGTCTTTAGCACCTAGGATTATATTTGATGTATAATAAGTAGTTGGTAAATATTTGATGAGAGAATGAAATACTTTTCAAATTGATCATACTAATTTATACTTTCATCAACAGTGTATAAACAGACTGCTATATAACAGAGTGTTATATAACAGTATATAACAGACTTAATTTTTTTTCCCCTAGGTTAATCTGGTATATTTAACATGTTTTCCCTATTACTGGCAAAGTTGAGCATCTTTTTAGGCTGTTTGATTCTTAGATTAGTGAGATTTGTTATTATTTTTATAACCAGTTACTTTTCTTTGCTATGGCAGGTGGATGGAGAGCTAGAAGCTCTAATGGAGAATGGTGAGGGTCTCTCTGATAAAAACCAGGTGCTCAGCTTATCCCGGCTGATGGTTAGAATTGAAACTTTGGAGCAGAAACTTACCTGTCTTGAGCTCATACAGGTGAGCTCTTTGATATATTTTTTTAAATTTCTGAATTTGTGGTGAGGTATCTAACTTTAAAGCATTTATTATTTGTACACTTTTATTTTGCATCAATCAAAATAGAGTTTCTAGGTGTTTTGTAAATATAAACAAACTTTTTATTCCCTTTGCGGGCCCTTTTTAATGCTCTGTTTGATATTTCCCACCCCACCCCAACCCCATCCCAATACCCTTTTTTCCCTTCCCTCATGGCAGAACACGCATTCACAGTCTTGCCTGAAGTCCTTTTTGGAACGTCATGGGCTGTCTTTGTTGTGGATCTGGATGGCAGAGCTAGGTGATGGCCGGGAAAGTAACCAGAAGCTTCAAGAAGAGGTCAGTTCACATTCAGTTTGCTTGTTTTTTTGCTTTTTTTTTTCAAATAGTTTATTGTCAAATTAGTTTCCACATAACACCCAGTGCTCATCCCCACAAGTGCCCTCCTCCATGCCCATCCCCCCTCCCCCCCACATCCATCAGTCCTCAGTTTTTGTCAGCATTCAAGAGTCTCTCATGGTTTGCTTCTCTCCCTTTCCCCCACCATTTCCCCCCTTCTTCTCCCCCTTGTTCCTCCGTCAAGTTCCTCCTAATCTTCCTATACGTGCAAACATATGATATTTGTCCTTCTCTTCCTGACTTAGTTCGCTCAGCATAACACCCTCAAGGTCCATCCATGTTGCTACACATGGCCAGATTTCATTCTTTCTCATTGCCATGTAGTATTCCGTGGTATAGATAAACCACATCTTCTTGATCCATTCATCCGTGGATGGACACTTAGGCTCTTTCCATGTTTTGGCTATTGTTGAGAGTGCTGCTATGAACATTGGGGTACATGTGCTCCTATGCCTCAGCATTTCTGTATCCCTTGGGTAAATTCCTAGCAGTGCTATTGCTGGGTCACAGGGGAGTTCTATTGTTAGTTTCCTGAGGAACCTCCACACTGTTTTCCAGAGGGGCTGTACCAGTTTACATTCCTACCAACAGTGTAGGAGGGTCCCCGTTTCTCCATATTGGTTTGCTTGTTTTTTATTTTTTTATTTTTTATTTTTTTTTTTAATTTTTTTAATGTTTTATTTATTTCTAGGAGAGAGAGAGAGACAGCGTGAGCAGGGGAGGGTCAGAGAGAGAGAGGGAGTGACAGACTCTGAAACAGCCTCCAGGCTCTGAGCTGGCAGTCAGCACAGAGCCCGACGCGGGGCTCGAACCCATGAACTGCGAGATCATGACCTAAGCGAAAGTCGGACGCTTAACCGACTAAACCACCCAGGCGCCCCGGTTTGCTTGTTTTTTAAAACCACTGTATAGATTGCTTAGGTTGAGCGATAATATCAATGATAATGAATTTAGCACTATATTTTCTACTGGTATTAAATAATTTTATCAGGGGCACCTGGGTGGCTGAGTTGGTTAAGTGTCCATCTTCGGCTCAGGTCATGATCTCGCAGTTTGTGGGTTGGAGCCCCGCATCAGGCTCTGTGCTGATGGCTCAGAGCCTGGAGCCTGCTTCAGATTCTGTGTCTCCCTCTCTCTCTCTGCCCCTCCCCTGCTCATGCTCTGTGTGTGTCTCTCTCAAAATAAACATTAAAAATTTTTTTTAATAATTTTATCAATCTCAGTATCATTCTTGTAACTATAACCTTTACTTAAAACTTGATACTAGTGAGTTTGCCCCATGGTTTTTCCTATAGTCTCCCTATAGTTGATACTGTATAGCTGGAAACTGTAAGAGTAAGATATAATATCATAGTTGAGTGAAAAATCTAGTTTGTGGCTAAGGACATAGTTTTAAACAGATAGGAAACCATATGAAACTTAAATTCTGGTGTTCTAAAAATTAGTAAAGAGCTGAATTCTAGATGACGAGTAGGAACATTTTGAGGAGGCAGTGTTTTAAGGATCTAAATAAATGTTCATTGGCAGTATTGACAGTGATGCTGTGATGTTTATCCCTTCCTGTGAAATAAACAATACTTTTTAACTTAAAGTGTAATTCTTTTTAATCATAATTTCTAATATAATACCAAAGTGTTACATGTTACATATATAGATATAGATAGATATAGATGTAGAGAGATAGATAATAATGCATTTTTTAAAACAACAGGAATGGGCAAATAAGTGGTTGTCTTGCTTGCATTCTTCTCCCAGGAGATTTGGCAATCAGTAGAAGTTGAGGAAGACTTGGGGTAGGTGGGTGGGTTGGTTGGTTGGTTTCTTTCTCTCTCCCTCCCTTTCTCCCTCCCTCTCTCCTTTCTTACCCTCCTTCCTTCAAGATCTAGTTGACTTTATTGAACAGTTCATGAATTGGGCCACATCTGATCTAGCAAGTGGAGGGGAACTTCCTATTCTTGGGGTTTCTGTAGAACTATATTAGGGAATACTTTAGAAGAAATTCTTGGATTTCAGGATGGAGGCGATGATTATCTCTGAAGAGAGAGTTCACTTTGTTAGATAGCTATTTTTCAAAAGCTAAAAGAGGTAAGAAATCTCTGAATTTTTTGTGTGTGTATGTAAGACATCATATAAATATATGTTGCATAGTTCCCAAGCCTATACCATAGTCATTTGGGAAACTTTTTAGAAAAAGATACCCAGGATGAGGTCCGTGTGTGTGTGTGTGTGTGTGTGTGTGTGTGTGTGTGTGTGTGTGTGTGTGTACATTTTTTTTTTTTTAATCTACACAGGTATGAGAAGCACGGGGGAGGATATTAATTGGTCCTGTTTGATATTGTGAGCAGTTACCTGCTTCACATTTTTATTTCTGCTGGTCAGTCTCAAAAGTTTTCTTTCCTTTCTGGAGGAAATAATATTATGACATTTAAATCCTTCTGTAGTTAGACTTTAGTCTTAAGACAGTAAAGAAACCTCACTGCTCTTGCAGAAATGATCTGAGTCCCATCCTTAGGTTTGAAAAGTTAACTGTGCAAAGTGATGTGATTTTTATTTTTATTGTGTTTAATCAGATTATAAAGACTCTGGAACACTTACCCATTCCTACTAAAAATATGTTGGAGGAAAGCAAAGTACTTCCAATTATTCAACGCTGGTCTCAGACGAAAACTGCCATTCCTCAGTTGAGTGAAGGAGATGGGTATTCAAGTGAGAATACGTCACGTGCTCACACACCACTCAACACTCCTGATCCTTCCACCAAGCTAAGCACAGAAGCTGACACAGATACCCCCAAGAAGCTCATGTTTCGCAGACTTAAAATTATAAGTGAAAATAGCATGGACAGTGCGATCTCTGATGCTACCAGTGAGCTGGAAGGCAAGGATGGCAAAGAGGACCTTGACCAGTTAGAACATGTCCCTGTAGAAGAAGAAGAAGAGTTACAGTCACAACAGCTACTCACACAACAGCTGCCTGAATCTAAAGTTGAGAGTGAAATCATCGTGGAAGCCAGTAAACTACCTATATCTGAACCAGAGGCTGATGCTGAAATAGAGCCTAAAGAGGGCAGTGCCACAAAACTGGAAGAAACTATTGCTGAGGAAACACCATCTCAAGATGAAGAGGAGGGTGTATCTGATGTGGAGAGTGAGAGGAGCCAGGAACAGCCAGATAAAACAGTAGATATAAGTGATTTGGCCACCAAGCTCCTGGATAGTTGGAAAGACCTAAAGGTAAGAAAACATTTTTGTTTATTTTAACCTGGAATACTCAGGTGTAGAGTTCCACAGATCTTAAGTTGAATTACCTTTCTAGCTATACATATATTTGAAAAAATGGAACACCATCTCTCTTACAGCTAATTATAAATGTTTCAAATCTTTTAAACCTTGGCAAGGGATACAACAGCCTAACTAATATACAGATATTCCCTTTTCTTCATTTAGAAAAGCATTTCACAGCAGAGACTTCACTTATTTTTTAAATTTTTGTAATTTTTTTTAACATTCATTTTTTGAGGGAGACAGTGCAAGCGTGGGAAGGACAGAGAGGGAGAGGGAGACACAGAATCTGAAACAAGCTCCAAGCTCCCAGCTGTCAGCACAGAGCCCGACGCGAGGCTCAAACTCACAAACAGTGAGATCATGACCTGAGCCGAAGTTGGATACTTAACCGACTGAGCCACCAAGGCACCCCAGTGACTTCAGTTACTTAAGTGCACTTTACATTAAAACTAAAAAATACTTTGAGTAACAACTGTGATTCTGCATTTGAAAATTCTTTGCAAGAGTAATGTAAGAAGAAAAATCAGTGTTTAAAGTAATTGGAAATTAACGTATTGGATTAACTAGAAATTAATTTAAAAATAACAGGAAAACCAAGGTAATTCAGTAGGTTCTCATAAAAAATGATTGAACATAAATTTCTATTCTAGTAAAACAACTTTATATGGAGCTAGTTGGTATTCAATTCCATTATTGTTTCTGAAATAGGCCAGCCTTTAAATGCCTATTTGGTCAAAAGAGGTTATCTAGAGGAAAAATAGAGAGGTCTGGAACCCTTATGCCTAATATGTACATAATCTCTTGTTAAAGAACATAGCAAGATGTGCAGGGTTTGCTTTGCAGAAAATGCAGTCTGAGTCTTGGATAAACACAGAAGTGAATAACAGGATGAGCCTAGGAGAGATGTAATACATTTTGATTGTAAGTGATCTGAATCTGGAATTCAGGTCTTGAGGACCCTGTGGGAACAAGTTACTTCCTAGCTTCTATTTTTCTGTTCCACTTTTCTGTCAGAAGTGAAACAACCAGATAAACCAGCAGTACAGTTTTATTTGCAGCAGGATGGACACCCAAATCCTCCCTGTCCCCAGTTATGACTACAAAGCTCACCCATTAGGTCTGGCGATTTGACCCATATGGAACTGACCTCACACTGAGCAAAAGGAGTAGTTGATTGTGCATTATGCTTACTCCTGGCATTTGTAATTTGCTGTGTTGAGACCCTTCAAGTATGGTGTGGTTTCAGCGCTCGTTGACCTATTTGCTACTCTTGCACCACGTAGAGTTCATCATTACTCAACTTTATTAAACCTTGTGAAATCCTTCCTTTTTATAAAAGGAAGAATTCATAGTAAATCTGTTTATGATAGGACATGTGAACTGCAGGAACCAGAGTTGCAGTTAAAAGAAAGAGATGCTGGGATGGTCACTTGGGTGGACCTTCATTTAAGGCCTGCTTTGTGAGGGCAAAGGAGTGTGGAAGAAGTCCCTCTTGTATTTAGAGGCTGCTAGGAGAGCCTGTGGTGTGACTGGCTTCATAAAGAAGGTGGAAATGGAGACCTGTACACAAGTGGACATAGAAAAGACCTTACAGGCATAGACATAGTTTTACAGAGCAAGAGTGGGGTGGCAGACCCAGTAGTTCATTTTGCCTAATAAATCTCTGGTTGACGTAAGTTTAAAAAATGAGACTTAAGCCTCATTTCTTAAAAATCTGCCTCTTCTTAAAACCTGGAAAAAATAAATACTTTCATTTCTCTATATGGTAGTTTTTTATTGTAATGATAGTGGTATGAATTACTCTCTGGGATATCCTTAACTAAGTTAGCTATAACTGGTCGTTTAAACCCATACTCTAGACGTTTTTGAGTCCTACCAAATTATTTCTTCCCCTGCTTGTTGTCCTCCCACCTCCTGTCTGAAAGATCAAAGCAGTTGCATAGCACTATGTAGCTTGATGATCCTCTTGACTTGAAGCTTAAAATTTTATTCATACTTAAAATATATCCTTCTTAACCTTCATACTTTGGGTTTATCCTGATTCTTAGCATCAAGGAAACCACTGAATTAGATTTTCCTTCTTCAGACTTTAGTTTGCTCTGGAATCATTACCCACCTAGAATTGCGTTACTGAGAAATGTTGTCACTTGACTGAACTGTGATGTTTTGTTACACATTGGTGCTGGGGCTCTTAATTCATCTATCATTCTGATTAACATTACCATGGTTCTAATTCCAAAACTCTGATTATGGTTGTCCTAAAAAAAAAAAAAAAAAAAAAAAGAAAGAAAACAACAAAAAAAAACTTTAGCCAGCATTTAACCCAGAACATTGAAATCAGAAAGCCATAATTTGAACATGTTTTAGATAAACACATGGACTTGATGTGATTACACTATACCCATAGTATCCCGGCATTGAAAGAGTTAACTACTTCTGTCTGACTTCCACCTATGTATTCAAGTAGACACTGGCAGAAAAGAAAATGTCTTATTCAGCCATCCTTTATTAAGCACCTGTTGCCAAGCACTGGGTTAGTTGATGATGTTAATTCCAAGATCATACTAAAAAGCATTACTCTAAGATTGTGGTTATGTTAGCCACTCCAAGCTTCCCTGACCTTCTGGGGCCACTGTAACATTGATGGACATGTGTTCCACTTGGCCTTTCTACATACTAGATGGAGTGAAGAACTGAAAGAGGTTGCTTCAGATCCTTAATCTTGATTATGCTGTGAAGGCAGACCATAGGGATCATCAGTAAATGAAAGAGGGTGGGAGGGAAGGGAATGAAGCTTCATGAATTACTCTTTGTCCTCCCAGATCTGATGATGATCCCCCTTGTAACTTGAACCATTTCCATCTAGCTTCTCAGGGCAGCAAGGAGCTTGTTAACATCACCAGCTGACCATGTGTCTCCTTTTCTCAACTCCATTTTCAACTTCGTGCTGAAGAAAAACGAGAACCTAGCGTGCATTCTGTGAAGAAACAGGAAGATGGTTGGGAAGTTGGATGATGCATGAAAAATATAATAGGTGAAAAGAGGACAGAGGTGGTTAACTCACTGGCGCCGGCGTTATTTTGGTGCGTCCATTGCCGACAATGGATGTCGTTCCGGGAAAATCCCGACTCCTGGCGAGAAAGGATTAAGTGAGCTACTTTTTCTATACCTCTATACACAGGACTGCTGCCTTGGCTTCACAGGGCTTGCACATTTTGACTCCTAAAGTAGACCTCAACAAGAAACATCACCTAACACATTGCTACTACACATGAGCATGTATTTTCACATGCAAATTTATCAGGCTACATTTTCAGCAGGGACATGTGCATATATTTCTGTTTGCAAAAAGAATTATTGTACATCACCCCTCATGCTGAAAATATACCCTAGACTTCACAGGGTAAAACAGTTGATTATAAGTGGTGATTAATTATAACTTGACTGGAAAATCCTCATTCATTTGGATCATGAGAACAAGAGGTAAGGTTCCTGTGAATTTGGCAGTTTCGTTTCAATTAAACACCCAGTAGAGTATGATGGCTAGTGATTCCAGAGCCTCTCTTATAAACACTTAGATTATAGGATATGTATCTCTCCTTATAATGAAATCTGGGTAGTTATGGTTAACACTTGGATTAGATAATTTAGGGCAACATTCTGTACATGTGATAAGCTGGACTATTCTTAATACTCTTCTTCATGTTTATCTCAAGAGTATCTTTAATTCAACAAACATATTATTTGCCTAGAAAGCTAAGCATTTTTTTTTAAATTTTTTTTTTTTAATGTTTTATTTATTTCTGAGAGAGAGAGAGAGAGAGAGAGAGAGACAGCATGAGCAGGGGAGAGTCAGAGAGAGAGGGAGTCACAGACTGAAACAGGCTCCAGGCTCTGAGCTGGCAGTCAGCAGAGAGCCCGACGCGGGGCCCGAACCCACGAACCGCGAGATCATGACCTAAGCGAAAGTCGGACGCTTAACCGACTAAGCCACCCAGGTGCCCCGAAAGCTAAGCATTAAACTCTTTACAGAAAGTTTAAAAAAAAAAACATAGGTTTACTCAACTGAAAAAGTTTGAGTCACTGCTTGGAATTTCGGCCTGTAATGGATATCGTAGTAGAATCTGCTATGCAACATTTCAAAATGAAATTATGTGCCCTGGGTTTCTGTAATAATTTTCAGAATCTTTTCTAGAGATTGTTCTATACCCACAAGGATCAATATTATCATTTTCTTTAAAATATAATTTTTGTAACATTTTTTTTTAAGAGACAGAGACAGAGCACAAGCAGGGAGGGAGCTGTCAGCACAGAGCCCGACGCAGGCCCCAACCCATGAACCATAAGATCATGGCCTGAGCTGAAGTCAGGCACTTAACCGACTGAGCCACCCAGATGCTCCTCCTTTGAAGTTTAGAATTACCCCCCAAGAATGCAGTCTTAGATACTGCTATGTTGAAGGGTTTTTAAAAATTTATTTATTTTGAGAGAGAGCATGCGCAGAGGGGGAGAGAGAGAAACCTAAGCAGGCTCTACACTGCCAGCGGGGAGCCACATGTGTGGCTTGAACCCACAAACTGTAAGATCATGACCTGAGCCAAAATCAAGAGTTGGCCACTCAATCAACTGGGCCACCCAGGCACCCCCAAAAAAATTTTTTTTTAAATATTTTTATTTCTAGGAGAGAGAGAGAGAGAGAGAGAGACCGCGTGAGCAGGGGAGGGTCAGAGAGAGAGGGAGACACAGACTCTGAAACAAGCTCCAGGCTCTGAGCTGGCAGTCAGCACAAAGCCCGACGCAGGGCTCGAACCCACAAACCGCGAGATCATGACCTAAGCGAAAGTCGGACGGTTAGCCGACTAAGCCACCCAGGTGCCCCAAGCACCCCGAAATTTTTGCACAAGTATCAGACTTGGTAAAAGGCAAACATGGTCTACAGCTTATTAGTAGTCCATTTTGTTGCTACTGGATAAATCCTTTAATCTAAACCATGAGTTGGCCATATTGGCCCCACTGCTTGTTTTGTAAAGATTTTTGAGACACAGTCATACTCATTCATTTATGTACTATCTATGGCTGCTTTTGCATTTACCATTTTGCATTACCACCAACTGTGGTAATGTTCAGAGTCTGGCTGCTTGAAACATTCTGATTTTGAGTGAAGTCATTTTGATACTTTAGTTTTTTGGATGAGCTCTTAATTCTGTTTCCCTAAAGACGTGATGGTCATGGTTCTATAGCTCATAAAGTTGGTTTGAAAAAAAAAAAAATCTTACCTCTATTTAGGAAAAGTTACTTTAAATACTTTGGATGTAAGGCTGTCTGAGAAGTGGTAGAGAAGAGACCTTTATGCAATGTTGTTTTTCCCTCAGGACCATGATCAGGTTAGGTGGAAACTTGAGGGAGGTTTTGAGTGTAGGTAAGTTGGTGCAATTTAGTCTTATATGTAACCATAATAAAAGTGTATAAATTTTCCTTCTTAATATTCCTAACTTTTCTGATGTGATTTCAGACTTACGGGAAAACTACAAGAATACTGTTCTGTGTATTCTGCATGTAATACATATTCTAGTGACAAATGTAGGGAAAAAGTCAGCTAAAAATCGGTCTTATCCCTTCACTTTGATTCCCCAATGTTAACATTTTACCAGATATGCTTTATCATTTTCTCTTAATTTTTTTTTCATTTTTAAAAAATAAAGTTACAGATCTGACACCCATTTGCCCCTAGATATTTTAGTGTATATTTTGTAAAAACAAGGATATTACTCTATATGACTACAGTATATTGGTCAAAATTAGCAAATTACAGTGACAAAACACTCTTGTCTGAGTAGCAGATCTCATTCACATTTTACCAGTTGTACCCATAATGTTGTCTATAGCAGGAGGGAAAAAAATCTGATTCAGAATCTGAGCTAAAGTGTTACATTGAGTTGTATCTCTTTAGTATCCTTTAATCTGGAATAGTTCCTAAGTCTGTCTTTGCTTTTCATAAATTTCAAGTTTTTAAAATATTTTTGAATTTTTAAAAATATTCCTCATTTTGAGCTTGTCTGAAGTTTTCTTTTGGATTCAGGTTATACATTTTTGTCCAGAATAGTAAGTGGTATCCTTCATATGATGTTGGTTTGTTCCATTACTGGCAACTGTCAGCTCTGATCCCTTGGCTAAAGTGGTGTCTGCTAGGTTTTCTAACATAAAGGTACTGTTTGATCCTTATCATTAAAAAGTATCCTATAGGAACACCTTTGGAAGTTGTAAATAATCTGTTTTTATCAGATTTATTCATTAGTTTCAGCATCCAGTGAATTTGCCCAAATCACTTAACAGCTGTGATGGTTGCCAAGTGGTGATATTCAAACCCTTCAATTCCTTTTGCTCCCCTCTGTTTTGGTTGTGGCCCTCTCATAAGCAAGAGCTTTCCCTGCTCTCCTAGGTAGTTCTGTATTCATTGACTTTTATCAGTTTAGACTCCTGCATTCTTGTTTTTTTTGTAGTTTATTTTAATTTTCTATTAAACATTCTTCCAAAAGCATTATTTTATCCCATTATAGTTATAAGAAATAACATTAGCGTTAGAAAAACTACAAAGAATGATAAATGTGGATAATTAAACTAAACTTCTGTGAAGAAGGAAATTATAACAAAGGACTAAGAGTTTTACACATTTGATTAAATATGAGATTCTAATTGAAAACTGCATCTCAGAGCAAGCTGTATTTGTTTAGTTGTTACTTTTATTTTTTTTGTTAGAGAACAGGGAATGGGGGTGGAGGAGAGAGGGAGAGAAGACTTCGTGCTGTCAGCCCAGAGCCCATTGTAGGGCTTGATCTCATGAAACTGTGAGATCATGATCTGAGCCAAAATCGAGTTGGACGCTCAACCAGTTGACCCACCCACACACCCCTGTTCAATTATTTTTTAACAAAAATACTTACTTTTCGAGACGGAAACCCAGTAAAATTTTTTATTTTAAAAACAGTCCTGCAATCAGCTATAGTTTTTTTCCCCCTAAGTTCTGATCAGATTTGTTTTGATTTGGGAAGAAATTTTTGATGGCATGAAATGCAAAAGTTAAAAGCTTTCTTTTAAACATCCTGGTATAGAACTTTTAAAACTATTAATGAAAAATAGATGAAGAACATTAAGTGCACAAGACTAATTACTGGTCAGCTGTTAGTATTCTGTTTCCTCCCTAGTTCTCCCAGGGAAACCTTAAATTGAATCTTCAGCAGAATGATCCTTAAATACACTTTATAAGCAAAATGAGAGCTTTTGTTTCTATAACTCTTAGATTTTGCTCTTCCTAATTTTATTCTGAAACTCAATTTTATGCCAAACCGTATTAGCTTTGTAATGTATATTTGTATGTGGTTCTGCAAAGCAGTAGTATACCTCACGCTCTGTTCCCCCAAAGTTTAGGAAAAACAGAATTGGTCACAGGCATTTATTTATTTATTTTGAGAGAGAGTGTGTGTGTGTACACACCTGTGTGAGAGGGAGAAGTTCAGAGGGGGAGAGAGAGAAAATGTTAAACAGGCTCCATTCTCAGCACAGAGCTCAGTGCAGAGCCCGATGTAGGGCCTGATTCCACGACACTTGGGATCACGGCCTGATCTGAAATCAGGAGTCTGGCACTTAACTGACTGAGCTACCCAGGCCCCTGGGTCACAGCCACTAAAAACAAATCTAAGGGCACCGGGCTGGTTGAGTTGGTGGAGCATGTGGCTTTTATTTTTTTTATTTTTTATTTTTTAATATTTTTATTTATTTCTAGGAGAGAGAGAGAGAGAGAGAGAGAGACAGCGTGAGCAGGCGAGGGTCAGAGAGAGAGGGAGACACAGACTGTGAAACAGGCTCCAGGCTCTGAGCTGGCAGTCAGCACAGAGCCCGATGCGGGGCTCGACTCCACGAACCGCGAGATCATGACCTGAGCGAAAGTCGGACGCTTAACCGACTAAGCCACCCAGGCGCCCCGCATGTGGCTTTTAAACTCAGAGTTGTATGTTCAAGCCCTATGTTGGGTGTGGAGCATACTTAAAAAAAAATTAAAAATAGAACAAATCTCACACTACTTGTCATTGTGTAGTTTCTGACAATGAAATACATGGAATCTTTATATTTCATCTTTAATTTTCAAATGTAGGTAGAGGAAATTCTTCACAGTTTAGTTTTGCTCGACTGAAGCTGAAGACTTTGTAACTTCATAGCCAGACTCATGTTGCCAGTGATTTTCAATTTGCCTTGAAAGAAGGCCAACTGAGGATTCATTTTACCAGTCATTGAAGCCAGCAAGTGCAGGCTAGCCATTGTGACTCTGCATGCAGTCAGCCTTCTTATCTGAGTTAGGAAGCACTGAACCTTTGCCATTCTTCACATGGACCACCCTGATGGCTTCTTTACCTCCAGGGCCGTCCTTTACCTTGAAGGCAAAAATACTACCAATTTCTTCACAAAGCCCTTCCTCTTCAAGCTTCTTCTCAGTCTCCTCAAAGACAAGATTTACCTTAAATCTACCAACTGCAGAGCCAGTTGGAGCAGCCTCAATTTGATGAGTTCTAAAAGGACCAGCAGCTTCAGGAAAACCCATCTGGTACATTGTGAGAACCACAACTCCTGCAGTGCCTAAATTATGCTGTAGAGCCTCATGGGTTCTTGTTTTGTTCAGTGAATTATGATCCATTAATTTTATTATTTATTTGCTTACATTATCCCTTGTTTGGCCAGTGTGAGAGACCCTTTACGTTCCCTCATGTGTGATTTTAACCTGGTACAGCATGCTATTCCAGCCTTATCTTGTACTTCCCCTTACCCAGCCCTGGAATCGGCCATTTGTCCAATAAGCTCTGCTTTCTGTGCTGGGAAATGAAATTTAGAAACCAAGATCTGGGGACGCCTGGGTGGCTCAGTTGGTTACCTGTCTGACTCTTGATTTTAGCTCAGGTCATGATCTCATGGTTTGTCAGATCAAGCCCCTCATCCTAACAGTGCAGAGCCTCCTTGGGGAGCCTGCTTGGGATTCTCATTCATATTCTCTCTCTCTCTCTCTCTCTCTCTCTCTCTCTCTCTCTCCCCCCCTCCTTCCCCCTCCCTCA
>NW_024080662.1:3739803-3895498 GCF_003009895.1 Hyaena hyaena
AAGGATAAGGACATGGACGGGGGGTGGGGCTCTAAAAGAGCAACCTGGGAATCCCTGTGGAGATGGAATTGTTCTGTATCTTGTCTGTATCCATGTCAATATCCCGGCTGATATTGGATTTCATTTTTCCTGGATGTTACCATAAAGGAAATGGGGTAGAGGGTCATCAGGTCTTACTGTATTAGTTTTTATAATTAACTGTCCATGAATCTTTAATTATCTGAAAATTTAAAAAGATTAATTAAAAAAACCACACAAATAAATGGATGGCTGAATGGAAAATGTGATTGGGGGTATGAAAGTAAAGAATTGTACTTTATTAGAATAGCAACTGACACAAAGTTGGGAGTGGTTGCTGGTGATGTAAACAACGGGATCAAAATTCAAAAACATAAAATAGGCTGGAATAAGGGACCAAAGCCAGTGGGATAATAAAATACACTGGATTTTAATGTAAAGCCCTGTTTTTATACACATAAAAAAGCTGTCTGCTCAAAAACTGAAGTCATGAAAGTTCTGTCCTTAATCCCGGGAATTTAGGTCCTTTTAGTTATCAAGTCTAATGAAAATTATCTAAGAAAAATCAGAATTAAGAAAGCCTCTCTCCCTTTCTCTTCCTCTACAAACCCTGACTCTCAGCAGCTGTAGAAGGCAAATTTCTGAACCATCAAGGTAATTCAAGAGTCAGTTCTAATAATGTATTAAGCTGAAAACACTCACAAGAATCTTGGTCTCTTTTGTCTGTTAAGAAACAGGGTGAAAAAGGGGCACCTGGGTGGTTCAGTTGGTTAAGAAACAGGGTGAAAAAATCATGAAGTGTGATCACCTTTTATCATAAAAAGTCAGTCTTGCATTGTATTTCTAACAGAGATTTTCAAGACACATAGACTTTAGACATTACTATAATTGCTATGAAATGCAACGTTAAGTACCTAATGTCTGGTTTGTGAAATTGGTTCTCTTCCTTGATCATTTGCTGCCCTTGGTAATAATATTCAAGCTGGCTTTTCCTTTTTTTCTTTTTTCTTTTATTTTAAAAAGAGAGTGTGAGCAGAAGAGAGGGGCAGAGAAAGAGAGAGAGAAAATCTTAAGCAGGATTCACGCCCAAAATGGAGCCCGATGCAGGGCTCGATCCCACAACCCTAGGATCATGACCTGAGCCAAAATTAATAGTTGGATACTCAATAGACTGAGCCATCTGACTGCCCCCAAATTGGCTTTTCTGATTTCAGAGCGCATAAATCCAAATCCTTGTAATGAAAAGGCATGCATAATTTCTTTATTAGCTAGAAGAATGTAGAAATAATATTACAGTTAGAATAAGCAATGTGAACTTCACAATTATATAATTAATGAGAAGTTATTCTTATGATTTTATTTTATAAGTTTTATTATTTGATATCTAAATTTTAAAAATAATTTTATTCTCATTGCATGTAACTATTATAAAGTATTAAATATCGACTTTTTATAAGTTTTTTTTTAAGTTTTTTATTTATTTCTTTTTTTTTTTTTAAATTCTTTTTTTTTTTTTTTTTTTTATTTATTTCTAGGAGAGAGATAGAGACAGCATGAGCAGGGTAGGGTCAGAGAGAGAGGGAGTCACAGACTGAAACAGGCTCCAGGCTCTGAGCTGGCAGTCAGCACAGAGCCCGACGCGGGGCTCGAACCCACGAACCGCGAGATCATGACCCAAGCGAAAGTCGGACGCTTAACCGACTAAGCCACCCAGGCGCCCCAGTTTTTTATTTATTTCTGAGAGAGAGAGAGAGAGACACACACACACACACACAGCGTGAGCAGAGGAGGGTGAGAGAGAAAGGGAGACAGAGAATCAGAAGCAGGCTCCAGGCTCTGGGCTAGCTGTCAGCACAGAACCTGATGCAGGGTTTGTGAGTTCGAGGCCCGCGTTGAGCTCTGTGCTCACAAGCCATGATATAATGACCTGAGCCGAAGTCGGACGCTTAACCGACTGAGCCACCCAGGCGCCCCTATAAGTCTTGTAAACCAGGTAGTTTCCCATTTTTATGTGAGAAATGAGGTTGTGCCTATAGACGTAGCCTTTATCATCTTTTCTGCTTGAGGCTGCTGGATGCATTGCATTGCAGATCAAGATTTTTGATGACAATAATTGCAAATTCTTATCATCACCATCAAGGAGAAATTTTTTTCACTCAAGTAAGTAAGAAAAATGAAAGTGAAATGTTTGCCACCATACAAACTTTTGCAACAGTTGAAATTATATTTGAGAAATCTAGTAGTTCTTTGGCTTTTGTTAACAGATGTAATGTTGACATTTCTTGTCATATTGAAATACAAACAACTCTCAAAGGCAGCCAGATGTTTTATACTAAGAGTTTAAAAGCTGGTGCAGCTCTACTTTGCAAATCATGCATACGTTGTTAGAACAGTCACCCTGCAGTCGGTTCAGATGCCAGTAAAAAGCAAGGCAGCCACAAATAAGCAGAAGTGATCAAAATATGTAAAGCAGAGGATTGGAGCTGTTGCCTGAAACTGTGTCTGCCAGGAGCCGAGAAGGAGGATCCCTGGTCTCCGACCTCTACCAACCAGAGGCCTCGGCTGTGCTCCATGTCCTGGGCACCTGGAACATGAACACGCTGTCCTGTAATTCCATAGACCCCGTGCTCTTGGGCAGCCATGAGCTCTGCAGCTGGCTAGTGCTGTGGATGTCTCCCAGAGATGCCTCCTGGCAGAGGCTCAGCCCACGACCACAGAGCACAAAGGCAGCGTGGAGGTCGTGTGCATGCTGCCCATAGGGGTTACTAGGTGAGCTTCCTGGATGAGGGGCTGCCTGCCAGGAACCCCACGGGAGGTTGCTCATGATAAGGTCCCACCCATCTGTCCCGAACACTGAAGAAATCCACAGGAAGAAATACACAGCCCTTTCATGGTTCACCGGCTGGGGCATTCTGAAGCTGAGACTATACAGGGAACTTTGATAAAAGCTGACCATGTACGAGTTCATAAGAGAGTTATTGGCAAATACGAACGAAATGGTATCGCACAGACCGCATTCCCTGGCTACAATTATTTAATTAGAAACCATGTTGGGGCACCTGGGTGGCTTAGTTGGTTAAGTATCCAACTTCAGCTCAAATCTCGGGGTTCGTGAGACCCTGCCTCAGGCTCTGTGCTGACAGATCAGAGCCTGGAGCCTACTTCAGATTCTATGTCTCTCTCTCTCTGGCCTTCCTCTCTCTTTGTTTCTCTCTCTCTGTCTCTCTCTCAAAAATAAATAAACATTTAAAAAAATTTAAAAGGGGGTACCTGGATGGTTCTTGATTTTTGGCTCAGGTCATGAACTCACAGTTCATGAATTCAAGCCCCACATCGGGCTCTGTGCTGACAGCGCAGAGCAGCTTGGAATTCCTTCTCTCTCCCTCTGTCTCTCTGCCCCTCCTGCATTCTCTCTCTCTCTCTCAAATAAATAAACTCAAAAAAAATTTAAAAATCTTTATGTAAATTAAAGATGTCTTTAGAAACTAAAAAAAAAATGTTTCTAAGTGTACTAGGAGTTAAAACTAAAAGCAGAACAAAAATCACCAAGTAATGAGTTGCATGAAAATGAAAGCATAGATCTGTAATCCATGCAGTCTCTAATTCTGAAATCCAAAAGATTCTGAAAACCAAAACTTTAGTGCATAACTCACTCGGTGGCAAAATCTGACCTGAGGCTCTTCCCACTTCTAGCAGGACAATAAGGAGCAGAGGGGTGGGGAAGAAAAAGCACAATTAAGCAATATTAACAACCACCACAAAATATATAACTACATAGAACAAAGGAAAACCACCATAAGATGATAACCTTCAGTGACTTTATGCCAATACATTCAGAAATTTGGACAAAATGGGGGCGCCTGGGTGGCTCAGTCGGTTAAGCGTCCAACTTTGGCTCAGGTCATGATCTCACAGTTCACGGGTTCGAGTCCCGCATCGGGCTCTGTGCTGACTGTCAGCTCAGAGCCTGGAGCCTTTTTCAGATTCTGTATTTCCCTCTCTCTCTGACTCTCCTCTGCTCACGCTGTCTCTTTCTCTCAGAAATAAATAAAACATTTAAAAAATTAAAAAAAAGAAATTTGGACAAAACGGATAATTTGATAGAAAAATCATGCATTGCCAGAATTAACTCTTGATAAATATACCAACAGAATAAACTTTTTAACAAATTGAATTATTGGGGTGCCCGGGTGGCTCAGTTGATTAAGCATCCAACTTCAGCCCAGGTCATGATCCCGTAGTTTGTGGGTTCAAGCTCCGTGTCAGGCTCTGTCCTGACAGCTCAGAGCCTGGAGCCTGCTTCAGATTCTGTGTCTCCCTCTCTCTCTGCCCCTCCCCTACTTGCGCTCTGTCTCTCTGTCTCTCAAAAATAAATAAACATTAAAAATTTTTAAAAAAGAAATCGAATTATTAAATACCCTGTCTATCCCAGTGGATTTCCAGACAGATATAAATGGTCAATAAACACGCAACTATGCTGAATTTCCATCATAATCAACTTCATTTCCAACATAACCAAAATATAAACTGAAACAGTATTGGGCTAATATTTCCCACCCATCTGATTAGTAAAAATTACAAATCTTTCTAAAAAAATATTTTTTAGTTTATTTATTTTTTGAAGAGAGAAAGAGCGCAAGCGAGCAGGGAAGGGGGCAGAGAGAGGTAGAGAGAGAACGAACCCCAAGCAGGCTCTGCACCGTCAGTGCAGAGGCCCGGTGTGGGGGTCAAACCCACAAACTGGGAGATCATGACCTGAGCCGAAGTCACATGCCTAACTGACTGAGCCTCTCAGGCGCCCCAACAAGATGAAATTTTTAAAAATCATAATAATAGTCAGGAGAGTTTTGACTCCAGCCCCACAAGTCGAAAACATGCTGCTGTATAGTTGGTACCTCTTTCTCAGAGCAGATCTGGTCACTCACAATGTTCTATCACTGTCCCGGCAGCAAGATAGTGAGTCTAAATGGTTGGCTGTATCTCCTGAGTGAAGGACTTTATAAAGAAAATACAAGAATTATTTGAAGAGAACCAAGTCATTTTTTTTTAAAAAATAAATGGGTTGCCAAGTAGTTACATTGAACATACATACATCAAATTCCGGCAGTGTTCAGGGCACAACCTGTGCAACTGTCCTTGCCCACCCCTTTTACCATCTTCTGCCAAAGTCCAGAGCTGAGAGCAACCAAAGACGTCTTTGTTTTGGTTCAGTCTGCTTCCTCTTTCATCCTTGTCATTGTTTGTTTGTCTGTTCACCTCTTTCTACCCCCACACAGGCCACACTGAGCCACCCTAATTCAGGCTGGACTTGCTATCTCCTTTTATTGAGCCTCACACATTAATTGCCAACAATATTTTTCTTTCTGCAGTTTCACAAAGGTCGCCTTTAAAGCAGATCGTGTTCACATATCTCTCTCTGCAGTGTTTTAGCTGTTGTCCTCTGTTGGATATTTTACAGGTCCATTTAAAATCTAAAACCTTGGGGGCTGTGGTTTTCTTTGGCTGTGGCTCTGCAAAATACCTTCTTCTCTCCTTTCTCTCCTCTTCTCCTTCCCTTTCTTATAAAAGCCTTCTGAATATTCTAATCTTGAGGTCGCTGTGGGCTTAGGCTTGCCCTGTTGGTCTTGTGCACGAGTAGTTCATTATAATGGTGGGATCTGAGACTTGCTAGTAAATGTCAGTTGACGATTCTGGCCGGGGATTCCACACAATGACACTGGAGACTAAACCCTTAGGCTAACTCCGCTGGCTGGCGTTGCAGGGCTGGCTCGTTCTGATCTACCTTTTCAGTGACTTCTCTCTTTGACCGAGAAAAGTTCCACCTTTCACCACGACAGGTGGAAGCCTGGAGGCCTGAGCTTCGGTCCTGCCTCTGTCCATGAATGCGAGCCACGGGCCGTGGCATGTGACCACTGGGGAGCTAGGTTTCCCCGAAAGTGCGGAGGGAAGATGAGGCTCCATCCCAGCCCTGCTGATGGGAAGGCAAGATTGGGAAGTTGCCTCTTGTTTGCACACTGCCTTAAAGCGAGAAACGTAAAGGGGGAGCCAACCCCCTGTGTGCTTTTTCTTCTGGTTTCTCTTCTGCCTATTTCATTATGACTCTACAGAAGTGAGGTGAAAGGCAGACAAGGCTGGAGGAACAATTCGCCTCTCTCATCAATGGGGTTTTTTTTGCACCTTTTCTGAGCCCGCACTGACTGTGGTTCTCTGACTTGCCCTCGTTGTAAAGCACAGCCTGACAGGCCCACTGGAGAGTTTCCGGTTCCGTAGGTCTGGGCTGGGCGTCGCTGGGGGGAGGCCCAGGCTGGGTTTCTAACAGCATGTGGCCGGTACCCCTGCTCTGTAGGACTGGGCTCAAAGCCTGTAATGCCTCAATTTCCTTCCCTCACCTTGACCTCTTCCCCATGCACCTGCCTGGCATTCCTAGCACGGGAGACCCCTCTGGCCCACACTTGCTTCCATCCACTTGGGTGGGGGGTGAGGAGTGGGGAAGTGCCCTGTGCTCAGATCAAGTGCCTTAGTTTGCCTCTCGTGGGGCCAGTGAGCCGCTTCCAGGGTGACCTGGAGCCGGGGCTAAGAGCTGAGCCTCTTTCAGCCTGGCCTCTTTGTGTGGTAGAAACCCTCAGCCCGCAGAAGCAGACACAAAGGACGCCCCTTTGCAGCTACAGGGGGAGTGGGGCAGAGGCTCCTGTTGCCCTAGGCTCCCGCCTTGGTCACCCATTTTATTTTAAGTTTATTATTTATTTTGACAGAGACAGTGTGAGAGGGGAAGGAGCAGAGACAGAAGGAGAGATAGAATCCCAAGCTCGATGTGGGGCTCAAACCCACGAACCGTGAGGTCATGACCTGAGTGGAAATCAAGAGTCAGGTGCCCAACCGGCTGGGCCACCCATGCACCCCTTTGAGGTCCTGTTTTACCTCTGTTCTTGGATTCCGTGAAGACACCCCCCCACACCATATCCTTAAAATCTATTCCTCTGTTGGCTCAAACCAGCAGTTTTCAAGTTTTGAGCGCACCTCAGCTTCCCCGGAGAGCTGATTTGAATATACTATGGGGTGCTGCCTCTAAAATTTCTGATTCAGTAGGTCTGGGGTGGGACCCCGAGAATCTGCATCTCTAAACAAGCCCCCAGTTAACAGGGTGCTGCTGGTGTGGGAACCTAACTTTGAGAACCACTGGCTTCAATGGCCACATCCTCAGTATTTCTGCTTGTGTGTTCATTAGTGAGGCTAATGCTGTTCCAGGCATCTATGCACTGCATGTTATACCCACTCAATCCCCACCTGAACCTCTTGGGAAAAGGGGACACTTTAGGGCTATTTTACAGATGACAGTCTCCGTTGTGAGAAGTAAGTAACCCTCCCTCCCTCCCCCCGCCATGTCCCTGTCTCAGAGGCCACAGAGCTGGGAGGCGAGCCCCCACCATCTGACTCAGAAGTTCGAGTTCAGTTTAACTGGTGCTCAATTTCACTTCCCCCTCTGGCCAAACTGGGTCGGTTGCCACCTCCGGGCATGGCCCTGTATGGAGTGCTGTTCTGCCCTGTCATTCTCCGAGGCCATTTCCGAGGCTCCCTCTGCCGTGAAGCTCCTCCAGATTTCCTAACCTCTGTCCCCGCACAGTCCCAACTGTCGACAACACCTTCCTCAGAGCATCCGTTGGACCTTATGTTTGTCGTACGGTGTTGTGTGTGATCTTCCCCCCTGCTTGGTTTCGCAGCCCCGTTTGCACCAGCCTGAGCCCACCGGCTCCTTGAAAGGGCAGAGGGGGTGGTGACACTTCTTGGTGTTTGTATCCCCTGACCCCCTGCACTCCCAGCACCGGCTCCAGGGCTCAGGAACATACCCTGCTTTCAGCAGAGAGACCTGTTAGGTCGAACTGGAAAAGGAAAGAAGCTGTTTGTTCTTAGTGCAGGCTGTGCACCCCCAGGGCTAACCCGGGGGTGGGGGGCAGGAAGGGCAGGAAGCAGGACTGCGAGGGTCTCCCAGCAAACCTCAGCGACTCCGGAACAGTCCTGGAGGGCCAGGGCGGTGGCCGAGCTGTGTCCTGAGAAGGGGGCACGACTCCTTACAGCCAAGGAGACGCGCTGAGAAGTCCGAGGGCCGGCGCGGTACCGCTGCTCTCGTACGTGTGAACCTCTATGCTCACAGACAACACATTCCATTATCTAGAAACGCATGGCCTGGAGCTGTGAGTCACGGATTATGGGCCCCAGACTTGTGTTGCTGATGTCCTGTGACGCGTTTTTTTTTGTTTGGAAAAAGATTTACAGGGCTTTGCAGATCGCAGAGGGTAGTGCAGACCACGGCGGGGGGGTGGGGGGGTGGCGAGGGGGGTGCTCCCAGGCTCCCCACACTTGCTAGAGGCCCTCGGACAGTTTGGCTCTCAGTCCAGCAGCCAAGAAAAATGAGCGAAATGCATCCTCACAAAATCAGGCGAGGTCGTACTGGATTCAAGGGGAGCAAGGTCCCTACGGGTCTTCTTTGCCAAGACGCGGGCGCGGCGAAGCACGTTTTGAAGTACGTTACACAAGAGCGTCTTTCACAAAATGTGGCGAAGCGGGTTTGGGAAGGCCGGTCTATCAGACATCCTCCTCGGAGAGTCCCACATCAGCAGACCGCAGGCTCCGTAAATCTCACAGCAAACACGCTGGCCTCCAGAGCTTCTGGGGCACGGGGGGGGGGGGGGGGGGGGGGGGGTCCCTTGATTTTCCTCCTGTCCCTATTTTCCCGCAGCACCTGCTAACTAGTATGTCGTGGGGCCCGCCATCATCGCCACCAGGGCAATACCATCAACGTCCTCAGACATCTATGGAGTAGACACGGCCATTCTAGTGTGAAACACCTCTCCGTGTAGGTCGGCGGTGACACGCGGACGCAGAATTCTGGGCGCACGACTCGAGACCCGGAGTTCCGAGTCGGGGAGGTGGGGATGGAGAGCAGCACTGGCCTCACACCTGCCTCGTTAAATGTGTGCAGACGCGTCTCCCCGTTCTGGACCCAGAGGACGGTCCCCTGCTAAGGGATCAGGGCCGTTCTTAGTGTATGGGCTGTCCCCCTCTTTCTGAATTACGTGAGCTGAAATTTGTCTTTTAAGAGTTTTCTAAAAGCAAAAGTAACAGCCTGGGACACCTTTGAAGAGAGGAAGTATATGACTTACAGCCACACTCACAAATTTCCCCAACAGGAAGGTCATGGGAGCAGGAGAAAGAGAGGCCAGGTGCGGCGGGGTTGCTCTTGCGGAAACCCTGGGCGCGCTTCTGGAATGCAGCCGGCCAGCACAGCATGGCAGTCTGAGCCTTGACCTTGGCAGCCCAAGCCAGTTTCTGTGGCAGGGGGAGGGGGGGCTGCTCTCAGAGTTGTCCCCACTTTCCAGCTCATTGTCTTGCCAAGCTTGGACCTTGACTCTCCTTCCATCCCCAGAGTGTGAGGATGGGGTAGACGTCATGGGGCCCTCAGGTAGGGAGGAAGCTGGACAGGTGCCTCCTGGGGGCTCGAAGGCATGTCTCGTCCAAGGAATGAACGGAAGATCTAAAAGACAATAGTGCCCTCGGGTATGAAGTTCCCGGGGCTCCTGATCCAAACTCGATGTCCAGGCTGCACACCAAACCTCTCTGAATCTGAATTTTAAGCGGAAGATTATGGGAAGCTATCTTTTAATAAGTCTTGGGTGATTTCTTGTGATGGGGCAGGGCGGGGGGCTTGGTACCTTGTTCCTAATCTCTGCTGTGAAGAGGTCTCCCCATTATTGCTTCACAGGAGCCGTTTCCTGGTTTCAGACATCTCAGAGAAGTTTTCAGGGTGTGCGTGTGGGGAAGGGAGGAGGGCAGGCCGGAAGGAACTGTCTCTCCCTGCTCCCCCCCCAGGGTTCAAATGTGTGAAACGTTCAAATGGGCCTTGAGCTGCCTCCACTCTCTCATCCCAGAACTACTCAGTTTCTTTGACCTCCAGATCCAAGGTTGGCCTCCGCAGTGTGTCCACTGAGCTTTCTGTGAGACCTCAACCCTAGGCACTCTCTGCCTTAGTGCCCATCAGTGTTCTCCAACCTCAGAGCGCCTGCCTGCCGTCTGGGGATCTTGCTAAAATGCAGATTCTGATTCAGTGGGTCTGGGGTGGGACTTGATAGTCAACCTTTCTGATTAGCTCCCTAACGATGTGGATGGTGCTGGTCCCCAACCATCAGCACTGTTGTTTATTGCTTTCTGATGGATTCATGTGGGGGATTTCACTCTTCCGTTTCCCCGGTGCATCCCATAATGCTCAGCTCAGCACCACGCCCGTGCACCCTGCTTGCCAATGTTTGGTGGGCACCAGGCGAGCTCTCAGAAAACCGTAAAACCAGCTCAGTTGATCTTCAGGGTTTCATGGCCTGGAGCCAGGAGCATGGGCACTTAGAAGAAAGCATATTTGCCCCAGGCTGCCTCCATTTCAATTCTTGTGTCTAAATCCCCTCACCCTGCTTGGTCTTCGCCTTTCTGTCTTATCTTGCATAGAAGGATTGAAACTACCAACCTTCGGTTTTAAGTGTTAAAGTAATTTCCTTCTTGCCGGTTTTGAATTATCTCTGTGACTCATCTCCCTTTCTGCTCTTTGAAAGTCTACCTCTCCCTGTCACCTGTCAATCCCCACGCCCACTCATTCCCATGATGTGTCACCTGGCTTTATCAGTCTTCCCAAGAGACACCCCCCGACCTTCGTTCGTCATGGCACCCTCCTCTCTAAGGCACAGAGGCTGTTAGTGCATCCCTCCCCTCCCCCCTGCTCCCCCTCCTCCGTTCACCCTCTCTGTTGTTTCCACATCTGGCCTCTGTGGTCCCTCTTATCACTTGCTGGGCTTTCTGCAGAAGACCCACACAGCCTCCGGAGGGAAAGGGACAAATTCACGGATGACACAGGCTTCCCTCATGGGCTGGGACCAGGATGCACCTTAGAAACGCACAGATTCTTACTCTTTCATTGCCATTCACTTCACCCCATGCCACCAGGCAAAGTCCAGGTTGTGCCAATGGGCATCTGTGGATCAACCCATAATGGCAGGAAGTGGGGACTGGCCTGGAGCAGGGGCCTGGGAAGTAGCTGGGCTCCTGAACTGCGCCTGAAGGGATGTCATGTGGGGCATCCCACACAGTGGCCACGAGAATGTCCCGACCCAGGTTCCTGATTCCACCCTAGTGGCCAGTGGCTAAAGTTACAGACACCACCTAAATGTTAATCCCAAATCCAGATGATGTGTGCGTTGGGGGAGTTTCAAGAAGGCTGAGGACCTCCAGGACAAGGTGGGGGTGGGGGGTGGGGTGTCCTCCACGGCTCTGCAGGATTGCAGGGCCCAGGTGAACTGGAATTCTCAGGGGGTGTTATCAAGTCAGAACCAGAAAACACTGCTCCGGAGACCTAAAGGCTGGGCTCCAGAATTTCTTTTTTTCCTCTGCAGTGAAGACAGCCTGGTACAAGATAGGAGACTGGCATTTGAGCGCATCTCATTTCAGGCAGTGCGGGTGGGCTTTAAAGGAGGTACATATGCTTTCCCCTTTATGTTGTTATTTTGGGTATTATTTATTTACTATGTATCATTATATTACATTCACAGTTTTTAAAATGTGTTGAAAGCAGAGTTGTAATCTGAGTGATGATCTAGCCCAGTTTGCTTTGCTAGAAGCCACCATTTGGGTTAGGGCGGTGGGGAGGACCTGCTAGCTGTGGTATAAAGACTCATTCCTTATCTCATCAAGGTGTGACTTTCAACACACCGGGTTGTTTATCTTTCTCTTGAAAATTTTTTAGAACACTCTGCATTGTAGACTTCAATACTTTATTGGCCATATCAGTGCACACATAATTTTTTTCCAAACAATTATTTTTACATTGAGTTTTCTATGGCCTCTTTCATTCGACAAAAATTTGGAAGATTTATATAATCAAATAGGTTTATCTTTCTCTTAAAGCTTCTGAATTCCTGGGCCACGATGGCCAGCATAAGGAAAAGCTATCGATTTTTGTGTGTTCCGGAAGGGTTTTTTTGTCTCTCTTGGGAATATGGGAGTATCCCATTTCTGGGAATTTGGACATGCAAAGTGCCATCCGTGCTTTTTCTTGTTGTGCTCACTGTATTTGTTAGGCTCGCTAAGATAATACTAAATTATTTTATTTATTTATTAAAATGGTTTTCATTTTATTTATGAAATAAACGAAGCGATGCTCAGCATTACTCATCATCGGGGAAATATGAATCAATCTGACCTCACGTTGGTCAGAATGGCTAAAATTAACAACTCAGGCAATGACAGATGCTGGCGAGAATGCAGAGAAAGGGGAACCCTCTTGCACTGTTGGTGGGAATGCAAACTGGTGCAGCTGCTATGGAAAACAGTGTGGAGGTTCCTCAAAAAAATTAACAATAGACCTACCCTACGACCCAGCCATAGCACTACTAGGAATTTATCCAAAGGATACAGGAGTGCTGACTCATAGGGGCACGTGTACCCCCCACCATGTTTATAGCAGCACTTTCAACAAGAGCCAGATTATGGTAAGTTTTTATTTGTATATTCATTTAAGTAATCTCCATACCCAGTGTGGGGGCTTGAGCTCATGACCCTGAGAGCAAGAGCTACGCACACCTCCACTTGAGCCAGGCAGGTGCCCCTGGTTTTTGTTCTTTAATTTGTCAATCGAATGCATTAAGAAAAGAGGGCTCCTCATTTGGGCCACCTTTTCATGTTTACATAATATCACTTGACCGTAGGATATTTTTCTTTTGATGCATTGCTGAATTTTATTCAGTTTTGGACGTTTAGGAACTTCTAAGTGACACTCATATATAGTTGATTCTATCTATATCACAGGTGGACTTCACAAAATTAATTAGGAAGTTTTCCATCTTTTTCTATGAACTGCAAAAATTGAAGTATCATAAAAAAATCTATTCTTTAAAGGTTAGGCAGAACTTAGCTGTGCAAACATCAAGTTCTTTTTTTCTTTTTTAAGTAGATATTACTTTACCTTTCTAATTTCTATTATTAATTGATCTGTTCATATTTCCCTCTTCTTGGCTGAATTTTGATCACTTAAAACTTTCTAGGTTTATAATTTAAAACCTTTCCTACGTCCTCAAAGTTTTCAAATGAGTTGCCTTGGTGCTGCATGTAGAATTCACCTGTAACTGTGCAATCCCTTCCACATTTGAGAGTATGCCTCCTTTCTTACCCCTAATGAACAGGCAGTTCCCACAAGGGCAAATCCAAATGGCTAAAAAATACACAAACATGCACAGACACACACATGACATTAAAAGGGAAATACCACTTAATGCCCATCAGACTAACCACTTTGGGAAGGGTGGGGGTGCGTGGATAAGCAGCTGGTGAAGGGGAAGCAGACACAAGGGATTGCTGCTTACACAGTCTGTGGAAAAGTAAATTGTTCTCATGGTTTCAGAGAACAATGAGGCAGGGTCTTTTGAATTGGGAGCATATTTCCTGTGTTGTCTCCCACCCCAATCCCACTCCTGGGAATTGATGCCATAGAAATAAAAGTTCCAGTGACTAGTGTGTAAGGATGTTGAAGTAGGGGTGAAATGCCTGAAGGGGCACCTGGGTGGCTCAGTTGGTTAAAGTGTCTGACTCTTGATTCCAGCTCAGGTCATGATCTCATGGTTCGTTGAATTTGAGCCCCACACTGGGTTCTGTGCTGACAGTGTGGAGCCTGCTTGGGATTCTCTCTCCCTTTCTCTCTGCTCCTTCCCTAATTGTGCTCTCTATCTCTTTCTTTCTCAAAATGAATAAAAAAAAAAAAAAAGGCTGGAAAGTGATTAATTCTAAATACTAGAAAGGCTTAATAAATGATGGTCCACACCCTAGAATTACTAGGATGCCATTAAAAAGAGGGAACTGAAACCAAACCAGCTGAATTAAGAAAATTCAGGTATCGTTGGACAAGGAAGCCAATTGCAAGGAACTAGGCGTTATGTGTTGTAAACAATGACAAAAGCCAAACAAAAACAAAGCAACGAACCCTGTGCATGGATGTGGCACATGGGGATGGAGAACGTAGTCATCTGTGAGACCTGGGGACTATAGGTGGGAAGACCGGGGATGGAGAGAAAACTATATGAAAAAGAAAAACATACCCTCACCCATGCATGTATACTATGACCATAAATGTAAAATTACATGCGCAAATGTGTACATTTGCATAAAGAAACCAGAAGAAAGACAGAAGGAGCTAAATCGAATGGAGGGATGCTGGTAATTTGCAATAAAGTGCAAAATTAGCAAGTTGACGAGAAATGAGTGTTATCCGATGATATATCCGTGATAGCAGGCAAAGGAAACTCTGTGTGCAGATGTGCTCATGTTTCTTTTTGTGTGAGGAAGGGAAGGGCAGAAGGAGAGATGTCCACCTTGCTTTTACCTGTCTTTGTATATTAAGATTTCCCTCACTACAACACGTGTGTATTATTTTTGTAATCTGAAAACCAGCCAAAAATGGAAAAGAAAAGCACAAAAAAAAGAGAAAGAAACACTAATATGTAATCATTATTAGCCTTTTAAAAGATATGCTTCTGATCCTTACTCTATAAAAGGCTTTCAGATACTAATTTTTTAAATATTTATTTACTCTGAGAGAGAGAGAATCCCAAGCAGGCGCTGCCTGTCAGTGCAGAGCCCAAGGCAGGGCTCAGATCATGATGTGAACCGAAATCAAAAGTTGGATGTTTAACCACTTAACTGACTGAGCCACCCAGGCATCCCTCAGATACTTACCGATAGGAGTAGATAGTCCCTCTTGTGATGTTAGCAGCAACAGATTATCGTTGCCTGCATGTACCGATTCATTACAGATCACAGAGTGGAGATACTATCATTCTATTATTGCTTCTTTATTTATTAGGTGGACTACTTCTATAAAAAGAAATGTCCTCTCATCTACTAAGTAGAAATTTTAAGGACTCTGCTGGTTAGATAATCTTGCTGCAGCAGAAGTCAGTATTTACACACACACACACACACACACACACACACACACACACACACACATCATTCAACACTTGTTCCTCAGAACATATACATCCTGAAATCGCTCCTGTCTGAGCACCATGTTTGTTTCTTATCCCACAATAATTCTTCACACTCTCTCTGAATCCAATGTCTCCAGTCCAACCTGGTGTCCCCTGCTACCAGATCAATCTTCCTAAAATAACCCATGTCTCGTGTCCACATCAGTTACGTTTCTTCAGAAAACTACCGAAACTGACCCTTCCCTTCCCAAAGGATTTGTTGGAAGGGCTCATGGGAAGTGTACGGAATGGGCGTATGAGCTGGGCGGCCTCCACAGCAGGAGTTCATGGACATGCCTTGAGATAACTCGGTTCTACTCACCATCAGCCCCAGAATGGTTTCATTCACATGTTCAAAATTATTTTGTTTGAAATTTTCCAAATGTGGTCATGCAGCGTGGGTCAGCATCACAGCCAGGAGGGGAGTGGGTGGCACAGCCATGGTCACTGTGGGAATTTCCGTGAGTTCACCGACACCCTTCTGGGAGTTTCCAAGGGTCCACCCATAGGCCACATGCAAACACACACCTGACTTTTCTTCCTGATTATCCAAAGGTGACCTTGGATGTAATCAGTCAACTGCAAAAGCACTCAGCCCCTCCATGGAGATGACGGGGAACAGCACAAAGGTGTTACCCACTGCTGCTCTTGGAAACATGTTCTTGAGCTCACTGTCCGTGCTCTCCCAGAGATGTTCACTTCTATTGGGTTTTAATTGTGAGCCTGTTGATAATCTGCAGCCTGGGAACCAAATGTTAGATTTAACCATAACCAACCTATCTGATACACAATACAATGAGAAGTAAAGAGGGAAAAGAAGTATAGGCAGAAACAAGACTTAATTTTGCAAATGGTATTTAAGACCCTCCTCCATGACTGTTTCATGTTCCCCTTTCCTTTGACCACCATTTCCATGGGTGGAGTCCTTTGGAGTGGCCCAATCTGTCATTCCTCAGCTATCTGAGACATCTGTAGACCTGTCTGTATATGACTTTTGGGAGTATAATATTACAAGATGCATAAAATATTCCTCCAGATTTCATATATATTATTTTCCAGAATACATACCTTCGGCAGGGAGGGGCATTTCTCTTATTGTGCAAGGAAATGACAACAAGGTCAGGTGGCATTCTCGGTTTCCAATGAGGGGAACTTTTTTGGGTCACTTGAGCACTAACACCCTGAGCCATCATACCTGGAGGTATGGGGACAGGAAGTCCCATTTATGAGTGGATCATTAGGTAAAAACATGAGCTGTGTCACTATCTCCTGCCTGTTTCTACCTGTCACCATCTTGCGGTTCCTGGGCCTGGTCTGGCTCTGGTTCAGAAGCTAGATCATCTCAGTCTTTGAGATGTTGTCTCAGCTGCTACTTTAGCTGAATGTTTACAGAAGTTTTTTTTTTTTTTTTTTTTAATCTGATTTTTCAGGCACAGTAAGAAAAAGAAAAGCATTCTGCCAATGCATCTTTAGGCTTCTTTTAAGACTTCCCGATACATTTAGGGCACCTGGGTGGCTCAGTTGGATAAGCATCCGACTTGGGTTTGGGCCATGATCTCATGGTTTGTGAGTTTGAGCCCCACATTGTGCTCTGTGCTGACAGAGCACCTGGAGCCTGCTTCGGATTCTGTGTCTCCCTCTCTCTCTGTCTCTTTCCTGCTCATGCTCTCTTTTTCTAAAAAATAAATAAACATTAAAAAAGAAAGACTTCCCGATACAACTATAGTTCTTGAAATAACCACACAGATGTTGCTCTCCTTTTTTCTATTTTAACTCCTTATGAGTCACAAGAAACAAAACATCACACAGAGATTTTGACAAGCCCCCGGTATGGATATAGTGTATTCGAGAATTCAGTGCCATTCAAAAATGTTGACGTAATATGGAACAGGTAAAGAGCATGGTTAAAAGAATCTAATTTTGGCCTGACCTTTGACCTTAGTCACTAGAAGGGCAAAATCTAAATGCCTTCATCAGTGTCATTTGAGGATTTCTGAACTTATGGTCACTCAGTAGTCATGTGATCATGCCAGCCCCCTTCGGAGAAATGCACGCAACGGAAACCCACAAATTCATTGTAAATAATCGGATATTCGCTTCCAATGTAAGGAAGCATTTTAGGGTCACTGAAAGTGAAAACACTCCTTACCTGCTTCATGTGCTGAAGTCCTATCAACCAATTGAACTATAAATGAATGTCGACTGGGGCACCTGGGTGGCTCAGTCAGTTGAGCATCCGATTTTGGCTCAGATCATGATCTCACAGCTTGTGAGTTCAAGCCCCATGTCGGGCTCTGTGCTGACAGCTCAGAGCCTGGAGCCTGCTTCAGATTCTCTGTCTCCCTCTCTCTCTGCCCCTCCTCCACTCATGCTCTGTCTCTCTCTCTCTCTGAAAAGTAAATAAATATTTTAAAAATTATAAATGTACGTGTGCTCCTATGCATCAGCATTCCTATATCCCTTGGGTAAATTCCTAGCAGTGCTATTGCTGGGTCATAGGGAGTTCTATTATTAATTTTTTGAGGAACCTCCACAGTGTTTTCCAGAGGGGCTGCACCAGTTTACATTCCCACCAACAGTGTAGGAGGGTGCCCGTTTCTCCACATCCTCGCCAGCATCTCGAGTTCTCTGATTTGCTCATTTTAGCCACTCTGACTGGTGTGAGGTGGCATCTCAGTGTGGTTTTGATTTGTATTTCCCTGATGAGGAGGGATGCTGAGCATCATTTCATGTGTCTGTTGGCCATCTGGATGTCCTCTTTGGAGAAGTGTCTGTTCATATCTTCTGCCCATTTCTTCACTGGGTTGTTTGTTTTTCGGGTGTGGAGTTTGGGGAGTTCCTTATAGATTTTGGATATTAACCCTTTATCTGATATGTCACTTGCAACTATCTTTTCCCATTCCGTCGGTTGCCTATTAGTTTTATGGAGTATTTCCTTTGCCGTGCAGAAGCTTTTAATCTTGATGAGGAGCACACGTACCCCAGTGTTCATAGCAGCACTCTCAACAATAGCCAAAACATGGAAAGAGCCTGGGTGCCCATCAACGGACGAATGGATCAAGAAGATGTGGTTTATCTATACGATGGAATACTACATGGCAATGAGAAACAATGAAATCTGGCCATGTGTAGCAACATGGATGGACCTTGAGGGTGTTATGCTGAGCGAAATAAGTCAGGCAGAGAAGGACAAATACCATATGTTTGCACGTAAAGGAGGATTAGGAGGAACTTAATGGAGGACTGGGGGGGAGAAGAAGAGGGGAAATAGTGGGGGAGGGGGAGAGGGTAAACCATGAGAGATTCTTGAATGCTGAGAACAAACTGAGGACTGATGGGTGTGGGGGGGAGGGGGGAGATGTGCATGGAGGAGGGCACTTGTGGGGATGAGCACTGGGTGTTATATGGAAACCAACGTGACAATAAACTATTTGTAAAAAAAAAAAAAAAAAAAGAAATAAAACTCCAATCTAAAAAATAAATTATAAATGTATGTTCACTATTACAAGAGAAAAATGTGGGAAATCTAAAGATAATACCAGTCGCCAACTTTAGGTGGGAAAAGTAAGATGTTTCAAATAGTTAAACAGATAGCACAAATAAAAAGAAGTTAAAACAAGTAATAAGAGAGAGTGCATGCTATCTGGATAATATGAGAAGCACACTGTGTCAGCGCTGGGCAGAGAGATGTTTTTAAGCATAGAAATAACATTAAAAGGCAGACGAGAAAGAAGGGAGATCATGGAGATTCAGTGGGATAACACAGAATTCCATTATGCTTTTACTTCACTTGCTTGCCAAGAGATCTGTCTTGTATACAGATCACAAAAAGTGAATCTAAAGGGAAAAAATGTGTATTTAATGGAAAACCTTTCTTGGTGCCAAGGTTGTGTAACTGTCATTGAAAACAGAAAACATGTGGTAGGGCTCTGAGTGATTTAGGGACCACAGACAAGCAAAGTTCTGTTCACACCTTTCAGAAAGTACCTACAACAGCATAATGCAGCAGAATTGCTGGCCATAAGCAGAAAGGTAGACGGCCACTCGGATTATTCAGTTCTTAGCAGGAGGTAAATGGTACGGCATCTCTAACACAGGGGAGCCGCTTTGGTACACGTTTATTCCAAATGCTCAAACAAACGCCATAAACTCCATGATGTGTTAAGAAGACTGATTGACCAGAAGAAAGTGCAATCATACACTTTATAGATAAGGATACTGGCAGAGTAAAACTTGTTAACAACCGACAGCTGCTTATAGAAAAATAGCTTATTTACTGGAAGCCAACGAAAAATTCATCTTGAAGGCACAAGTATTTAGGACTCAATTTGCTTATAAGGTCCTGCTATCCCTTTGGCTCTAGAGCTGCATGCACAATGAGAGCTGAGATATGGATGGAATCTGAGACTGATCTTTATAAAACATTGAATGCCAGCCACATTGCTTTGTGGCATTTTATTAGACTCATGGGTTAAGTACAGAGTTTTCTCAAGTGCTTGTAGGGTACCCCAAGTGCATAGGAAAATGTTATAAATGTAAAGATGAAAGTGAAGGTGATAATCATAATGCTGTGTCTTTGCCTGGATTCCCCGGAAGGCAGAGCCCGTGGCCCAGGCTTTCATGCTGGAATGTCAGCAGGGTATGTGACCTTGGGTTGTAGAAGCGAGGGATGGTGTGGAGTGATTTGTACAAAGGTGCCCTTGTGACCAATACCACTCGGCTAGAAGCTGAGATATTTCTTAGGACTGGGGAAGAGAGGCAGACACTTTTCTCCACCAGCTCCTCTCTCTCCCTGGTCAAAGCTCTACTCCCTTAGACCTTGAGCCTCATGCACTTCCGGCTGGCCTTGTGGGCGCCTTGTGTGATGGACGCATCTTGGGACAGGTGGTAAGAGGCACTGCCCTGGACTGGACCACGTGCCACCAGGCCATAGCTGTTGTGAGACAGCCCGGAGCCCCTAGCAGAAAAAAACTTAGAAGATTGGATTTGACCCTTCAGGGGGTTTTCAGCTTCTGAGAAGACTGTTCTGAAGTCTTCTTCAAATTGAGTGACGAAATTGCTTTATCATCAGCGATGGTATTGTTAATTCCAGGAGTTGAGGAAGAGGCAAACCTTGGTTGATGACCACGGGAGATAAAGAAGGGAAAGCTTAGTAATTTGGTGATGATAACACGTCCACAAGCCCTCCCTCAGATTGGCAAGCAGAGAACCTCACTCCTCCACCAACCTCAGTTGGAAGCCTTAAGTGTGTAGTGTTTTACAGCTGCCACGTTAGTGACCACAGGAGCCACTGAATGCTGATGGGGCAGAGGAGTGATCGATTATCTCTGCGCCATGATGTCAAATGTTAAGATTTAGAGCACTCACTCTGAAGAATACAACTGCAGGTATAATTACACATTTCAGTTTGTTATTAAATCCCAGCATTTTTTTCCCCCAGGGCTGTAATTGGGCCAGTGATTGAGTCCTAGTTAACCCTGGACTGTTCATCATTTCCCTAAAATGTGTAATTGGGGGGCACCTGGGTGGTTCAGTCAGTTAAGTGCCAAACTTTGGCTCAGGTCATGATTTCACAGTTCGTGGGTTTGAGCCCTGTGTCAGGCTCTGAGCTGTCAGCACAGAGGCTGCTTCCAATTTTGTGTCTCCCTCTCTCTCTGCCCCTCCTCGCTTCGAGCTGTGTCTCAAAAAAATAAATTAACGTTAAAAATAAAATAAAATAAAATAAAATGTGTAATTGGTCGGTCTCTATTTTCATATTATTCTGATAATCTCTTCGTATTTTAGTGACCGTATCAGGCACTGTGTGCTCTGTGTTTGGGCTGCCAAGAAGCCCATGGTCAAGTTTGTGTTCACCTCTTTAAACGGTCATGGCCTTGGAGTGTGCAATCAGAAATTCTGTCACGGTTTACTCTCACCTTTATATTTTTATTTTCTTTTTGCTCTTCTTTCCTCATCTGAGAACAGCAGATGTTTTCAAGATATACTTCGTGGAAGTTATGACAGCCATAGTTAAGAAATCCCTCTCTGGACCCCTGCACACCTGTCCGAGGCAGCCACCACCATTCCTACTAGCCATTTCTCCTGGTGCTTCTCTACTGGTTGTATCATAGTGTATTGATTTTAGACATTTTTGATGGATTTCCTGTTCTTGTAGGTGAAGGTTTCGCTCCCTCACACTTCCTTCCCTTCCCTACATCTTCTCAGTGGTGTTATTGGTGTTATTTTCCAGTTTCTAGTTGAGTCGATGCTTTGCGTTCACGTTATTATGACAACAGTAGCATTGTTCACTGTGGAACCACTGTGTTGTGTTCCTGGAATTGATAGCAAACTCTTCCCCATGCCCTCCCCTATCTGTTTAGGGTTTTTAAAATATCTATCACCAATTTTCCAAAATGCTCCAACCTGACCTGTCAATAGTTGCCTAGAAATAATTTTTCAAAAGGCTCAGACCCCACAAATTCTACCTTCTTTCTCAAGACTGGTCTGGACTGACCGCTCTGGGGGGAGGGGGCCCTGAACTTCCCTTTGCTGCTCCTCACCCCGTTTTCAGGATCCTGGGAACCCCTCTTCCTTCCTTACTCCCCCACTTCGTGGAAGTACAAATGTCGTCTTTTCTTGAGAAGGGTTGGAGGCAAATGTTAAAGTTCTTACATGTCTAAAATTATCCATACTCTCCCTGCACACATGGTCCAGACTTTGTCTCCAAATATATTTCCAGGTTGTGTCTTTCATCAGTCAGTGTTGTTGAGGGTCTGATGCCAGGTTCATTTTGGTTCCTTTTTACTGCCCATTTTTTTCTCCTTAAGAACTCTCAATAGACGTGTCTATCCCTGCTGTTCTAGAAGTTTGCTAAGAGTGTGTTTTGGAGAGAGTCTGTGTCCATTTACTGAGCTGAGCACCTGGTGCCCCTTCATGTGTGAGAGTGGTGTGCTTCTGTTTTGAGAAGTTCTGGATCACTACTGCTGCTACTACGTGATGCTATCCTTTCCGACATTTTTTTTCCCCTAGTCTATTCCAAACTCCTTTGGTCAAATTTTGGATGCTATCCTACACACCACCCCCTTTCTTTCCTATGACCAGACTCTGATTTTTCTCTTTTCTCTCCCATTGCACAGTGATTAAGCATGTGGTTTCTAAAGCCGGGTCCTGGTTTTGATGATTACTATTGTCTGTTGACAATTCGTTTTTCTACTCAGCGTCATCTTTCAAGCCTTTTGTTAACTTTTCTTATATAGTTTCTGATATCATATTTTTAATTTGCAAGAATATTTTCCAATTGCCACCTATGTGCCCACCTATTTGTTCCCCTCTCTCTCTCTCTCCCCCTTTTCTCTTCGCTGCAGAGATCCACGCCCTTCTTCTGTTTTTCTGAGAATCTATATGTGGTTTTTTGTTTTTGCTTTTAGTTTTTTTATGCCCTCATCTCTCTCTCCTCTGAGTTCCTTTTCTCCTAGATGTTATTCTAGCTGTTGCCACAACCTTCCACAGAGATATGTGTCCTCAAATGTCTGGCAATCCTTGACATTCCATTTATATTTAATAGAACACACCACAGCTGATTGGAAGCCCTGAGTGGGTGGGGCTTGTCCCCATGATGGTCTTTGCCATAGGTGATAGGCTGCTGGTCTTTATGCTGAGGGACCCCTTGAACATCCCTCACTCCTTGAAAATACCTATAGATGTTTTTCTTCTTCCTTCCTTCTTCTCTTCCTTCCTTCCTTCCTTCCTTCCTTCTTTCCTTCCTTCCTTCCCTTTCTTTCTTTTTCTTTCTTTCTTTCTTTCTTTCTTTCTTTCTTTCTTTCTTTCTTTCTTTCTTTCTTTCTTTCTTTCTTTCTTTCTTTCTTTCTTTCTTTCTTTCTTTCTTTCTTTCTTTCTTTCTTTCTTTCTTTCTTTCTTTCTTTCTTTCTTTCTTTCCTTCTTCCTAAATCCAAGTTGGTTAACATATAGTGTAATAATTATTTCAGGAGTAAAATTTAGTGATTCATCACTTACATATAACACCTGGTAGTAATCCCAACAAGTGCCCTCTTTAATGCCCTTCACTCCCTTAGCCCCTCTCCCCACCCAACACCCCGCCAGCAACCCGCAGTTTGTTCTCTGTATTTAAGAGTCTTGTGGTTCGCCTGCCTCTCTGTTTTTATCTTATTTGTGCTTCCCTTCCTCTATGTTCATCTGTTTTGTTTCTTAAATTGCACATATGGGTGAAATCATGATGTTTATCTTTGACTGACTTATTTCACTTGGCATAAAATAGTCCAGTTCCATCCACATTGTTGCTGAACATGTTTTTCTCTGGGGTCACCTGTTTCTGTAGAAAAGAATCCTTCGATCTCCTGCCTGGAGGACTATTGCCTGACTGCAGAGCGTTTGAAGGTGGGGCTGAGGAAGGGCACTGACACTCTCACTATTCGGCGCAAGGTCCGTTTGGGAAAGCCTGGGCTGAGTGGCAGTTATCGTGAAGCTTCTCCTAAAAGGTGTGTGGTTTCAAGAGGCCTTGGTTTTATGGAATGACTCACTTCTGAGACTTTGGGGAGAGGCCATATTCTCTCCTAAAGCAACTCAAGATTGGTCTGGTTGGGTTTTTTGTTGTTGTTTTTGTTTTGTTTTGTTTACCAGACCTGAAAATTTCCTGAGTAAGACATGATTTACTTTCTGGAGTTCACATAATGAATGAACATAAAGGTTTCTAGATGTCAGATCACTCCTTGAGTTCCGATTACCATCCTTCTTCAAAAGGCTTTTATATTGGCCACACCTACGTTTTTCTGACAAGTAACAATGCACGCTTAGTGAGCCCTCTGCCTCATCAGGGTCAAAGGTCATATTTCAATTACAGCCCCTCCCACTACCATCCCAGATGCATTCCTTCTCTCATCTTATAATCCTTGCTCCGGAGAGAGAGTGAAGAAGATTGGCCAGAACCCAGATGGCCGAGGTAATATGGAGTTCCAGCCTCCCTGTAGGTTATTCTGATGCATCCCTGACCTTCCACAGTCATCTAACGTAGACCAGCATTAGGTCCACGTCTGTCTTACGCTCAGAGAATCTTTGCCATTGAGTTCAATATTTCTGACGAGCGTACATATGCGCAAATTCAGCCTAAGCCAGGATTCTGTTCTGCCTACTTGTATCAAGCACTGTCAAAATCCAAACCTAGATTTTTGATAATTACACAGTTAAATCAAGCCATTTCTAGAATTTCCTCTGGAATTTTCCTCCCTCCTCTGATTCTGCATTTTATCTTCTGGCCCACGTGAAATTAAAATCCTACTGACTAGGTGCACAGCTGTGAGAAGTGGGCCGTGAGGCGAACTGTTAACTTTATCACGTTAAGGAAAAACGGCTCCCAGCGGAGAGAGAGGTGCAGGAGGCTGTGTGCCAGAAGGCGATGGAAGACCAGGGCTCCCGGGTCCTCTGCATCATACCAGATATTCCTATTCCCACAAGTCTTCAGTTTGTCCCAATTCATGCTCTAATATTCACACATGCTTTTGGGCAAGTGTGTGCATTCAACCCATAATATAATTAAGACACCTGCCGATTTAGGCTCTGGTCTCCAATAGTCTTGGTAGCTGAAAGTAACGAAGAATTTTGTTTTGTTTTGTTTCCCAGCATGGTCACAGAAAGTTCTAAGTCTTACTCTAACCTGAAGATGAAAATTTCAGTATTTGTTTTTTTCTATTCCCCTCTCCCCCTGCCTTGATTCAAGTAGCTTGGTGCCTTCAGAAGCATCAGTCTTACCCTCTGGTTCTGCCAGGCTTCATCCTCTTTAGACGGGTGAATAACAGCATCTTCCTGCCCCCCACCGTCCACGGCTGGCCAGGCTCTGTCATCAGGGGACGACTGATTGCTTCATTGCCGGATCACCTGGGCTGCCACCTTCCCACTCCAGAACAGAAGGTGTGCCTCACCTCCGTGGAAGTCCGAGGTCCGATCTGCTGTCTAGCATCACCTCCACATCAGTTAATCTTGGTTTATAAACAGAAAGCCCAGCTCTAGCTAATGACTGTGTGGGCATAGGCCGGACAGCTCCCGGAACGGGAGAAGGAAGGGCCGCTTGAGCTCAGGAGGAGGTCCTGCCGCCCCTCTCTCGGCCACGGCCATTACAGGATCCACACCTTACACCCGTCTCTGCATGTCTTCATTTAAGTTTTCAAACGCCAAGTGGCCTAGCTCTTGTCAGACTAAGGTCAGTCGCCCTTGGATCAAACAAGTCAAAGGGACCTGGGAGGGGCCGGGTGATGGTCACTGGTGGAAATCATCAGCCAGGCAACCTTCCCTACCCTGCATTGAGTCTGGAGCAGTGTCACTCCCCACTGCTGTCAGGACATGTTCAAACCTATGGCTTTAGGGTTCTTAATTCAGGTGCTGGCCTTGCTTCCAGACCCTTCACTTCTAATCTTCCCAGTTTCTCTGTTCCACATCTACCGCTCGCCTCTGCTCCCCAAACATTCCCCTCCATCCCAAGGTTGCCCTGCTTAGCCCCTTTCCACAGCTCTCCTCAGAGGGATAGCTGCCCGCTTTTAAGATCCGGCCTCCTGCCTCCTTCTCCAGGAAGGCTTCCTGGAATGCTTACTTGACATCCTATTTTTTTTCTTTTTTTTTTGCCAGCTTCTTCTCCTATGCTATGTATCATCTCCTTGTGTCACTCAGGGTCCCTATAGGAAATGACCGACACACTCAAACTGGGCAATTTGAGGAGAGTTTAATAAAGGGACTATTTACAAAGGTGAGAGCAGGGTGAAGGGAGACTGCAGCACCCTGAGGAGTAGCAGCCAGGTTTGTTAGCAGCCCTGAAGGGGTGAAGGGTGGGTGAAGCCAAGAGGAAAGGCCCACGAGAGTTGGGGTGCACAGGCCCTCAGTGCTTCCTCAGGAAGGGCTGGGGGAGTCAACTCTGATCTCACTCTCCCCCTTTCTTCCAACCTCCTACAAGAGCTTCCAGTGGGCTCAACTCCGAGAGTAAGAGAGTCGTGACCAGCAACCAAGGTTTGGTTTTATCTTTCCTTTCACTGTCCCCCCCCACTCCCCCGAGACTAGGACAATTGTAGATTCTCAGTAAGTGTGACCAGCTGGGGGTTGACAGATGAACAGCCTCTCGGTTACACAACAATCTCACTTACTCTGGGTTAGAGGAGTTTTCGTTCTGATTGTCAGGTTTCCGAGTACGGATGGGGTCCCCCACACGGGCCGCCAGGGCGTCTGTATATTAAATGGTCCCACACGGGCACGAGCAAGGCTGTCCGTTTCCACCCCCCCGCCCCCCGAGCAGCTATGTTGAATCAAGGTGTGCCTCACACAGGCCGGGCCCTGCTGTCTGGTTTTCTCTGTTCTCTTGTATTCACATGTATTTTCAGCCTACCCATTGCTTTAGGCTTGGGCATGGCCCTCTGGAATAAGATGTGAATTTTGGTTTAGGACAAGGCAGTGGAGTTTTATAGGTCTTGAGGTATATAACCAGTTTACCAAAATCCTACATCACTGAACTAGGAATTAGCCCAGATAATAATAAATCCAACCTGTGTTCCCTATCTTCTATTGCTCCCTCTTGGGCACTCCGTTGCACAATTCCTGGGGATATAAATGGCTTCCCCTAAAGTTCTGCAACACAGTAGGACAAGGTCAGGTCCAGGCATGCTGTAATCTCAAAACCTCACCTCCCTCATAGCGTGGGGACTGACTGAACGAATGACCCTCTGGTCTCTGTCGGGGGCGAGTGCCCTCTAGCGTCCACATTTCACATTGCAGCTGTGGCCGAAGCTGCTGTTAGGTAAAGCCAGAGCTTCCGCTTGTTGGGGTCAATTTTCCGGGACCTCAAACTAAGTCAGGGAAAGTCTTGTCCTGTCTGAAAATGGAGACGCTTTCCTCAGTTCCAAAAGTCTAGAGTGCAGGAGGCAGCCCTTCTGATGACATAAGACAGTGGCCAGCGGACTAGCTTCCCCCTAGCCGATCAGATCCTGTGCACAATGCCTCTTTAACCAGGGCGACTCATGTTGAGCTCCCAGGTGGTGCCATTGGCATCGTTCTTGCCAGACGCCCACCTGCCACCCTTCCTTCCCACCCAGGGAAGGTGGCATCAGCAGCTTTCTACAAAGGACTCCTTTTCAAATACCTCCTTGTTTTCATCAATACAATCTCTTTGTTCCCAATATAGATGAGGCGGTCTGAAGAGTCATAAAGCCTGTTTTGACAGTTCCTGTGTAAGTTTTGCTTACAGTCTACTTTGGAATACAGAATCTATGGGATTTTGCTGCCTCAGGAAGCTTCTGGGGTGCTGTCTCGGTACCTACTGTTAGTGTTTTGCAGTAGAGACCAGCATTTGGTTGCTGTACCTCATCCTACTTTGTTCGTTTTGAACTCCTTTCAGGGTCAAGGTAGGACCAGCCTGGGGATTTAAGCAGCTTATCTTCAGACCTCACATCCCAAGTTCTCCCTCACCGTCCGGTCTCCCTTGTTGTGATTATGCAGAGCCCCAGGTCCTGTGGGTGATGGATGGATGATCAGGAATCAAGAAGCTTCTTCCATAAAGGATGAGAATGTAAATTATTTTAGGGTCTGTGGGCAATATGGCCTCTGCCACAGTTATTCAACTCTGTCGCGGTAGTGCGAAAGCAGCCAGCCACGGACAGTTCACAAACGAAAGCGCACCGCTGTGTTCCAGGGAAACTTTATTTGTTGCGTGGGCAGGGGGCCGTTTAGGCTTCTGGGTCATAATTCACAGACCCCTAGAAGAGGTCAGTGGATGGATAAAGATGACCATAACTATATTGGGGATTTACCTGGGCAGAAATGGAAGAAAACCCGAATGGGTTTGAAAGCCCACAGCTATGAAGGACAGGAACCTGCTTTGTTAAGAACCAGACTTTAGAATTTTCATTCTGGAATTTGAAGAAACACTCAGAAACTCAAGTTGGGAAGGGATCATCTTTTTTTTTTTTTATGTTTTTATTTATTATTGAGAGAGAAAGAGAGAGAGAGAGCGAGAGAGAGCATGAGCTGGGGAGGGACAGAAAGAGTGGGAGGCACAGAATCTGAAGCAAAGGTGTCAGCACAGAGCCCAACGTGGACCTCGAATCCGTGAACTGCGAGATCATGACCTGGGCTGAAGTTGGATGCTCAACTGATTGAGCCACCCAGATGCTCCAACGATCATCTTTTTTAAACTAGCTGAGTGTGAGGGGCGCCTGGGTGGCTTAGTCAGTTAAGCGTCCGACTTTCGCTTAGGTCATGATCTCGCGGTTCATGGGTTCGAGCCCCGCGTCGGGCTCTGTGCTGACTGCCAGCTCGGAGCTTGAAGCCTGTTTCAGAGTCTGTATCTCCCTCTCTCTCTGACCCCCCCTGCTCATGCCGTCTCTCTCTCTCTCTCTCCTAGAAATAAATAAAAAATATTAAAAATAAATAAATAAATAAATAAATAAATAAACTAGCTGAGTGTGGAGTGCCTGGGTGGCTCTGTCGGTTAAGCGTCCGACTCTTGGTTTCGGCTCAGGTCATGATCTCACGGGTTTGTGGGATCTAGCCCCGTGTTGGGCACCACGCTGAAACTGAGGAGACTGCTTGGGATTCTTTCTCTCTCTGCCCCTCCCCTGCTCCTGCTTTCTCTCTCTCTCAAAATATATAAATAAACTTAAAAAAAAAAAACTAGCAGAATGTGATGCTCAACAGAGAGGAGGGAGAGCAGGGAGTCAATGCTGATGTGTGTTCAAGGCCACTTGCCATTGTCTGGGTGACTCTTAGGCTTGCCACAGTGGGCTCTTTTGTGCTTTTGTGCCTTCTAACACATTGACCCACCTGCCTGGACACCACTCTCACGTCCACCCTTGGCTTCACTGGAAAGTTGTTCACAAACCTGTTCGAATATGCAGCCGATGTGCTATCCCTCAAGCCTTAGCTGAGTGTGCCCGGCTGGCTCCAACACCCAGCATCTACATAGTGTCACCTGGGAGCTTCCCCCAAAGCTGAAGAAAAGCCTCTCTGGCCAGAGTCAGTCAGACCGGAAGTGCTGGGGAATCACCATCCCCAGGAGCGGCCATCAGCCAATGACTGGCAGGGACAGAATATACATATCCCGACTCCCCCCTCCAGCCGGTAGCTGAGTAGGAGTTAACATGTGGCCACTGGTCTTCCAGTGGTTTGGAGCTCCAGTCCCCCCAGCAGAAGGTACTTCAAAATGAACTCTTTGCCAGCACCTCCCCCTTCCTGGCTTCCTTACCTGCTCCCCCCTGAAGTTCCCAGCACTTCCCAAATGAACTTTTTGCTCTCAATTCCTCACTCAGGCAGTGCTCTTGGAGGAACCCCACCTAAGCAGCCTGTGACTTTCCCCGCATACTTCCTTCACGTGTCCCTTCTACTTTCTGCTGCAGGAGAAAGACCCACCGTGTTCCATTATCGCCATTGGACTCAGATGGGTCTTTTCCCCTGAACAGTGAGTGGATTTCCTAGAAGCGGGTCTTACTCATCTTTACAGTCCCTGGTATTTTCCCTGGCCAGTCACACAGTGTGCAAGAGGGGTGTTTGTGAGCTCCCGGAAGCCTGCTGTGTAGGTAGAATCGATACAAAGAGAAAAGGCAGACAGGGTCAGTGCTGCACTCCTGATCACATGTAGCTGCTACCAGCCCCACGTGCATGGCTATTTAAATTAAAATGGAATAAAAATTAAAAATTCAGGGACACCTGAGTGTCTCCATCAATTAAGCGCCTGACTTCGGCTCAGGTCATGATCTCACAGTTTGTGAGTTCGAGCCCAGCATCAGGCTGTCCACACAGAGCCTGCTTCGGATCTTCTGTGTCCCTCTCTTTCTGCCCCTCCCCCCTCCCACTCTTTCTCTCTCTCTCAAAAAGAAATAAGACTTAAAAAAATTAAGAATTCCGTTGCTCCATCACAGGGGCCATATTTCAAAGGCTGCATGTGGCTAGTGGTGTCCTACTGGGTAATGCGGTTGAGAACATTTCTATCACCGTAGTTAGTTCTGTTGGACAGTGTTGGGGATGGGGAGCCAAATGGAGCACCCCGAGCCCATGGTTTGCTTCTATGCAGTCCTGTGTAGGTCACAGGGTTCCTAAAAGCTTTCAGGGACCTGAACAAGTAGCTATACCCCGCACGTGTGCTCACCTAAGGATAGACACCACTTCACAAAGCAAGAGAAAACCAGTGATATGTAGGTAAGTCTTCACATGATCGCTCTCCACGCATATTCTGACTGAACCACAAAAGAGATGAAAGGTACTTCAAAGTTTCCAGTGCCCTCAGGGCTGGTAGAATGGATACCACATCTGAAGAACAGCCTAGGTCGTCGTCGTCATCGTCGTCGTCGTCGTCGTCTTCTTCTTCTTCTTCTTCTTCTTCTTCTTCTTCTTCTTCTTCTTCCTCCTCCTCCTCTTCTCTTCCTCTTCCTCTTCTTCTTCCTCTTCCTCTTCTTCTTCCTCTTCTCTTCCTCCTTCTCCACCTCTTCCTCCTCCTTCTTCTGCTTCTTCTTTTTAATATATATAATTCTAAAGTTTTGTTTATATTTTTCATTGCTAATGTGGTTCCACAGTCTAAAAGCCCAAAGGCACAAGGGGATTCAGAGAAAAGCCACACTTCTGTTCTGCACTCACATCCTTTCCTAAAGATCCCCAAGGCTACCCCTGCTTTCTTTCCAATCCTTTGAGAAATGCACAGCGCACCTAAGCACAGCAAATGATCTGCGTGAGTCTCTCTTTTTTTGTTTATTTATTTTTGAACATATGATACACTCTGTTTGGTCTTTGCTTTCTTGTTTTCCATCCGTTGTCTCTCGCTCTTGGTGCTTTGACGCTTCTGTCACACTGCCTCTTGGCCAAATTCCTCTCTGGGTCCTTCTGGCCCCTCTCTTATTAGGCATTGATCTCTCCTTGCCTCACACATACTCTTGTCTTCTAACAGCCCCCCACCCCCGCATGGTTCTGGGGTTCCCTACTCCATCCTGTGTTACTGGATTTATCTTCCTAATGCACCATGAGGATTGCTCTTCTCCCCTGCTCTAAACCCTTCAGTAGCTCCTTTTGTCTTCCCAGCAAAGCCCAAGGTGCCCTGCCTGAAACCCATGGCCCATTGCAACCTTCCCACCCCACCCTACTGTCCACATGTGTTTGTGCCCTCCACCCCCACCCCGCCCTTTGTATTGGGCATTCTGTCGGCCTCAGCTATCTCCCCCAAATCCCCTCCCTTTCCAAATCCTGTCCTTTTTTCAAAGATCTGCTCAAAAGCCACTTCCTCCATGAAGTCCTCCTCCTTCAGATTCCAGCTAGAAATGGTCTCTCCCTCCCTGGCCCAGGCAGAGCCTTGGGTGTGTTCTTCTTTGTTCTGGAGTCATTTGTCTGTGTCTCAGCCCCCCTACCAGATGGAAGGGTTCACAGGGCAAAGACTATGTTTGTCTCACATACTTTTTGTATCTTTCACTTAACCTAAAGCAATGTTAGTGCATCCTGTCCATATCACCTAAAGTACAATTGTTGGATGAAGAGTGAGCCCGGTGTTTAAGAGGACAGTGTCTGTGCATTTCAGGGCTCTGAGAGGTTTCTATCAGCAGGGCCTTTATTCTCTATACCGAAAATATCAAATCACTCTTCTTCTGCTGAGTCACTCATGGGAAAATTGGTCATTCGGTGTAAACAGGAAATCCATTCACTATTAAGAATACTCAGGGCAGGAGTGGAGGGCTGCTTGGCTGGCTCAGTTGGTAGAGTTTGTGACTCCATCTCAGGGTTGTGAGTTTAAGTCCCACATTGGGTGTGGAGATTACTTAAAATCTTAAAAAAAAAAAAAAAAAAAAGAGAAAGAGAGAGAAGATGGTTACCTGGATGACTCAGTCAGTTAAGTTTCTGACTCTTGCTTTTGGCTCAGGCCATGATCTCATGGTTTGTGAATATGAGCCCCGTGTCAGGCTCTCTTCTGCCCGTGTGGAGCCTATGTCTGATTCTCTCTCTCTCTCTCTCTCTCCCTCTCTCTCTCTTAAAGTAAATAAATAAACTTAAAAAAAAAGAATACTCGGAACAAAGGTGGCATGCTAGTATGCTGCACACGTACATAGGGAGGGTACATATACATAAACTAACAAAGAAAAGAAAAGAAAAGCCTTTTCATCAAACAAGGAGAGAGGCACATTAAAAGTATTGCAACTGATTTATTGTATTTTGTGAAATATGTTTCATTTATGCAACAGCTGGCTGAAGTTAAGGTTTAAACTATAGAATGATTTACTTGTTTGTAGCTGCATAGAGTGACTAGCTGACACTCGGGTACATGACACTGTATGTAACTCTTCTGAGAACCAAGCAAAGTTGTGCTTTCTGGCATGGACAGCAAGTGAACAGACTCACCAGTGGCCCCTGTCAATGCCTGGGACACACAGGTCTGCCGATCCTATTGTGTATACACTTTAATGCCTTTACAAGTGTCAGCATTGAGCTGGAAGTTCAAAGGGCTGGCATTAAGGTTAATGCCACGGACCTAGCACGTTTCCTTCGTCCGTCCGGCGCGTCTGCTTTAGGTAACTTTCCGCATCTGGCCTAAAAGACAAACGAGAGCTCCTGCTCCCCCGTTGATGGGGAGCCAGAGCTGGCTCTGTCTGACTTCTCACTGGGAAGGAACGAGATGTATTTGCCCAGGTTGGTGGCCACGTGCCTGCGGAAGAAGTGGCCGAGGTGCTCCCGGAACCTCTCCCCGACGAAAGCGTAGATGATGGGGTTGACACAGCAGTGTGTGTAGGCAATCACCTCCGTCACCTGCATGGCCACGTCCAGCCGTTTGCTCTGCTCACAACTGAACTCAAAGAAGATTGCTTGGAAAGCAGAGAGAAGAAGAACCAGGTTGAAGGGAGTCCAGAACATGAAGAAGACCACCATGATGACAAAAATGAGCCGGATGGCCTTGTACTTGGTTTTATTGGGGCATCTCAGCAGTGTCCTAATAATTCCTGAGTAGCAGATGACCATGATGAGCAGGGGCAGGGCCAGACCGAGGATGTTCATGCTCAGAGCATGGAAACGCTTCCAGCTGTCTTCTTGGCCTCTTGGGTAGAGAGGCAAGCAGATGTACTGCTCCCCTTCGTTTAGGGAGTGATGGAAGACAAACTCAGGAAGGGCTGCTACCCCTGCCAGGACCCAGGTGAAGATGCTCATGATGATACCAAAACTGACAGTCCGGGTCCGGAGAGCAAACACAGCATGGACGATGGCCAGATACCGGTCTATGGTCAGCAGGATGATGAAGAAGATCTCACCATACAAGCCCATGTAATAAAGCCCAGAGAGGAGCTTACACATGAAGGGGCCAAACACCCACTCATTCCACCTGCTGTAGTGAATCCAGAACAGCAGAGTGAACAAGAAGAGCAAGTCAGAAATGGCCAGATTGAGCAGGAAGATGTTGGTCATGATCCGGAGCCTCTTGTATTTTGTGAGGATCACGACCACCATCACATTGCCCAGCAGACCAACCACAAACACCACGGAATACAGTGGGGGCAGGAAACGGGTGCCCAGCTCCTTGACCTTGGTTTTTTCACATGGCAGAGAGAATTCATAGTCAAACAGGGTGGTCCTGACAGACTCATCCACTGTCACTACCTCAGTCCCGGCCGTCAAAGCCTCCATTGTCCCTATGATAGAAAAACAACAACAACAATAAACCAAAGCAAAACCAAAAAAACAAAAAGCAACCCCACAATTAGGTATGATCACTCTTGGTGAGCCACACCTGTTGATTTATCCATTTACCCACAAAACCATATGTGATTAAACAGCCTGTTTAAAGGATCTTCAGTGCATATTTAAAAGTATGCCTGGGATGCTATGGGGGGAGGTGTCAGCCATGAAAGATATGAGGTTTTGAAAGTCAGCACAATTCACAATGGGAAAAGAAACAGAAATGTTGTGGATGGAGGTGAAAGAAGAGGACATTGGTTCCTGCAGGCATTTGAAGGAAGAAATACAAAACAGGATAAAGTAGGCTGGAGAGTGATAATAATAATATTATACTGATTATTATTGCTGTATCTTTTCAGTCATTTTGAATTTTAGGTTTTATAGTTTATACATGACTTTTAAAATCATCTAACCTGTTTCAAAACCAAGTGGTTACAGTCATAGTGACTGTTATTATTACAAATAACTACCCCTCTCTGTGGCTGCTTATCAATGTGCTGTTCATCAGAGATGATGGGGAAATTGAGCCTTGAAGAAATTTGGTAATTTACCCCAAATCCTCTAACAAATAAATAAATATAAAAGTTCAGGCTACAACTTCAGGATCATTGTCCAGTTTTCTCCTCACTAGATTCAAATGCAGTGATTTTTAAGTTTAACTTTTGTGGCACCTGGGTGACTCCATTGATTGGGGATCCAACTTTGGCTTAGGTCATGATCTCATGGTTCACAAGTTCAAGCCCCGCATTGGACTCTTTGCCATCAGCCCAGATCCTCTGTTTCCTATTTCCCTCTCTGCCCCTCCCCCATTCGTGCTCTGTCTCTCTCTCAAAAATAAACCTTAAAGGGGCACCTTGGTGGCTCAGTCAGTTGAGCGTCCAATTTTGGCTTAGGTCACTATCTCATGGTTTGTGGGTTCGAGCCCCACATCGGGCTCTGTGCTGACAGCTCAGAGCCTGGAGCCTGCTTCCGAATCTGTGTCTCCCCCTCTCTCTGCCCCTCTCATGCTCATGCTCTGTCTCTCTGTATCTCAATAATAAAAAAAGTTAAAAAAAATTTTTAAGAAAAAAATAAAATAAATATTTAAAAAAACAGTTTAACTTTTAAAGAATTCACCATTATGGTTATTGTCAACTATTATAACAATTACAGTTATAAGCAAGAAACAAAGACTGCTTCCTTTTTCCTGATCCTGATAATGCTGAGATAATTCAGTCATAGCCAACAGCAGACCCCTTAGAATCCCTGCTTCATAAAGGGGCTGAGCGGGGGGGGGGGGGGGGGGGGGAGGGAAGGCTAACGGAATTTCTTAGCAGACTTGATATTTTAAGGACTAGGATCCCTAAAGCCAATACCTGCTTTTCTTAAGATTGCAGACTTGACTGGAGAAGAAGGAAAAACAGACAAGGAAGGATTTCCCGTTAATCTCTGCACTGTGTCCTTGGAAGAAGTCCTACTGACTTTCTCTGAGGAAGCGACAAGTGTAAGGACGTGAAGGTAGGTCAGTGGCATTTCTCAAGGTAAATCCCAGAAGTGCCGTAATTGGAGACAATGACAAGGCACTGTCTTTGCTTCTTAATAAAATACTGGGACCCCAAAGGTCAGCCCGCGTCAGGGTCCTGGGTAGTCAAAGCGACATTGGACATGGGCAGGAGGCATTCCTGGCCGTGCCTCTCACCAGCTGTAGGAAATGAAAGCTTAACTTTGAGCCTCATTTCCTCATCCCCAAAATAAGGATCACAGTGCCACTTGAAGTTATGTTCAGGGTCAAGTAAGATAAAAAAAAAAAAGCTGTAAAATTGGTAGAAGCGGAGCCAAAAGAAAGGCAATGAGAAGCTGCTCCATATAAAAACGAGAAGGAAAGGAGGGTGTCTTAGGTAGAACTTAATCTGTTTTCAGGGCCCCATTCTAGTGCATCACACAAAGTAACACATTCAGGCTTTTAGGTGGAAAAGGCACCTGAAAAACAGCTGATTGTACGATCTTTTCAGCATTCTTACTTCTAATGGCATAATCCTCAGCTGCTGAGAAAAACAAAATACCCAATATCTTGTCTGTTACACATTTACAGTCACAGAGAGTGCGCCTCTAAACTTGAATGCCTAAAGCAAAAAAAGGAACAAAGTTTCTTGCTCCAGAGAGCAAGCATATTGTAGCATCTGCTTAGTTATTTCTATTATCTTTCCTTTTCTCCAAGGCTGATCTAGAAACCAGTGAAATTTAAAAAAAATCACTAAGGTTTGGTTCAACTTGATGATCATGTCTTTCATTCATGAGTCGCTTTCAACATGACCGCGATCAAATTGTAGAATCTTTCGGGAGTTCTGGAGTGCAAGGCACAGGGTTGAATTCAGGTTCTCTGGAGTCAGAAGCCATGACCTTGACTACTCGTGACATGACAGAAATGTTTTCATCTGTCTGTATAATCCAGATCAAAATGAATAATTAGGTCTGAAATCATCAAGAGGTTTGAATTAGGCTTTTAAAAATGTCTTTTTGGGGGCGCCTGGGCGGCTCAGTTAGTTGAGCGTCGGACTCTTGATTTCAGCTCAGGTCACGATCCCAGGGTCCTGGGATCCAGCCCCATGTCAGGCTCAATGCTGGGCATGGAAGCTACTTAAGATTCTCTCTCTTCCTCTCTCTCTGCCCCTCCCCTGCTTGTGCTCTCTTTATCTCTCAAAATAAATACATAAACATTTTAAAGAAGGTCTTGTTTGCATTTCTGGAAGAGTAGCACAGTAACAGTAAATAGACAAACAGCAACAGTAAAGAAAAGCAAAAATACGAAAGTAAAAAGCACCCCAGACTTCACTATTAGCAATGCTAATTAGTACCATGCTTGCATGGGTACAAGTTTTACCCAAAACTGCATTCATACACTACTTTAGCTGGTTCTCTAAAACTGCTCACAGGACAACTCAGCTATGCAACGCAAACGAAGTTCCTTCAGTCTCCAAAACGGTTTGGACCTTACCAGCTTTCCACCGAGCAGCGGGAAAAAGGACTCACAAATTGCAGTCGGAGTGGTTTAACCTGAGCCTGACCCATTCATTTGGAGGACGGCTCTAGTTTCACTCATCCTGTTTAGGCTGCCAGCTTATTAATTTTGGTTTCTCATCTTCTCTCATTGGTCCTTTCAAAGATGGCAGTGGAGATATGGGGGAGGGACCCACATGGGCAGAGTGGAAAGGAGGTGCCCTGGTCTCCTGCTGATCCTCGTCATGTGGCTGATGCCTACCGAGAAAGGGCCACCTGGTCCCAACCCTGAACTTCCTGCGGGCACCTGCTGCTTTGTGGCTCATGGCCTCACGATCCCTCTATTCTCAATCGTCCCTGGGCATAGTGACCTCTCCAGCCCTGGTGGGAATGGAGGACCCTCTGTGTTACCTCCCCATCATGATGCTTCTGGTACCTTCTCCTGAACCGACAGGCAGCTGGCAGACCCGCTGCTCCTTGACACCATGTCCATGCCATGGACAAACGAAGGGACGCTCAAGGGTACCAATGAAATTATTTTTCTCCCTGACCACCAGCTTAACTGTCCCGGCCACCCATGTGGGTAAGGAAGTGGCTCACAGAGAGACGTCTTCTTGGAAGGTCCCCTCCACAATTCATCAAACAGCCCTTCACGCCCTCTAACTCTGGTCAAAGCCTGGATGGGGAAGATAAGAACCCCCAAGCATGACTGCTTTCTTCTGTGACCTGGGACTCTTTTCTCACAATTCCTGGAGTCAGAAGGAGAGGAGCCCTCCCCATACTCCCCATGGCTAGAATTAGAGACTTCTCTTTAGAAAATATATTGAAGTTTGGAATGTCATTTAATTATTAAAAAAAAAAAAAAGTAGGGGCGCCTGGGAGGCTCAGTCAGTTAAGCATCTGACTTTGGCTCAGGTCATGGTCTTGCAGTTTATGAGTTTGAGCCCCTCATTGGGCTCTGAACTCATGGCGCAGAGCTTGCTTAGGAGTTTCTCTCTCTCCCTCCCTCTTCCTCTGCTCCTCCCTCACTTGCGCGTGCTCTCTCTCTCTCTCTCTCACAAAATAAATAAATAAACTTTAAAAAAGTAGATGCACCTTGGTGGCTCAGTCAGTTGAGCCTCCGACTTCAGCCCAAGTCATGATCTCGCAATTTGTGAGTTCAAGCCCCACGTAGGGCTCTCTGCTGTCAGCACGAAGCCTGCTCTGGATTCTCTATTCCCCTCTCTCTCTGCCTTTCCCTCTCTTGCCCTATCTCTCAAAAACAAATAAACATTTTTAAGAATGTAAATTATGTCACTTAATCAATGCTGGTGAGGTTGGGAAGACCCTGGAACAATAATTGCATAATTGCATCAGCAATGTAACTTGGTTCAATAAGTTTTGGAAATGTTGTATGTAACCAGGAATCAACAAGATACACATGGCTTTGGGCCAGTGCTTCTACTCTGAGGAATTTACCCCGAGGGGAGGAAGTCTGCCAAACCAAAACACATGGTACAGATGTTCATTGCGGCTTCATTTTCATAACAGAAAGAAACAGAGAAATGGAAACTGTTGAAAAGTTTGACACATGAAGGAGGCTTTGAACAAATTGTAGTCTGCTGATGCAATAGATTAGTATATAGTCATTAAAACTAGTTTTGGAAACCAGATGGAATCACGAACAAATGGTTGTGGGAAATGAAGAGAATATAAACTGCGTATAGTAAGACAGTGACACCGTGAAACTATATGCATATAAAGAGCAATGAGCAAATAATGAAAATAGTTGTAGAAGGGGGTGGATGGTAAATTTTTAATTTTTTTAAATGTTTTTTATTTATTTCAAGGAGAGAGAGAGAGACAGCGTGAGCACTGTCAGAGAAAGAGGGAGTCACAGACTCTGAAACAGGCTCCAGGCTCTGAGCTGGCAGTCAGCACAAAGCCCGACGCGGGGCTCGAACCCACAAACCGCGAGATCATGACCTAAGCAAAAGTCGGACGCTTAACCGACTAAGCCACCCAGACGCCCCAAATTTTTAAATTTTTTAAATGTTTATTTACTTTTGAGAGAGAGAGACAGAGCATGAACAGGGGGAGGAGCAGAGAGAGAGGGAGACACAGAATCCAAAGCAGGCTCCAGGCTCTGAGCTGCCAGCACAGAGCCCAACCAGGGGCTTGAACTCAACTCAAGATCATGACCTGAGCTGAAGTCAAATGCTTACCCGACTGAGCCTTAAGTATTTCTTAAATTTGTAAGATGTAGAATCTTTGTATATTCCCTTATCAATTAAACTGTCACTAACAGAAAGCACCTTCTTCCAGCAGGGACAGCTCGATGATTTGGCAAACACGTTTTCTCAAAGTAAGTGGGTTGAAAAAATGGGCAAATTACAAGATGAAGTATTTACTTATCAGCACCTGAAACCACAAACTGAGCTCTAAGAAACGACGTGTAAGTCACACGAGGTAGAGCATTTGAATTTTGTTTTAAAGATCTTGATGTTTGGTTTTCCTCTTCGATCTTGGGAGGAGTTAATATACAACAATCAGACTGGGGGAAGGGAGATTTTTCTCAGAAATTTCTCTTTAGGGGGCGCCTGAGTGACTCAGTCAGTTGGGCAACTGAATCTTGATTTCAGATCTGGTCATGGTCTCATGGTCTGTGAGTTGGAACCCTGAGTCAGGCTCTCTGCTGTCAGCCAGGAGCCTGCTTTGGATCCTCTCTCTCTCTCCCCCCCCCCCCCCCATCTATCTCTATCTCTATGCTCCTCCTCTACTCTCTCTCTCAAAAATAAATAAACATTTTTAAAAAGTCAGTGATAATTGAGCCTTCCTTAGGTCAAGCGTTTTACATATTTTGCTTGATCTCACAACTTTGCAAGGTAGGTTTTTACATCCGCATTTTATAGATGAGCACACAGAGGCTTGGCAAAGCTCAGTCAGTTGCCTGAGGCTATTCAGTGCACGGCAGAACTGGGACTTGATCCTGTGCCCTTTTGCTCTAAAACCCATGCTATTATTACCTTAGGGTTCCATTTACTGAGGACGTCCACATCCCAGATGACACAGATGTTTGTACCTTAGCATCTTTGCGGTCCAACATTTTATACATATAAATCCACTTTTAATTTAGTTTGATATGCAGCACGTCTATTCTCCTTCTCCGTAAAGGGGTGAATAACCACCCTCTCCTCCTCAGGCTACAAACATCCCCTTTGTCATATATTCTTTAACATTCCTGACTCCACTTGCATACATTCCATTCCACTGATATCTTATTTTGGTGCCAGAAGCACTCTTTCACGTATGTAGATTTATTAGCTTGTTTATGTAGACTGTCTAATGATGCAACGCTCCTTAGTTATCCATTTCCAAATGTGTCTTGTCTGTTAGACAGTTTTGTCCAATTAGATAAACTTGAGGATCATTTGGCTGATTACTTTTTTTTAAATTTTTAATGTTTATTTATATCTGAGAGAGAGAGATAGAGCACAAGCAACAGAAGGGCAAAGAGAGGGGAAGACAGAACAGAAGCACAGAGCCGGATGTGAGGCTCGAACTCACGAGCCATGAGATCATGACCTGAGCCAAAGTCAGATGCTTAACCGACTGAACTACCCAGCACCCTTTGGCCAATTACTTATAAAGATATAGTTTTGAGTGGGATTATACTACATTCATATATTTAGGAACGTCTGGTCTTGTTTTACTTATTATAGTTCTTTTACTTAGTGGTCTTGTACATTACATATTGTTTTTATCTATCTGATTTTGTTGTTTTTCTGAGGTAACTGTGAATGGGATATTTTTTCCCCGAATGAATTTTCTGATCAATGGTTGGTATGTAGGAGAGAAAATTACTTTAAAAAATAATAATTTTTTAAATAATTAAAATAATTATGTAAATATTATTTAAATAATAATCAATTAAAAAAACCTGACCACCTTACTGATTTTTAAAATAATTTCCTTTAGGACTTTTAGGTAGATAATCATATTAGCTGTGAAATAGGGATGATATTATAACTTCCTTGTTCATAGTCCTTATTTGTTTTTCCTACCTTGCTGCTTTGGCTAGAATTTCCACAGTGGTGTTAAGTAACAGTGCTTCCTGATTTTAACAGGACATGCTCCCCCAGCCTTTCAAAGGCTCCAAAGCACAGACTGATTAACAGGCCCTTCATTGTCCTCTGAGATGGTCTAAAGTTGATAAAAGCTCTTAAGAATTTTAGTAAGACTCTCCAAGAACGGATGACAATCTAAAAACTAAATCATTGGACACAAGCCTGAAAAAAATAAAAACAGGAGGCTTTTTCAGAATTCTTGTGGTCTTTAGGGGATAAGAAAGTTAACATTTTGGGGCACCCAGGTGGTTCAGTCAGTTAAGCGTCAGACTTTGGCTCAGGGTCATGATTTCATGGGTTCGAGCCCTACTTTGGGCTCTGTGCGGACAGCTCAGAGCCTGGAGCCTGCTTTGGATTCTGTGTCTCCCTCTCTCTCTGCTCCTCTCCTCCATGTGCTCTGTCTCTCAAAAATAAATAAACATTTTTTAAAAATTTAAGAAAATTAACATTTTTAGGCTTATACCTGTTTGATGTTCTTCTCTAGGTGTTTCCTATGATTTATTTACCACGACAGCAATAGGAGGTAGATATTTTTATAGTTCTTATTTTACAGCTTAAAAAATATCTGAGCTCAGAGCACCTCCATAACTTATGATCACACAGAGAGCAAATGGGGACTTGACCCCAGGTGTTCCTGACTCAAAGAAACCTAGGCTCTCTATAGCCTCACCTGCCCCTCAGCATCTGCCCACTGGATGGGGACCTTTGGTGTGATGGCGGACATCTTCCTCTGTTACGGCATCATCTCCTCACTGTGGGTGTCTCCTGTACTTGGAAGTCATGACCCCCACTGTGTTAGTGCTGCAGCCTGTGGTCTGTCTGTGGCAGCCAAAGCCAGAGACACCCAAGCTAATCATTTGCAGTGCTTCTCGGACTTATCTGAAAGTTGTTGTTGTTTTTTTTTTTAAGATTTATTTAGTTTTGAGAAAAACAAGTGCAAGCAGGGAAGGGGCAGAGAGAGAAGGGGACAGAAGATCCAAAGCAGGCTTTGCATTGACAGCAGAGAGCCTGACATGGGGCTTGAACTCACAAGCTGTGAGATCATGACCTGAGCCCAAGTCAAGACGCTCAACCAATGAGCCACCCAGGTGCCCCTGAATGCTTTCAGAAGTAAAGGTCAACAAGCTCTTGTCAGATGGGTGAAAAAGGATACTGCTAATTTAAGATCCATTTTATAGGGACGCCTGGGCAGCTCAGTTGGTTAAACATCTGACTCTTGATTTTGGCTCAGGTGAGATCAAACCCGCATCGGGCTCTGCACTGGCAGTGTGGAGCCTGCTGGGGATTCTCTCTCTCTCTCTTTCTCTCTCCCTGCCCCTCCACCACATGCGTACACGTGATCCTCTCTATCAAAATAAATAAACATTTTTTAAAGAAGATCCACTTTATAATAAAACTTCGCTGAAGTGGATATCTGCTGTGCTTACTAATGAAGAGTGCTGATCCTAGACAGTAGGGGGAGTTTGGTTAAAGCCAGGAACATCTGGTAGAAGACCGTATGCTGAATGATGTGTGTGTGTGTGTGTAAGTGCTTTGTCTCTTTCTCTCTAAAAAACAAAAAACAAAAAAACCAGAGTTCAGAGGAACAAGGAGGACACAGCAAGAGAGACAAAGAAGGCATGGACGGTGAGGTATGAGCAAAGCCAGGAGAGCTGGTATCCCGGAAACCAAGCAAAGACGGTATTCCACGGGCCGAGGAGTGAGGTGAGGATTACCTGAACTGACATGTTCAAGAGCATCTAGAACACCTACCCAGTGTGTATATTAATATACATCTAGAGGTATATATTAACTCTTCCCCCTCCCCAGTGACTGTTATTTTTCAAGTTCTCAGGCCTTTTCCAAAATGTCTAATATCTTGTCCAAGGTAGTAAAATATGACTTAAGAAGAGCAGTATCTCTTCCATTTATTTTTTTCTTTTTATTAACATTTATTTATTTTTGAGGGACAGAGAGAGACAAAGCACAAGCAGAGGAGGGACAGAGAGAAAGGAAGACACAGAATTCAAACAGGCTCTAGGCTCTGAGCTATCAGCACAGAGCCTGACACAGGGCTCAGACTAGCGAACTGCGAGATCATGACCCGAGCTGAAGTCAGACACTTAACTGACTGAGCCATCCAGATGCCCTGTATCTCTTCCATTTAAACAGAAATGCTTCTCTTTCCACAAATCTCCACTCTGTAGTCCATTACCCAAGGCTCTAGAAAACTTACAATGATTGGTATCCAATAGTGTAGTTTTAACCAGACATTTCAGCCTTCATTAAAAGCTTCAGTTATACGAAATGAGGAGTCTGAATTTCTATCAATAAGTTTGGACCTCAGCCAAAGTATATAACCTAATGGGAACCCCAGATTATATTAATCCATTTACTTACTGGCCAATGGAGAGATATCAGAGGTCAGATTATCTTTTTAAAAAAATTTTTTAAATGTTTATTTTTGAGAGAGAGACAGAGCATGCGTGTACATGAATGGCGGGGGCAGGGGGGTGGTATGCAGAGACAGAGGGAGACACAGAATCCAAAGCAGGCTCCAGGCTCTGAGCTGTCAGCACAGAGCCCCAGGGCTGGAACCCACAGACTGCAAAATCATGACTTGAGCCGAAGTCGGACACTTAACTGACTGAACCACCCAGGCGCCCCTCAGATTACCTTTCACAAAGATGACAGGTAGGTGATAGAGGCAGAGACAGATGATAGATGGATAAATTCCTGGCAAATTATGGACAACCAGGAATCAGGGAGAGTTCTGCTGGGCACTTAATTCTTCCTACCTTGGAGATGCCAAGAAATGCTCACTTCCCATAATCCAAAGACAACGTCCATTAGTTTAATCTAAATTTACATGAAGAAAGCTGATTTTTTTTTACAAGAGTAACATTTTTATTTCAAATCACATGTTGTTTATGATTGAGTAGGTAATAGACACAATCATATGGTTCAAAACCTAATACTGGGAGAAGATCTGCAATAAAAAGTCTGATCTCACTGCATACCCCCCGCACGTCTCTTCCCCACCAAGAACTGTGAAGGGTCTAAGGTCTTACCCTACCTGCAAACCAACAAACAAGCCTGCCACTCCCTCGTGGACACCCGCAGAAGGCACGTGCCAGTTAGGTAAAGGACAATGGATTTATCACTCGCGGTGCAGCAGACCCGTGAGCTTGGGGATCGTGTGGCTTCTCCCTGTCCCCGAGCAGCACAGGGACCATGTGGAGTGGCCCCAGAGCCCACTGCACACACAGCAGGGCTGTCTCACAGGCGAGGGATCTGAGTTCGGGAACCTCCGATCATTCATCCTGGGCTGACAACAAACCTGCCCAGTCTTTGCCCAGGAGGGAAACATTACTTCAATTTCACAGGACAACAATCAAAACTCTTTGTCTGCCCCGGAGAGGGACGCTCTCTTTATCTTCTGAGACTGTTTCTACAAAATGTCCTGGAGAAGGTAATCTGCAACAAACACCTCTGGGCCTCAGCTCAGAAGACACACAGAAAATTGCCCCCAACACCCTCACTCAACCATGTGGGTAACTGCTTTCCCGAGTTTCCCGAGTTATCTTCCCAGGGCAGCCACACGTAAGTGTAAGCAAGTACGTATTTTCCAATCTTCCCTTGTTGGTTGCATAAAAGCAGAACACTACATTCATCATCATGCACCTTGCATTTTCCACTTAACAATGGAAGTTTTTCTTTGTTTCCGCTGCAGAGAATCCACTGTGTGGCTGTACCAGTTTACTTAGCCAGTCTCCTATAAACAAATACGCTTTGCTCTTTCAAACAATGCTGCCGTTGATGAGCTTATGCAGAAAGTTTGTGGTTTTGTTTTTTTTTTAATCCCATCACATTCTAACTTTATGGTCAACTAGAATTACAGGTTAGCATGTGATGGGATTTTAATGTGGTCTGAGACCAGTCCAGAACACTGGGCTAGGTCCCAGGCAAGACACAGAATGTGAACATTGCCCAAATCAAATGTAGCGGAGAAGAAAACCTACCTGGCAAAGAAGAGTTGAAGGAGTCAGAGGTATCCATCCACCTAGGAGAGAAGACATTTTGGGTAGGAAAGAGAGCAAGATACTGGTGTATAGATGAGAATCCGAACGTGACTCACAGTGGTGGCCTCCAGAACCCGCAGGAGGTCATTCCGAGGGGCAAATTCAAACACCACATAAGAAGGAGCCTGAGGCTGGGCTCCTGGGTGGCTCAGTCGGTTAAGCATCTGACTTTGGCTCAGGTCATGATCTCACAGTTTGTGAGTTCAAGCCCCGCATCGGATTCTGTGCTGACAGCTCAGAGCCTGGAGCCTGTTTCAGATTCTGTGTCTCCCTCTCTCTCTGACCCTCCCCTGCTCTCGCTGTCTCTCTGTCTCTCAGAAATAAATAAAACACTTAAAAAATTTTTTTTTAAAAGAAGAAGGTTGAGGGGCACCCAGGTGGCTCAGTAGGTTAAGCGTCCAACTTTAGCTCAGGTCATGATCTCACGGTCCATGAGTTCGAGCCCTGCTTCAGGCTCTGTGCTGACAGCTCAGAGTCTGGAGGCTGCTTTGGATTCTGTGTCTCCCTCTCTCTCTGCCCCTCCTCTGCTCACACTCTGTCTCTCTCAAAAAATAAATAAACATGAAAAAAAAAAGAAAGAAAGAGCTTGAGTGGGATTATCCAAAATGAAATGTGAGGTGCTGAGCAAACTGTAACTCGAGGCATCCAAGCAGCAGGTGGGTGGCTGCCTGGCAGGGACATTGTGGGAAGGGATTTCCACAATGACAGGTCTGACTACAGCAAGTGTTCTCAGTCCTGGCTGCTCATGGAAAACGTTGGGGAGCTTTTGCGATCCCAATGCCAGGCTGGACCCCTGAATAGTTCCATCAGAATCTCTGCAGGTAGGATCCAGGCGACAGTGATTCCTTTTTTTATTTTTTTATTTTTTTTAGTAGGCTTCACGCTCAGTGTGGAGCCCAAGACAGGACTTGAACTCGAGGACCCTGAGATCAAGACCTGAGCTGAGATCAAGAGTCAGATGCTTAACTGACTGAGCCACCCAGATGCCCCTAGGCCACCCTGATTCTTAAAGCTCCCCTATCCTTGGATTAGACGACATGAAATCTCTCCTAAATTTTATGAATCTGTTTTCTGTCTCTGAGTTACATACCCTCCAACCTCCTCAAGCTTAGATGAGCAGAAAAATAAAGACTGCCAACACTGTGACACAGCAACCTTGAGAGCTCATTCCATTTTAGTCTGTATTAATAGATCATCCAGGAGAAAGGAAATCCATGGGCCTGATTCTCCATCTACCATTCTACCCAGCTGCCCCTTCATTTATTCATTCAATTACCTATCTGACTAGCTACTCAAATTGCTTTCCGCTATACAGGGAAGCCAGACCTCCCCAACGTTTCACTTTTTTTTTTTTTTTTTTAAACAAGGAACCTGGAATAGAAAAAATAACGATCTGGTGCAGCACTACCCAACAGAACTTTTCCGCAACGATGGAAATGTTCTGTGTCTGTGTTGTCCAATGAGGCACCACTCACCAAATGGCTTTTGAGCGCTTGAAATGTGGCTGAGCTTTTCACTGCATTTAAATTTAGTGAATTTACATTGAAGTAGTCACATGTGGTAAGTCGTCACCATAGTGGACAGTGTGGAACTAGTGACGGGTCCCTGTGCCCGTATAATGCCTGATGAGTAATAGCTGCTTAATAAATGCTCCTGGACTGAATTGAATACTTTTCACTTTGCTTTTCACTGTGCAGACTACACATTTGAAGTACTACGTTTTGTCCCAGGTAGTCCACATTACGGGGGTTAATGTCAATCTGGGGCACAGGACAGGCTAGGATGATAAAGATCCAGAAACATCAACTGTAGATGACAGAACTCAGAATGTTTTGTATGAAAAATTAAAGCCTTCGAATTCTCAGACTAATTTCAGTTCCTTTTTTGAGGGGGGCAGTATTTGTATGTCACTGGTCTGGACCCAAGTTTTTGAATCTTTTTTTTTTTAAGATTTTTTTCAAGTTTATTTATTTGTTTTGAGAGAGAGAGAGAGAGAGAGAGAGAGAGAAAATCCCAAGTAGGCTCCGCACTGTCAGCGCAGAGCCCAGTGTGGATTTGAACTCACAAACCATGAGATCATGACCTGAGCCATAACCAAGAGTTAGAAGCTCAACTGACTGAGCCACCCAGGTGCCTCTCTAATCTTTTTATGAAAGGTTTAGATTAGGCAATGTTTTAGGTCCCTTTGAGATCGACTGATATGTTAGCTTTTCCTGCGGAAGAGGGAGTAGACACCCAGAGCACAGAGACTTGACGGCATTGGAGGAGACTATTTTCAGTCCCACAAGGGGAAGGACTTGGTGGGAACTACCAGGTTATGTGAGAACAGAAGGGGCTGCCTGGTGAGCCAGGAAGCTACCTCTCCGGAAACACACGTCTCGGCACCGTGTTTTAGGGCAACACATGGACTTCCACATCTACTGATCATTATCATTAGCAAAAGCTACGCTCCATGCTGGGAGTGTGGTCAGTTCATTTTAAGCGACTTGGTTTTATCCACCTGCCAAGTGATTTTGAATATTTTCACCAACATTCTTACCCAAAGATTAGATTACTCTTTATACTCCAATATGGGGTGTTTCAAATGTGGTTGAATTTTAATTGTATTGCAGGCCAATCTGTTATTTAGTGGAAAGAGATGATTGTGAGGAATATGTTTTCATAGGGAAGGCGTGAGTGTATAGTCAAAAGAGCACAGTTGGGGGTATGTTCTACATGACTGATTTCCTGGCTGCTGAAATTTCCACCTCCGCCTGTAAAACGGGGAAAGAACCACTGTCCCAGATCTCTATTCTAGGTGCCATGTCACATTTTTATATCATTTCTGTATTCTGATATTTTTTTAACGTTTATTCAATTTTGAGAGACAGGGAGAGACAGAGCATGAGTGGGGGAGGGGCAGAGAGAGAAGGAGACACAGAATCCGAAGCAGGCTCTGGGCTCTGAGCTGTCAGCACAGAGCCCAACACAGGGCTTAAACCCACAAACCACGAAATCGTGACCTGAGCTAAAGTTGGATGCTCAACTGACTGAGCCACCCAGGCAACCCTCTGTATTTTAAATTTTATATCCTGTACCTTGTTCCATGTGGTTAGTAATTATTTGAAAATATAATTTGTAGGGGCACCTGGGTGGCTGAGTTGGTTAAGTGTCCGACTTGAGCTCAGGTCATGATGTCGTGGTTCGCAAGTTTGAGCCCCACATCAGGATCTCTGCCATCAACGTGGAGCCAGCTTCAGATCCTCTGTCTCCCTCTCTCTCTGCCCCTCACCCACTTGTGCTGTCTCTCTCTCTTTCTCTCTCAAAAATAAATAAATATTAAACATTTTTTTAAATAAAGGAAATATAACTTGAAAAGACTCCAACATATTGTATAGATATTCATGGCTATTTCATCATTGCCTTACTGGTGTGGGATTATGTTGTTTACACAGACATTACACTTTTATAAATACTGTAATAAACATCTTTGTGTATTTTAAAAGTATTTCCTTCAAGTAGGTTTCCCAAAGCACAATTTCTGCCTCTTTTCTAAGTCTCTTGATGCGTTTTGTCAGATTGCTTCCAGAAAGTGTGTAGTGATGTATATATTCTGGGCACTAGTCGGTGATGGTGCCCGTCTCAGCAAGGATCCGTCAACACCAAGAAGACAGAAAAAAAAATATTGGCCAATTACATGGGCAAAAGAGGTGTCATTATTGTGTAACTAATATTTATTTAATTACTGAGCATTTTTTAAAACTTTAATTGGTAGTCATTCAAATTTCCTTTTCTGTGAATTATATGGTGGTGCCCTTGACCCCTTTTATGCTGGGTACATCTGCTTTTTTTCTTGTTGAGTCATACAATTCTTCCCCCAAGAGAAATAACAGCCTGTATGGTTCAATATAATCATCACCACCTTCTGAAAAGAGCTACAAATACCCCCATCACTTCCATGTACCAAAGTCCCCATACTTCCCCCGCCTTCCCTCTAAACAGTGGCCAAACAACTGTTAACCTCCACCTCCATCGATCCAAGGCTTCCCAAAAGATTAGGAAGGATTTCTATCCCTATCGTCAAGTGCAGGTCTAGAAAAACAATCAGCCTTATAGATCCAGACACAAAGCCCAAATCAGTTGATTAACTGATTCATCATAATATCCTGACTTAGCGTGGATTTTCAATGAACACTTAAAATATATATGTCTATATACAACTGTAATACATAAACGTATGCACACATATATATGTAAGTTCTGTTTTCACTGACTGTTTCTTAGGAGTCAATATCAACAAACAGAATGGCTAATTTAGGACGGTCATGTCCTCAGCAGTTGAGAATTTATGAAGGCACCGAGAACACACCATGGGCCCAGCCATGGTCATGTTGACTGATGGTATAAAAGGCCAAGTTTGGATGACTGGGAGAGGCAAGCAGATCACAGTATGGGTGGGAGAAAGAGAAAGAAAATGGGAGAAAGCAAGAAGAAAATGGACGTATATCGCAGTAAACTATCCTACTTTGGCCCCATACTACCTTCTAAATCGCAATGGGACCCTCTCCTCTGCCTCTTCCATCCAAGAGCACTCATGAGAGGTACTGCTTCCACCTGCCTGGACCCCTCTCTCCATCTCCCTGTTCCTAGAAACCTGATGGTCTAGCCGGAAATCACTTCTAAGCAAACAACTTCTATTGTAATTTAGTAAGTTCTTGCCCAGATGAGAACAGAAAGAAGACAGTGGTACCTGCTACTTTAGCAAAGTCCTTTATGCATCCAGGGACAGCTTAGGTCTCGCCTCTCATGAAATGGAGATGCCATCTGATCAGAGGCATTATAAGGTAGGAAACAATACAGATTCCTCTTTTAAATAGGCTCGCTGCTCAAGTTTTGCAAGTTTTCAGAAAGATATCAAGTTTGGTACAGTTCTTCTTTTCTATACTGAAATTACATACTGAACACTCAGTTGAGTAATCTTTGAGATGAGCATTGCTGATGGTCAGTAGCTATTTCAGGGGTTCTGCATTCTCTTGGCATTGTTCTCTCTCTCTCTCTTTTTTATTTCAGAAGGAGGAGATAATTCTTGAATAAGCATTGCTTTGACCCAGGGGGAGGCAGGGCAAGAAGTAAAATCAAGCAACAGATCATAACTACGCGTATCGTGGTGAACATTACATTACATAATGTATGGACTTGTTGAGTCACTAGGCTGTGCGCCTGAAACCAATATAACATATATGTCAATTATACTTCAATACCAAAGAGAGTTTTTTAATGAAATCAGAATTTTCCCATGAAGGGAAACTGAGGACTGCAGGATAGCCTAATTATCCTCCAGAGCCCTAGAGGAGACTTTGATGAGTCAAGGTGGAGCACAGGGGTAGACGTCCCAAGAAGAGCCAAGAAGTGTCTTTCAGTTGTGACCATCCTGAGAGCCCCCTGATGGAACTGGGGACGCTTAGCCTGAGCAACCCTCGTACTCACCCCTGCGAGGGCAGCTCCCAGAGGCGAGAGGCCAGCCCCCTCCTCTCCTTGCTGCTGCCTCCCCAAGCCTGCACACCAGTAGCGCTGGGTAAGTACATACTGAATTGGTGAAAGCATGAAGGGAGGACCCCATTTTTGTGAGATAAATTTTATTCGAGGATAAGAAAAACTCTCTCCACAGGTGAGAGGCCGGGATTAGAAAATCCCAGAGGCCTTGGCCAACTCTGAGGCTTCTGGATGCCTTTCTGGGGACCCTCTTTCTGCCCCAAATCTCCCATGCAAGCCCCACGGGGGACTCACTGGTCCAGACACGCCCCCAGCAGTCTCACCCTCTCCCCTCTCTGCTGGGCTGGGCCCCGTCCGCAGTGAAGGCCAAGCTTCCCCGGGAGGCCATCCCTTTCTCCTTAGAAAGACTGGACTCCGGGGTCCAGGTGGTTAGAAGGGCGCTTGGTTTCCTCATCTGCAAGCGGAGGTGAGAACAACACCTACATCGAGAGGAGGGCCAGGCGAGGTGGCCCGTGAAACCCGTCTGCTTGTGGGAAGGGCCCAACCAGTCCTGACCATGATGACGGTGTGTTAAGGCAGTAGGTAATTGGGCCTCCCCGCCCCTCCTCTAAACTTGCGTGGCATTGATGGCCGACCTCAGTCATCTGGTGCTCAGCATCATTGGAAGAAAAATAAGCACCCTGCCCTCCCCACTTCTCCCCTTTACTCTCTGGTTTGGAGCCATTTGAGAAATTAAGGGGCTACACATGACCCTGTTTGCTAAACTGTAGAAACTATGCTAAACTATGGAGACAAAGGCCACACCAAGGGCCAGGAGCAGCTCTCTTTCCTAGGGAAAGAGGACAGAACTGAACCAAGCCCTCCCCGCAAAACTTCCCAAGTTCAAAAGTCACTGCACCTCCAGCAGCAGGGAGGATGGAAGCCGGGTGTAGACACTGAGTGTCCTTCCTGAGAAGGAGGGTGGTGAGCAGGGACGGGGCTGGGCCTTCCATCCAGTAAGTGGTCACCCACCCCTCAGTTTTCACCCCTCACTGTGGAGTTAGAATTCTCCCGGAGTGATTTAAGCAACCGAAGAACTTCATTACCTTGTAGAACGAGCCAGCTGTTGGCAAAGGCGGTAGCGGGAAGTCAACACGGAGAGGTCTAAAAAGGTGATGGATCTGGGGCAGAAAACAGCAGTTTTTAGCACATTGGAGGGGAATGTGGAATTTGGCAAAGGCTTGGATCTTCCAGGGAGGGACCCCCAGCAGGCTCCATGTGCAAGCAATGAACCATGGGAGCCCTTCCTGGGTGCTCGGATCAAGGCAACGTTTTCCTATTGATTGAGAGATTAGGCTTTAGAGAAAGTTACAATGGGGGCCACTTTATGTGAGGATAAACACAACCACCTATGACTCTTTTATTTTTAATTTTTTTAATGTTTATTTATTTTTGATACAGAGAGAGACAGAGCATGAGCAGGGGAGGGACAGAGAGAGGGAGACACAGAATCAGAAGCAGAATCCAGGCTCCGAGCTGTCAGCACAGAGCCCGACGCGGGGCTCAAACCCATGAACCGTGAGATCATGGCCTGAGCCGAGGTCAGACGCTCGACCGACCGAGCTACCCAGGCGCCCCACACCACCTATGATTCTTGAAGAAAACAGGACTTGGGATCCTGTGTGGGCTCTGGAAGAGCACATGTTGACTCTGGGAGATCTTGGTCAGATTCTTCACAAGTCAAGGATTCTCCTGGGGTTGTTTTGGTGTCAGGAACCTCAGGTCCTTCGGGTTGCAGCCCCTCATTGCCCGTCTGTTGGTTAAATGAACTAATCCGTCCCAATGTGTAAGATGTTTCTTATGACCCAGCATCAGCTTGAGAGCTGGGCCAGGTCTGACACCTAGATCCTCCAGGGTGGCTCTCATTTGAGAGAAAAAAAACAAACAAAGAAAACATTGCTCAAGCCCAGGATTCCTTTTTTTTTTTTTTTTTAATTTATTTCTGAGAGAGAGAGAGACAGTGTGAGCAGGGGAGGGCCAGAGAGAAAGGGAGATACAGAATCTGAAGCAGGATCCAGGCTCTGAGCTGGCAGTCAGCACAGAGCCCGACGCGGGGCTCGAACCCACAAACCGTGAGATCATGACCTGAGCCGAAGTCGGACACCCAACCGACTGAGCCACCCAGGCGCCCCATCAAGCCCAGGATTCCTTAGAACTCTGGGAGATGCCGGTCTGAGGACTGCAGTTGCAAACTGCTTTCTGGCCTCTTCTATCATTTTGACGGGATTTCTCCAAGTAGCCCGCGAGGTCAGCAGGGATGCTCACATCGTTGACGAGAAAGTGGAGAGTCAGCAAGGGACTTGGCAAAAGCCACAGAGAGGGTGAAGGGCAGAGCTGGGCTCTACCACTGAGTGTAGACTATCCGCTGAATCCTCTTTTCTCCTGCCCTATCACACCAGCTGAAGGACCCCCGTGCCTGCTGAGCCTCAGCTGCTGATGAGGACCCCCTTGTGACCAAATGTACAGGCAGAGTCCACAGAGGGTTCCCTGAGGTCCAGAGGGGCTTGCTCAGTCTTGGCTCTTCTCAGGAGCAGCAGGAGATTCGGGGTGCTTCTTCCAGGCTCCTCGAGGCGCTAAACCCACAGGAAAACCTGACCCCCAACGCCAATAGCCTGTGATCTTCCAGCTTCTCAGTGTCACGTACGCAAACGCAGATGTGCTTCAGGGAGAAAACAACAATAGCAACAAACCACACGAAACAGAAGGCAGCTTAGGGGCATCGGCAGGAGAAACAAACACAGAACCTTCAGAAGCTCCGGGAGGGGGATGGGGCAGAATGTTCTTGCAGGAGAGCTCAGGTTAGCCTCAGCCTTGAGCGTGTGAAAGGAAGCGATTGCAGAACAGCAGAGTGTCTGAGCTTCCTTGAGTTTCACCCGTCTTCCGGTCACCAGCTCCTGGGCACCGGGTCTCCGGGCCCAACTAGGGCACAGAGACTGAGCTCCGACCACACACCTCTGCTCACCGGCATTTTCCCAGGGGGAGTCGTGGAAGGGCTTCTGTAGCCGGCACGTCCTGCCTCTGGCTCGCCGGGGCTCCAGGGTATTTCTGGGGTCCCTCCATCATCTGCACACTGCCCTTCTGTGAGGCTCAAATGGGGCGCCTGGCGGGCTCAGTCGGTGAAACGTCCGACTTCAGCTCAGGTCATGATCTCCCAGTTGTGGGTTTGAGCCCCACGTCAGGCTCTGTGCTGACAGCTCAGAGCCTGGAGCTGCTTCAGATTCTGTCTCCCTCTCTCTCTGCCCCTCCCTCACTCGTGCACTGTCTCTCTCAAAAATAAATAAACATTAAAAAAATTGGGCAAGAGAAACATGAGGTAGAAGGGATGGCAGATAACAGATCTTTAAGTTCATTTCTTCTTTCTCCAAATAGTAACCAAAAATGTTTCTCCTCTTCGAGAAAAGTTTGTTCCTGTTTTATTTACAACTCAGATGACCCCCAGTGGCGAGAAGGACACCCAGAGGTGTGACATCCGTGAGGATAGGCCTGGGAGTTCATTGTCACAGAGCAAGATTAATCTGGATACGTTAGTCTGCTGTTTTTAAGTTTAGTTATTTATTTTGAGAGAGAGAGCGCAAGTGCAGGAGGGGCAGAGAGAGAGAGTCCTGAGCAGGTTCTGCACTGTCAGCGCAGAACCCAACACGGGGCTCGAACTCACAAACCATGAAATCATGATCTGAGCCAAAACCAAGAGCCGGAGGCTTAACCGACTGAGCCTCCCAGGAGCCCCAATTCTGAAGGCTTTTTTAACACGTCAAGCCTCTGTTGGTCTCGCACAGCACGAATCCTGAATGAATTACAAAACGTGCCTAAGTCTCTGCTGTGGAAAAGACCAAAGAGCCAGTGCGGGGCTGGAGGGAGGGCCCGTCAGTCCCCATCACGAGGGGACAGAAAGGACTTGGACAGCGCCCAGGAGTGGCAGGGGGTGGGGGCTGCCGTGCACGGTGGGGAAGTTGCAGGAGGAGAGGAGAGTTAGAGAAATGACTGTTTAATGATCAAAACAGCTTTTCCTGAGCACTTTTCTCACCCCAGGGCCTCTGCTAAGGGCTTTCCGTGCTTCGTGCGGAACAAACCTCTCTCTGTGAGTCTGTGAGGTGAGTGCGCTTGTTTTTATCATTTCTCAGAGGAGGAACGGAGCGAGTTGTTTAAGCAATGAGCCCAAGACCACAGCACCAGAACAAGGCGGAGCTGGGCGCGGATCCCTTCCACCTGATCCTGGCCGCCCAGAGGTCTGGGTGTGGCTCCCCGCTGGGCTGGGGGGCCCCTGGTCCCTCTCCAGCCTGAGCCCCAGCAGGACACCTGTGCTTTGACGCTACATTTCCTAATCCCCTAAAACAACAACTGAAAGAAAATGTGCACATTATGCCTCCTTAGAACAGCAGAGAGTCGGGGCGGAGGGGGGACTTGGCCTGAGCTCACAGCCCTGCTGGGTCCCTCCCTGTCCTGCGGACTCACCCCCTGCCTGCTGGGTTCTCCTGAGAGAACTCCGTGAATCCTCACCTCAGAGTCTGGGAACCTGAGAGCAGAGAGAGAGTTTACGTAGATGAGAGTTGCTTTTTCCCATCGGCTTATAAAGAACCAAGTTCTGGACAATAAACTGCATCCGTTTCATGTCTACAATGTGACAGATTTCGGCACTCGTGTGTATCTGGGAAACAAAGGCCCCAGTCAGGGCATGAGACATTTCCATCACCCCCAAGAGATTCCTGCGCCCCTTTGCTGGCCTCCCTCCCACTGCCCCAGCTCCAGACAAGCACGTCATCCCGGTTCTTCAGATCGGTTTCTTTGCCCACCGCCTGAACATTGAGCCGATACTACGTATTTCAGGGTTTCGTGTGGCACCACTTCAAGGTAGCAGCTTCTACATCAGTTAAGAAGATGCTAGCATTTTCTACTGGGGCATCTGGGTGGCTCAGTCAGCTAAGCGGTGGACTCTTGATTTTGGCTCAGGTCATGGTCTCACGGTTTGTGAGGTGGAGCCCCGCTTCAGGCTCCCCATAACAGTGCCCGGAGCCTGCTTCTGATTCTCTCCCTCCCTCTGTCTCTCTGCCCCTCCCCTGCTCGCATTTGCTCTCTCTCAAAATAAATAAATAAACTTTTAAAAAAGTTTTTTTAAAAGAAAATGCTAGCTACCAATCAACAAATTTCAAAATGCATAATGAACTTAAACATGCATTTCTGGATCATGCATAGCTAATCAGGATCACTAATTAGTGACGGTCTGACTTCAATCATCAATTTAGGGAGCAAGGTGCCCTACATATCGTGAGTCTGATATCACTAAAGTTGGCACCGTGATCAAAATAGATACAGCCACAGAGACCAAGAGGTAGGGCAAGGGGTATGGAAGGGTTTTGTGAGCAGGCCTACAGATTGCTCACATCATGTTTGGCCAATTCCACGGGCTAGAACTCAGTGACACAACCACACGTAAAGGCAAGAGAGGCTCATCAGGTAGCCTGTCAGTGTGCCCAGGAGTTACTAGTGCTCTCAGGTACGCATGCAGCTCTCTGAATGGAAGAGGAAAGCCAGGAAGATGGAAAAGCAAGAGATACCGACATCTGATGTCACAGCAACAATATAACAACAAAATAACACACGATGAGAATACCTACCATCCTCATACTCAGTGTTCATCATGCTGTATCAGGTCATCATCGTGATTGTGTAGGCGTCCAAGTTACAGGGGAGGATTAAAGCAGTGTGACATTACATGACACACCGTGGCCGCACAGCCATCAAATGGCAGAGAATAGATTCTGTGCCCTGACCCTTCTTGACTCCGTCATCTTTGCAATTAGCATCGGGAAGGACAAATCAACAACAGCATGTTCCCTGCTCCCATGAGAAAGTTATTAAATATCAGCAGAAGATTTCAAAATAACACAGGGCATCAAGAATACCAAGATTCTGTTGTTGTTGTTCAAGGAGTCTAGAAGGATTGTAGACTCTAGAATAAGCTTCCTGCAACTTAGATCTCAGAGAAGATGCTGAAGAAGACACGCGCACCATGGATCCAGGTGGGGTCAGCTCAGCCCCAGGAGGTAGAGAGAGTTATTTGCTACTTTGCCTCTGCCTTCTAAGGAAGATGGATCACAAAGAAGGTTCTTAATGAGATGATGGGGGCAAGGAGGAGGACACACATTTTTTAACTTGAGAGGGGAAAATTTTCCGTAGTCAGAAATGAATTGATTGGCATGGGGAGTGGGTGTGATGTGAGGTCTGGGAACAAAGATGAGGCAGGCATCGGAGGGACTGACAAGGTCAGATGAGGCCAAAAGGGAACACACTCAGCAATGGGGCAGCCGATGAGAAAGAATTTGGGAAAAGAAGTGCAGAAGGGATTTCAGGGTGGATTGCTGTGCAGTATGGAATATACCCAACCTGTACCATGCAGGGTTTGGTTGTGAAAAAGGCTTCTCCAGGTACCTTTGGCCAGGAAGGGAATTCATATAGGATTTCAATGCCTTCACAACTAGTAAATATTTTGGAGTGCTCACGGAACTTTCACCAAGATGCAGCACATCCAGGGCTTCAAAATTATTTTTAAAAAATTAAAATGACACAGAATATGTTCCCAGACCAAAATGGGATCAACTAAAAATGAACCACAGAGAGACAACAGGAACATTTCCGAACACTTGAAGATGTAAAAACATACTTCTAAATCATCCATGGGTCAAAGAGGAAGTCTCCAAGGAAATAGAAAATACATAGAACTAGATGAAAACAAAAATGTAACGAGTCAAGGTCTGTGGGGTGCAGCTAAGGAGGGTATAACAGGACAACACGCAGCATTAAATGCTTAAGTTAGAAGGGAATAGGTTCACATAAGTAATCTATGTTTCCAAAAAAATTGATATAAAAGTGGTAAACTTCTAGCAAGACATGAGAAAGAAAGAGAGAGAGGCAGAAAAAACACTAATCAATGTCAGGATTGAAACAGGGGGCATCACTGCAGACTCTTCAGTCAAAAAAAAAGGATACCAAGAGAAAACTAGGAACATATGCTCATAAATGCAAAATCGTACAAGAAATGGAGCCGTTTGTTGAATAGTAACAGAGAAAGTATTTGACAAAATAGTTCATCCATTCATAATAAATATTTTCGTTGAACTATGAATATAAGCTTCCTCAAAGTGATAAAAAACTACAGGAGGCCATTGACCACATCACACTGATGAGAGTTGGGGCTTTCCTCTATGATCAGGAACGAGGCACAATTTCCATTATTTCTTCCTTACCACTCTTTACCCAACCACAGATCTTAACCGGTGACGAGGAAGAAAAAGAAACAAAAGGCATACTAATTGGAACAGAGGAAATAAAATGTAGTACCTATTTGGGGAAGACATGGTCATCTGCAGAGAAAATCCCAAGGAATCTACTAAAGAACTCAGAACTAATAACTGAGTTAGCTACGTTGCAGGGGAAAAAAATCAAACAAACAGCAGTCAATCACATTTTTATATATTAATGAACACTTGGAAACCAAAACTGAAAACACGATGCCGTTTACAATGCTCCAAAAAGCTTTTATTTATTTTTAATTTATTATTCTTTTAATGTTTATTTTTTTTTGAGAGAGAGCGACAGAGAGACACAGCACAAGCCCGGGCAGGGCAGAGAGAGAGGGAGACACAGAATCTGAAGCAGGCTCCAGGCTCCGAGCTGTCACCACAGAGCCCAAAGCGGGGCTCGAGCCCACAAACTGCGAGACCATGACCTGAGCCAAAGTCAGCCGCTTATCAACTGAGGCACCCAAGTGCCCCTGCTAAAGCAATTTTGAAAATGAGGAATAAAGCCAGAGAGATCACTTCATCTGATTTCAGGACATCGTCTACTGCTATCCAGGCAGTGTGGTTTTGGCAGAGTGATAGACAGATCAATGGGACAAAATGGAAAATGTAGAACCAGTCTCTCAAAGATGCCCACCTTTTTTTGATGAAGAGGCCAAGACAGCCTTTTCAACAAACGGTGCCGAAGCAAGTAGATATCCACGGGCAGGAAGAAAATAATAGCCCTCAGCCTTGCCCTCACATCTCACACAAAAATTAACTCAAATCGATCACAGCCTTCATTGTAAAATGTAAAATACAAGACCCCAGAAGATGCCAAAGAAGAGATCTTTGGTCTATGGGCCAAGGTTGCATGTTCCTAGACTTGAGGCCAAAAGCACCATGCAGAAAAAGAAAAATTGACAAATTAGCCTTCATTAAAATATAAACCTTTCTTTCCTCTTTGAAATCCTCTATTCAGCAGATGAAAATACAAGCTACAGACTAAGAGCAAATGTTTGTAAGGACCATACCCAGCAAAATATTTGTATCTAAAATGCACAACACTCTTAAAACTCAAAAGCAAAAAAAATCCAGAAAATGGATTCGAAAATGGGCAAAGACATGGGGTGCCTGGGGTGCTTAGTCTGTGAAGCGTCCGACTTTGGCTCAGGTCCGGATCTCACGGTTTGTGAGTTTGAGCCCCGCGTCGGTCTCTGTGCTGACAGCTGGCAGCCTGGAGCCTGCTTCGGATTCTGTGTCTCCCTCTCTCTCTCTCTGCCCCTCCCTCGCTCATGCTCTGTCTCTGTCTCTCTCTCAAAAATAAATAAATATTTTTTAAAAATTAGAAAAATAAACAAAATGAGCAAAGACATATACGGACATCTCCCTGAAGGAGACGTACTGATGGGAACTAACCGCATGAACACGTCTTCAATATCATTTATTAACTGTTAGCAGAATGTAAGTGGAAACTACCATGACGTACTACCACATGCCCGTCCGAATGCCTGAAATATAAAACATGGTGACAAAACCAAATACTGGCAAGGATGGGAAGAAACTGGCCCTCGCACATTGCTGTTGTGGTTATAAAATAACACAGCTACTCTAGAAACAGCTATGGTTGTTTCTTCCAAAACTAAAACATGCCCTTACAGTACAACTCAACAGTCACATTCTGGGTGTTTTATCTTAAAATTAAGAATTTTTAAAGATTTTTAAATTGAAATGCAGCATGCATCTCGTAAAATGCCTGACGTACACTCATCTTAAGTTTTTGAATATGTGTACACCCATGTGACTGTTAGTCGGGACATTGCCAGAAGCTAGAACATTCCTTGACCAGGTACTTCCCAGTCAATACCCATGGAGATATTACTATTTTGTTTCAATTTCCATGCATTAATTTTGACTGTCCTTGAACTCAGTAGAAATGGAGTAATATAGGGGCACCTGGGTGGCTTAGTCGGTTAAGCATCCGACTTTCGCTTAGGTCATGATCTCGTGATTCATGGGTTCAAGCCCCGCGTCGGGCTCTGTGCTGACTGCCAGCTCAGAGCCTGGAGCCTGTTTCAGTCTGTGACTCCCTCTCTCTCTGACCCTCCCCTGCTCACACTGTCTCTCTCTCTCTCTCTCTCTCTCTCTCTCCTAGAAATAAATAAAACATTAAAAAAAAAAGAAATGGAGTAATATAGTATACAGTATATAGTATACAGTAGTCCATTATTCTCTTAAGTGGTTGTGTAGGATTTCATCATCTGGATATACCACAATTTACCCATCTTATTGTTGATAGGAATTTGGGATTTTCAGCTGGGGACTATTCTGAGTAAAGTTACTAGCAACACTCTAATGCATGTCTTTTGGGCTCATATGCACTTCTTTGTCTTGAGTGTGCAGCTTGCAGTAGTATTTCCAGGTCAAAAAGAAGGCATATGTTTCCCTTTACATTTTGCTTAACAGTCTCCTAAGTGGTCACACCAATTTATACTTTCTAGCGGTGCGTGAGAGTTTTTATTGGTTCACATTTTCACCAACACTTGGTATTGACTATTGTTAGGAATCTTTCTTCCTCCCTCCCTCCATCTATTCGTCCTTCCTTTCTTCCTTCTTTCCTCCCTCCCTCCCTTCCTTCCTTTCTTTTCTTTCTTTGTCTTTTCTTTTTCCTTCCTTTCTTCCTCCCTTCCTTCCATCCTTTCTCTTTCTTTCTTTATTCTTTCTTTCTCTCTATGTATGTGTCTTTTTTCCTTCCTTCCTTCTTTCCTTCCTTCCTTCCTTCCTTCTTTCCTTCCTTCCTTCCTTCTTTCCTTCCTTCCTTCCTTCCTTTCTCCCTTCCTTCCTCCCTTAGCCATACTAGTGGGTATGTGCTGCTATCTCTAAACTACCTATCTAAAACTGTGGTTCTAATTTGCACTCTCAAATGATTAGTGATGTTGAGTACTTTTTCATGCATGTGTTGGTTCTTGGATATCTTTTTCTATGAAGTCTTCCTACCTAAAAGAAAATTCGGTTGTCATTTCCATATTGACTCCTGGGAATTTTTAATCTATTCTGTATAGAAGCTCTTCATTCAAGAGAGGTATCTCGACCTGATTCTGGCTATGGGCACTCTTGCCCTTTCCTACTCAGCTCCCGGAATCTACGGTCACACCTGACATCAACTCTAGTTGCAATGATGCCCAGGCTGAAGCTTCTGGACCCTGATGGAGAGAGCAGCCATTCTCCAATACCTCTGCCAGGACCTCAGCCTTGTGACTGTCCCTGCCCGGCCAGCCATGGGCCACACGTCTCTCCCATTTGTCCCTTCTCTCCTCACCTCTTTCTCAGGAGCAGGAATATTTCGCACTCCCTGCACTAAGGAAGGATGAAAAGGAAAAATGAGTTTATTCAAGCAGGTGCCTGACAATGTCACTCTGAATAAAAGATGTCACACTGCACCCTCACCTATGGTCACCTCAGTCCTCAGGCGTGGACCCCCAGCACCTCTTGTTCATGCAGCTCAGAGCTGGGCGCTGTGGAAACCCGCAGAGGGTGGGGCCCGGGGCCAGCTGCTGAGAAGCTCACAATCTAGTTGGAGAGAAAAGATGTAACACAGGGTCCATGGTATACTAGAGCAGCATGTAGTGGTCAGCACGTAAATACGTTCAGAATCCGAGTTTTAAAACCAGGTGTACACAGCCCGAAGTGCTCATTTGGGCTGAGCTCAGAGGGGAAGTTTTTAGGGCACCTCCTTGAGATAGTCCCTCCTTCCCCTTTTCAGCATGGAGGTGGGGGGAGCGAGTTCTTGAATAGCTTTTTTTTTTTTTGCACTCCACTCACATCTGCCACTTTGAGGCTTGAGTGGAAGAAGTAGCTACATGGCCCCCGTCAGCTGACTCCTGCTGAGTGCCAGCCACGTGGGAAATCACATTTAACTCTTGCAGCAATCCAGAGAAAGAGAGATTATTATCCCCGTTTTACAGGTGGGGAAACTGAAGCTGAGGCAGGTGGTAAAGAAAATTGTCCAAAATCGCATGGCGCACGGTGGGCATCTGGGGGAGCCGTAATTCAAACCCCAGTGTGATGTGCTGGGGGCCCTATTCTTTGTCGGGAGACATGCGGAAAATGAGGGGAGGAGGGGACCGTTCACCTGGCCACTCACAGATGTTGGAGGGTGAAGCCAGGGCCCTGGGGAGCCAGTTCTGCGAGGCAGGGCTCAGGTGCGGGGGGACCCTGAGCTCTCTGCCCGCCTGGCGGTACCTTGGAGTGGGAGCCTGGGGCCGCCTGGCTGGTGCAAAGGAATAAGAGAGACACGCAGCCAGGCTGCCGGCCCCTCTCCCTGTAACGGCCCAGCCTGCGGAGCCGGATCCCTGCGTGCTGGAAGGCCGTCTGTCCCCGAGAAGCCTCCATCTGTCCCCTCTACCTTGCTCACCCAGGAATGCCCGGGCCACACCCCTCCCCCTGGGGCTGTGGGGAGGGGCCCGGGCTGCTTTGTTGAGGGGGAGCCGTGGTGGCGGGCGGTAGCCTGGCCCGTGGTCCTGCCTCCTTTGGCCTCTCCGTGCTGAAACGGGAATTTTACCGCCCAGACAGCAGGAGGACCTTCAACGGCTTTGCCACGGTCCAAGAGTGCCCTCTAAAGGACCAGGTCACAGTGAGCACGGAGGTCACGGCCTAGCCCTTCGAGCCGGAGCCATTGTCCTCTCTACTCTTGGGAGGGGACTCTGGGAGGGGCAGCCCAGGACTCTGTCACTGTCCCCCGCAGGGGGCCGTACCGGCAGACCTCCCTCCTTGAGTGTCAGGGAAAAGGATGGGCGGTCTTTGTCTCTTCTCCCAGGGAGAGTCCCTCCCCGGTGCTCTGTGTGACTAGGGCCACTGGAAATGGAAGCCCAGGGTAGGAAGGCCCAGCTGGCCTCAAGTTCCCTCGAGCCGGGGAGGACCCCCAACAACCTTCTGTGTAAAGACCTTTGAAGGGACTCTGGGTCGTCTTTACAGAGACATCACGAATCAGGCCTGATTGGAAGCATCAGAAACAGGATAGGATGCTCACGGTGGGAACCGCAGATGAGAAATTAGCACTGCGAGGACAGCCCTGAAGAGGGGCGGGGGGGGGGGGGGGGCTGGAGAAGGGGGAGGGGACTTGCTGGGGGCAGGGGGAGGCCCTGGAGAAGGGGGAGGCCTTGGGGAAGGAGGGGGGCTTGCTGGGGGAATGGGGAGGCCCTGGAGAAGGGGGATGGGGCGGCCCCGGAGAAGGGGAAAGGGGGCTTGCTGGGGGGACAGGGAGGCAAAAGATCCCCATCAGTTCTCTGGGAGGAAAGAATGAAAAAGGCATCAACGTGTGGCATCTGCTGACTGCCCTGTGTGTGAAGGCTCTTCCTGTGGGCACGTTCCAGCCACAAGTTCATGTCGCTGAAGGTGCAGGTGGGTAGCCTGAGTTTGCTGCAGGGGTTCGGAGCAGTAACAGCTGTGTCTATCGAGTAAACATTATGTGTTGAGCACCTTATGCACATCCTTTCATTAAGGCTCACAGAGGGGGAAAGTGGGGCTCAGAGAAATAGTGAACTTTCCCTGGGTCACCAACTACTACTCGGTGGAACCGGGCGTTTGGAAGAACATAGCTGTATCTGCCTGTCCAGAAGCGTGGTTCTCGGGATTCAGTGTCGGGAATGGGCATGCTCTACTGTGCGGCTCAGACACAAACGAGCTTTTGTCTATGTGGATTATTAGTGTTTACCGCGGCAGAGGGGGCACCTGGGGGGCTCAGTGGGTTAAGCGTCTGACTTAAGCTCAGGTCATGATCTCACGGTTCGTGGGTTTGAGCCCCGTGTCAGGCTCTGTGCTGACAGTTCAGAGCCCGGAGCCTGCATCAGATTCTGTGTCTCCCTCTCTGTGTCCCTCCCTCACTAGCATTCTCTATGTCTCTCTCTCTCTCCCTCTCTCTCAAAAATAAACATTAAAACAACTTTAATTAAAAAAAATATTTACTCTAGCAGAAATCGAAATTGAGAACTTAGAACAAATTCAGTAATTCACTTAGAATAACAATAATAACACTGTTACATAATAATGTAAAATCACACTTGCAGGAAAATAATTCTGTCTTCCCAGACACACAAAAAAAAGGTCAGTGGGAAGAGTGGCTGGATCCCCAAAGCTGCTTCTGCCCCTGATCTGCTGTGATTATTTTGACTGAAGTCTGTGAAGGAAAGCCAGCAGCTCACGGATACAAAGCTGGAAAAGGGAAGACATTAGGGACCCCTGGCACGGGTGTGGGAGACCCTTAGGGGTCCCGAGGCCCCATTTTGAGAACTGCGGATAACAGTTGTACTTAGTGCAAAAGCTGAGCGGTACAAAAGAACAGACGGTGAAAACTCAGGCTTTGTCTCTCCCCCAGGCACCTGTTTCCCTCACGAGAGACCAGGAATATCAGCGGCTCATCATGCTTCCTCCACAGGTACAGAACCTTCACCACCAGCGCCTCCCTGCTGGCTGCATCCGGGGCACACGGCCTTCGCTGGGTCCCTCCAGCCTGGGGGTGTTTTGTACCAACACAGAAGGTGGTGCCGAATCCCAGTCCTCACAACCCAGGGGGCGTCCTCCTAACCTGCATCTCCCGCCCCGTGTGTAAACATTTGTAAGATACATTCCTACAAGTGGCATTAGAACGAAAGACGCGCACATTTCAATTCTGATAGACGTGGCCAAAGAGCTCTCCGGAGAGGGGACCAGATTTCTACCCCGTCCAGTGACGACGCGGAGGCACACGACTGTTCCTCAGCCTCGCTAATACAGCATGGGGACCAGATGTGACGTCAGGCCCCAGGGCGGCCCCGCTGAGCCCCAGCGTGGGTCTGGGCAGCCGGGCGAGGGTGTTCCTTATGTGCGACAACCAGTCACAGAGACTTCCTGAGCGTCTACACCCTGAGAGGCAGCTTTCAGCCAGCCCCAGCCCCTGGTCCTGTGACAGACCCCAGCTCATCTCTCTCTTCCCATCAAGTGTAAGCATCTCTGCAGGGTGCTTTTGACTCCACCCCCCTTCCTCCGAGCTTCTCTTGAACCCTACACAGATGTCCCACTAGACCGTGACCTTCTAGACCAGGGCGTCTTGCACAGTAATGTGTGAACAGATCCCTTGGGGACCCGGTGGAAACGCAAGTTTCCTTGCAGGGGGCCTGTTGTGAGGTCTGGGGGACTGCATTTTTGGGTAAGCGCTCGGCCCTTGCCATGACACATTACGTAGCAAGTGTCCAGCGACTATCTTCAAACTGCAGCATAACTACGAGGCACCGGAGGGCTTGCTCAAACGCAGCTTCCTGGGTCCAACACTTGCTCCTGGGGTTCTGATTCTGCAGGTCTGGGGTGAGGCCCTGAGAATCTTCATTCTCAACAAGCTCCCGCGCGATGCCGACGCCGCCAGCCCACAGACCGCGCCTGCCGTTAGCGCTGCCTGCCTGCCTGCCTCCTCTGCGCCCTGTAACTGCCCGGTGCGTGACAGAGGCAGGGGCCACTTCATGGATGTGTGGTGAATGAGGTGGAAGGGAAGAGCCAGGGCCAGCAGGAAGCAACCGTCCGAGTCAGCTCTCAGACTAGGCGGGGGAGGTAAGAAGGGCACACGCCCAGCTGTCCGCAGCTCAGCCCTGAAGTCCGAAGGGTTATTATAAACCTCCTCTTCATTTCTCCCTGCCTTCCGACAGTGAGTTACAACTCAGTTCTCGCTGGACGCCTGCGCGGTTCCCTCCAGCCGCGTTCAACTTCGTGGGTGCAGGGGTGGGGCTGACTGTAGCTAAGACTGGATTCTGCTGGGTGGACACCACAAGGATCAGAAGAGAGCCTGAGAGCCGAGGGTGTAGATAAGGGGGTAACAATGGTCTGTGGAGTTTGGAAGGTGAACAGCAAGGCTGTGAGGAGGCTGACGGTCCATGGAAAGTTGACAAAACCATAGCCCCACTGGGGTCAAGGACGTGCTGGTGCCGAATGGCAGGAGGGAGGGAAGGTGGAAGTGGGGTCAGAGGCTGGGGTGCTGGGGGCCAAGGTGTGAGGGGCTGTGGATGCTGTGACGGCGAAATCTGGGAGTTAGAGTCACTGGCGTGATTGGCTGAGGAACAAGGAAGACGTAGCCATGGGGGGGAGGGTTCAAGGAAGCCCTTGGCCTGAGAGCTGGAAGAAACCTCTGCTTCGGTAGAGGGTAAAATACGGTTTCAAGGCCCCCCCTCCTGCATCCTGGGGCGCACAGCCTTCTAGAGCGTGACTCCACTGCTCCATCTAAAACAGTGTATCCTATCTCCCGACTCCTTGGCTGTGGTTGGGCTTGGTGACTTGCTTAGATGGACACGATGCCCAGAGGGGACACGAGGCGGCTTCTAAGGCCAGGCCTTAAGATGCTGTGCAGCCTTTGCTTACGCCCAAGCCCCCCGTGCAATGCAGTGTGGCCTGGCTGAAGGCTGGGAGGCCGGGGAAAACAGAGGCACCCCAGTCCACCATCAGCACTCGCTGTGCTGCCGGACGTGGCCCCGCGGCAACGCCCACCCAACCGGCCATTTCACGCATTGGCGCCATTACGATATTGAGCCCCACGTTTGAGGCTGCAAAGACTGGCGCGTGTGTGGATCGTGAAACCATCAAGAATGAGTACGAGAGAATGTTAGAGACTAAGATCAGACCGGGGCTAAGATCTAGGTTTGTGGGAAAAGAGTAGTTTCTATTCTTTTTAATTTTTGTTTGGAGCTACTTTGAGTGAATTGCCTTGCTGTTTATTGTCAAAAGTCTCCACCGTATACTATTAGGTGTGAATAAAGGGACCTCTAACCCCACCCTCATCCCCTCCCTGCCCCTGCCCCTATCCCTGCCAGACCAAACCAAACCAAACAACGTCAAACTCTCAGAGCTCTGCATCTGCCTTTCCTGGATGGCTTCTGTCTGCAGAGAGTAGAGTGGGAAGGGCTGCAGGGAGGAGGTGGCCTCTTGGATGATCCAGGAAGGATGGTTTCTCACCCATCCTGGGTCGTGTTCATGCCCAGCACCCTCATTCACACCGGGACACGACCCAGCACAAGAGGCCAGCTGGGCAGAACGAAGGGGACAGAAGGTTACCGGACCTGCTTCCTCTGGTCTGCCGGGCTGGGTTTGCAGCACGCTGTGGGGCAAGACACGGCCTGGGAGCCGCCAGGCGGGAGAGGAGAGGCGGAGATTAAGGAGGAGAAAAGACTGCCTGGAAGAAGCAACGTAGAGGGAGAGGGGTGGTGGAGAGAGAGGCGAGAAAAGGGAATCAGACAAGGTGGGGATAAAATATGGTGGTGTGGAGGGGGCAAGGGTAGGCTACCACCTAGGAGCCACCAGCGTCTCCCAAAGGCCCTCTCGCCCATCTGTGGGATACCTGTCAATCCGTCTTTGGTGTCCCGAGAGGGGCCCAGGGTCAGAAGCAACCCCTTTTGCCCGCAGGCAGACAGCGTGGCCCGGGACTGGGTGGCAGGAGAGCTCCATGGTCATGGCACTGCCAGCCCCTTGTGGAAATTTATCTACAGGTGTGGCACTTGCACCTGAAAGGTTTACCTCGGTGACAGGCAGAGGCTCCATGCAGTCAAGGAGCCTGGCCTTGCCTCATCTCAGTTGAACAGACCATGAGGTTTCTGGGATGTCGAGATTGGGACAGGAAAGGGGAAGTGGAAACAGCTGCGTCAGCATCCGATGTCGTGGATGAGACACAGAAGGGAAGTATGGGAGATGGAAGAGGAGGGTCAGCAGGACCCATCAGGGGCTGACACTGCAGAGGGTGCTCCATTGAGGAACCAGAGGCCTAGGCAAAGTCAAGGTTAGAAGACTGTGGTGTGCATCGTACTGACACTTTTATTTGTTCCCACTACATCTAGGGCCACGGCCACTGCCTAAATGCCCAGCCCTGTGCGCTGGGGGAGAAGAATCTCCTAGGGTGATATCTAGTGACAAAAGCCAGAGAGAAGCAGCCCTCAACCAGTGGCGGGCAGGCAGAGATGTAATCGACGTGTGCCTGGTTTCCTCAACCCTCTGGCCCCACAGTCAGGGTGACTCTGAGGAGCTCCCGATGTCCCCAGGGGCCTGGGTGCCACTTACCTTCTGCAGGAGTGGCTCTATAATGCTCCCTTTCCTGGCCCCCTTTCCCCTTCCCTGCAATGTCTCCTGGGAACCCCTGCAAGTATACTACTTGCATCTGCATTCTGCTGCAGGGTTTGCACCTAAAAGGGAAACCCAAACTAAGCCAGGCATTGGTAACGCTTGTCAAGTTCAGCCCCAAACCATTCATCCATATGCATGTCTATATCTTCATTTAACCCTCTATAAAGTAGGCATTACTAGCCTCATTTTACAGAAGAGGAAAGAGACCATCAAATGCATAAATAACACACCCAGTTACCTCTTTGTCAGCTTAGTTGTCCTTTGCCTCCCTCTTCCCCCATCTGTCTGTGGACAGGCTGCCAAAGAGGGGAGACCTGACCCCAGAAGGCTCACGCAGTGTTCCTTTGAAGGGGACACGAGGCACCTTGTCTAAAGTCGTCACTATACGGATGAAGAAACTAAGCCCTGAGGGGACAAGTGGCATTTGCAAAGCACATTCGCATTCATTTCTGAAATGGTGCTTGCAGCAATTCTGTAAAGGCCACTAGAGTCCCATTTCACAGAAAAGGAGTGGAGCCCGAGGGGGACACTGGCATGGTGGCAGAGCAGGCGCTGGTGGCTATGGGGAGAGCTTGTGGGAAGCATCCTTCATCACTTTGCCTTGGGCCAGGTGCTCTGTGACACTTTCACCTCCAAGCTGTCCTGTGCATGCTGCTGCAAGCAAGAGTGCTCGGCCAGCTCATTTGATGGAGCGGGAGCCAAGACCTGTCAAGGCGTAGTTTCTGGCCCCTGTGTCAAGGGAGAGCTGGGATTTGGCCACAGCCTCGGTCGGACCATCGCATTAAACAGGAGCCCGGGATCAGAGGGGAATGACTGAAACTCAGCCTACAGACCTGTACTCACTTCATGCTGAAGGTTCCTTGAGATGTAATTGTTCCGTGGGGTTTAGTGGGGTCACCACCACCAGAGCAGAGAGGGACAGCAAACGGTCAGAGGTGGAGGACATAGGGGGCGCCAAAGAGAACCTGTGCATCTCTCAGGCTATCAGCCGGTTTATTTTAAGAAACAGGATCCAGCATTCTGGTTTAAATCCTTCCATTTGCAAGCTTTTTTTTTTTTTTTTAAAGGCTGCTCACTGACCACAAACCTTCTATGCCCCGCCCTCCCTCACCACCACTCCCCACCCCCCCGACACACAAACACACACACACACACACACACACACACACATACACACACACTGTCTCAGTCTTTGATTGCTTCACAAATTCTGGGAACACCTCACACCACCTCGCCCTGCTCAACTCCACCCCACCCCATACCCAATCCCCTTAAGGCACAGCTCCCCAGGGAGAAGCACAGCTGAGTGAGCACAGAAAATCCTTCGAGTGAGCCCAGCCTTGAGGAACTGACCACTGGTGGGTGTCGTGGCCATTCATGGACACCCGGCCACATAAAAAGAAGAACCTTGCCCCCTTTTCATCATTCTGAAAGACTGTGAGCCCTGGAGTCCTAAATCATCACACAGGAAGCTGAGGGCTTCCTGTTCAATCAAGGCGTTGAGCCTCGAATTCATGAAAATTCTAAAAGCTCCATAAACAAAGACTTCGTGGACAAAACCCCTGGAGACCAGAGTAAGTGGTATTTGTCTCTTCTGTCTTGTTGGTCACCATGGAGGGCAGTCTTGTTTGAAGACATGCATGTAGCCAGGACTGTGGTCCTCACACCGCAGGACATTCCTCAAAGGTGAGGGATTCTTTGAGGGCCATGCAAATGTCTAATTAGCCCATCAATGCATCTGTAAGGCACTTAATTATAGAGCAATCCTGACAGTGGGTGAATTTCTGAGTCTGTGCACTCAGATATAAAATAGGGGTTTTCTTGCTAAAAAGGGAAGCCTTCTTGAGTGATTGGTTGTTGGTGACTGGTTGAGAAAATCAGCCTTTCTCAAGTCTGTTAAGAAACAAGAGCCTCCCTATTCAAGAGGAAATCACTTGCCAAATTTCCCTGTGTAAACAAAACCCAAACATGGTGTGTGAAGAAATTGTAGCAAAAGGGAAATGTTAATTAAGAAAAACGTTACAGATGCCAGGGTGATTTGATACTGGACCAGTTTCTTGAGAAGACTAGAACTAAGGAAACTCACAATCAGGACTGCTGATTTGTCTTTGGAGGAGGTAGGATTTTATCCTCCCAAAGATGGGGAGATGTCCTCTTGGGATGCATCCATTCTGTTCTACTAACAAAGAGGCAGGTCAGAATTGGTTCTGAAGATAGAGGGGCACGGGGGCTACTTGGAGGTATCTACATCAATTCTTCCTCCATAAAATCTGGAGTGCCCCAGATTTTCCGAGTTAGAAGCTGTCAGAGGTTTACATAGCTTGTCTCGAGGCTGTGCACCACTCGCTGACGCTCGAGTCCTCACTCTGACTAGGGGGAGAGCTCTAGGCTACTCAGACTGTGGGCAGTGAAGGGCCGGTAAATAAATGTTTAACCCCTGGCTCTCCCTGGGGAAAAAAAAAGAGCCCTGACTTCTAGTATTTGTGGATTTCTATGGCGTCGATATTCCCACTATGGTTGATTTCAAGCTACAAACCCCTGAGTGCAGCTTTCAGGAGAGATGTACGTGACTGCTTTTTACGAACCAGTATAAGCCAGCCACGGCACGCCACGGGGCTTGGGTGTCTTCTCCCCACAGACAGCCCTTTTCTCACCTGCTCCCAGGCCAGATGATCCGGGCACTGCGAGGTTCCCCGTTCCAGGGCTCCAGCTGATCACCGTGCAGTGACCTTGGGACCAACTTTGCAGCAGACTCAGGACTCGGGCTTTGCAGGGCTCGATTGCAACATGGTCCTTCTGTTTCCCTGCAGGACCCCTCTCCCCCCGACCCCCACCCCATCTCTCCCCCGGAGTTGTGGGGTTGTTGCTTGGTGCCTGGCAAGCTGGGAAAATTGTAAATGAAGCTGGACGTGGTGTAGGGGGTAGGGTGGTGAAGGTGATTCTCTGTTCAAACGGCACGGGCAATGCTGACTCAATCTTTGCCAAAATTCCCCCAGAAGCTAGGCTCCTGGGCTCGGTCTTGCAGCAGTGGCTCTCTGTGCTCCCAGGCTTCTGCTAGCTTTCACCGTAAACCTGCCAGCCCATCCAAAAGCTCTGTCTGCCAAGCCGGCCTGTCATACTGGCAGTGACAGCGGAAGTCAGAAATTGCCCACCCAGGCTGGTTAGCGACTGCCGGCCTCAGTTTCCCCAGAAGGACAGCTGGGCAGGTGTAGGCAAGTCCAGAGCCGGACGAGTGAGCCACAGGGATGGATTTGACAGGAAATGACGGTGTCCCGGCCAGGATGCCCGACCCCACTCTGCCGCCCTGTCCTGTCTGCCATATTTTCCAATGGCCACTGCAGAAATGTGAATTTTGTAAGCTGGAAACCTCCACTAAGCAATTTAGAAGACTCCAGACTCCAGATTCGGGATGGGAGTTATGATGGGGGCACCAGCTCCTTTAATGATCGGTGTTTATGTCAAATGGATTCAGACTGCTGGTCACCTACTGTAAATTTCAAAGCGTGGTTCGGACAGAAGGGACTGCCACCGTCCACCCCCTGTCACGCAGAACTCATTTTCCAAATTGACTACAGAGAGAGCTGATGGGGGGGGGGGGGACTTGGGGAGTGGGATGCATCAGCCAGAATAGGATCGAAGCCTGAGACTGGACTCATCATATTTACTGATGGCCTGATAAATACCAAGGTGTGGCTTTTCTCGTACATGCATCACCTTACAGCAGCCCTGCGAGGTAAGGGTTACTTCCCCACAATACAGATGAGAACCTGAGGCTCAGAGAGGTAGATTAACTTATCCAAAGTCACACAGGTGGTAGGTTACACCGAAGCCCATCCATGCTCCCTTGGGGGAGGTGTCTTCAGTAAGTGATTGGAACAGATTGGAATAGCGTGCCAAACGTCTGGGGCTAGGGGAAGTCCTACAAAGGCAGGCGATCTAGTGGCTCTTCTGTGTATTTGTTTGTTTCAAGGCAACCTTGGGTAAAAATATCTAAGAGCCTAGTTCAGCAGCACTCCAGCTACCATCTGGTCGCTGCATGACACTTCATGGCTGGAAGCTGTTGTGAGTTCTTCCCCTGCCCCCCACCCCTTCTTCTTCCCACCAGGTCACCCCACTCTTCCCAGATTGTACTTTCCTCGGAATCCTCCTCACGCCGATCACAAGCTGTCTACTGAGTCACCTGTAGACCCACCTGTGCCACATCTGGGCTGGTATGACATGAGCCAGGCTGCCCCACTCTTGTGTCCTCACTGCCCTCATCTGCTAAGAGATGGGCTGGCCTTCTAGAACTTCATTACGGGTCTTGTGGGCAGGACAATTTTCACGTTGCAGGACATCCATGATGATCATCATCCTGCCTGATGAACGGCCAGACAGTAGCATCCCTTAGTCTCTGGGGCAACCCCCCCCCCGCCGGCAAAAAAGCCCACACATTTTCATGTGCCCCCAGGGCGCTATGTCATCCCCAGCTAAGAACCTCTTAAGCCCCTGTGGCCATGAAGATCCCTCTGTAAGTTTTGGACTCTCAGCATCCTTCTGAGATCCCGCGGTGCAAAATCATGGCTCTGTGATTGGAGGCAGAAGTGCCAATGGTTTCAGGAATGTGCCTGAGAGCAACTCACGCCTGAGTTTGAACTCCACCCGCTTGTTCCCATAAATATTGTCCTTACCACTTTGAACATCTGCATCATCACCTCTAAACGGGGGGACAATAGTGGCACCTGCTTGGGAGTGAGGGGTTGTCTAGCTCAGTCCAATGCCAAGACCGTGGGAAGCACTGGTTAGGAGCAGTGTGGAGAGACCCCCCCACCCCCATCTTCGTACTCTCTCCAGCCGCCAGGCTTCCGCATGATGCTTACCGCCAAAGGGATGGAATGAACCACTCGGGTGCTCATTAGTTTACCTCCTGCATGTTCCCCCCCCACCCCCCCGTGAGGCTCCCGGCTCCATGAGGGCAGAGACGACCCAGGTCCCCCTTACTCAGCATCACATCCCAGGGTCTGGTACACAGTAGGCACTCAGTAAAACAGCTGTCAGGTGGGGGAAGGCTTCTAATCATCACTGCATTGTCTTTGCTGCCCAGAGCCCACTGCCCTTTCACAGCAAAGGAAACAGAGACTCGCGCCAGGATGACAGAAGCCAGCACGGAAATCACTGTCTCTACAGAGAGCTATGACACGACGACAGAATATGACTATGGAGGCATCACCCCATGCCAGAAGGGGGCAGAGAGGGCCTTCGGGGCCCAGCTGCTGCCCCCACTGTACTCGCTGGTGTTTATCATTGGCCTGGTGGGCAATGTCCTGGTGCTCTTGGTCCTGATGCAGTACAAGAGGCTCAAGAGTATGACCAGCATCTACCTCCTCAACCTGGCCATTTCTGACCTGCTCTTCCTCTTCACGCTGCCCTTCTGGATTGACTACAAGCTGAAGGATGACTGGATTTTCAGCGACGGCACCTGTAAGTTGCTCTCGGGGCTTTATTACATAGGCTTGTACAGCGAGATCTTCTTCATCATCCTGATGACGGTGGACAGGTACCTGGCCATCGTCCACGCCGTGTTCGCCCTGCAGGTCCGCACTGTCCTCTTCGGCATCCTCAGCAGCGCTCTGGCCTGGGTCCTGGCCATCTTGGCTGCCGTCCCGGGCTTTTACTTTTCCAGGATCCAGTGGGAGTTCTTCCATACCACCTGCAGCCTTCACTTCCCTCCTGAAAACCTAAAGGCCTGGAAACGGTTTCAGGCTCTGAAGCTGAACATGCTGGGGCTGGTGTTGCCCCTGTTGGTCATGATCATCTGCTACACGGAGATTATAAGGATTCTGCTCAGACGGCCAAATGAGAAGAAGGCCAAAGCTGTCCGTCTGATTTTCGTCATCATGATCGTCTTCTTTCTCTTTTGGACCCCCTACAACCTGGCCATGTTGGTCTCTGCTTTCCAAGACACCTTTTTCACCGATGAGTGCCGGCAGAGCAAACAGCTGGACTTGGCCATACAGGTGACAGAGGTGATTGCCTACACGCACTGCTGCGTCAACCCCGTCATTTACGCCTTCGTGGGGGAGAGGTTCCGCAAGTACCTGCGCCAGCTCTTCCACAGGGTCCTGGCCGTGCACCTGGCTAAATGGCTCCCCTTCCTCTCCACGGAGAGGCTGGAGAGGACCAGCTCCATGTCCCCCTCCACAGCAGACCATGAGCTCTCTGCAGGGTTCTGACTCGGGGCCCTGGAGGCTGATGCAGGACCCAGCCAGGGTGACCTGCCAGGCACGCTGACCCGAGCTGAGGTGGCTTGGGCCTCCTGGCCAGATTCGGACACCTGACATACCACGGAATTGCAGCCACGTAGGGGTGAGCGAGTTTAAAGGCGGTGTAGACTACATTCCCTCTGGGCCATGAGTGTTCTCCAAGAACATCTCCTTGGTAGGAAGGAGATGAATGAGCCAAATGGGACATTCCAGAAGACTGGGGCCAAGACTGGGGACTGAATCCAAACAGGATTTCAGATTTGTGAGCATTAACATTTGTAAACAGAGCCCCGAGCCCCCCAGCAGCCCCTGCCCCCACCACCAGTGAACTCGGAAGAAGTGATTTCTGCCCTTGACTTTACTCTGTAGTGGAGAGCCAATCAGGAGCCCACAGCCCCTCCCCACCCTCACCTCCCCCACCCCCCCACCGCTGCAGGCTGTTGGAAACCCTGAGGAAAAGAGAACTCAGGGCGGGACAACCAAAGCCCTAATGGGAAATAGGATTGGGGAACTGCTGTTGGCAGTAGGACCGAGTAAACCCTTTGTGAGAATGTTTATATTTGCAAAAACCAAGCAGTTCAGGTTGTGGGCTAGACACGGATCACATGCCTGATGCATTGACCATTTTCTTCTTTCTGGATATTTTCCGGAATCTCCCTTCCTTGGAAGTTAGGGTGACCCTGGGAGCACATTCTGATGGCTTTATCGCAGAAATTTCTATCAGGCAAAAGGAGGCAGGGTGGATTTCCCTGTCTCCCCCGCTCCTCTTCTCCCCCGCCAAGCCTTCTGGTTTGAGGGGTCAGAGTTCTGGCTGCCACCTCGGACCCATCAACAAATAATGACCTGGTGTGCAAGCTGACGGTGTCCGAGGCTGAGAGGGAAGAGAGTACCTGCCAGGGAGAGTGAGGTGGAGACTTGGTCTTGATGGAGAAGATTGAGAGGTCCCTTAACTCAAAGGAACATATTTCTTCTCTCACCAGGGGGCTCCTGGTAGTCACATTTTTCTTCCCTTTCCCCTTAGAGATGTATTTCTTTAAAAACCATTTCCCCAATAGCAAAAATAGCTTAGAGGTGCCTGAGTAGTTCAGTTGGTTAAGCATCCGACTCCAGCTCAGGCCATGATCTCACGGCTTGTGGGTTTGAACCCCACGTCGGGCTCTGTGCTGACAGCTAGCTCAGAGCCTGGAGCCTGCTTCAGATTCTGTGTCTCTGTCTCTGTCTCTCTGCTCCTGCCCTACTCATGCTGTGTCTCTCAAAAGTGGTACATAAAAATAATAGCTTAAAAACACAAAGGGAAAAAGAAAACACCGAAATCACCCATAATCTCACTACTGAAAAACAACCACTGTGCATTCGTTGGTGTATTTTCTTTTAGTTTGATTTTTTTTCCCTCTGTGTATTTATGATGGTGACAAAGGTGCACTTAACTGTACTCGTGTTGTTGTTGTTGTTGTTGTTGTTGTTTTTAAGTAGAAGTGTGCTGGGGTCACTTTCCCAGGTGAATAAATCATTGTAAAGCATCGTTTCTGGTGGCTGCACTGAACCCCACCGCAGGGATACACCCTGATTTACTCCATGCATTTCCCCATATCTGCTTGAAGGACTCAATTCAATCCAGCAGTGACTGAGGATGTGCGTCCTTCAAAGCGAGTTCTCTGCGCTCTGGGAGGTACACAGGCACAGGGTGCTGGGAGAGCCCAGGCGGGATAGATGGGACCGCCCTAGAGCCCTTGGAGCCTGGGCAACAAAGGGGAGGAAGGAATCCAGCGATCAGAAAGTACCCTAAGGTGGGGAGGGAGGGCAGGAGCACCTAGGGGGCTCAGTCAGTTAAGTATCCAACTTCGGCTCAGGTCATGATCTCACAGTTCATGGGTTCAAGCTCCACATCGGGCTTTGCACTGACAGCACAGAGCCCGCTTGGATTCTCTGTCTCCCTCTCTCTCTCTGCCCTTCCCCTGCTCATGCTCTCTCTATCTCAAAAATAAATAAACATTAAAAAAATAAAAATGAAAGAACGTACCCAAAGTAAATGGGTGTCCCACCATACGACACAGTGACCCCATCGGGCTGGCCACTCTCTCTTTGGACCCAAGGATGTGCTTTTATCAAGCCGCCTTCCCATTCAATGAGGGACCTGCTATGTATGCGCGCTTCCATGTGCAAAGAGACTGGTATCATGGAGGTCTGGGAATGTTTTGTCTGAGGAGGAGGTCACCCAGCCCTGGACTTAGGTTTCCACACAGAAAATGTAGGCAAATCCAGGCTGCGAGAGTCAAGGGAGGAGTCAGCTTCCCACTTGTAACCCTGCCGTTTCTTCACTGTGGTGTGGAGAGACGGAGCCATAACGGGATTAAGAAACAGCTGTCTATACCACTTTGGTACATGAGACTGCGTCGGAAACAATACTTGATCACAAACACATCATAATGAGAAGTGTTGTCATTATAACACCCTTCAATTCCATCTTTGAAATAATACTTGTTTTTTTAACTTGTCACAAAGCCAATGGTGTGCGTTGTAGAAAACCGGAAACATCTAGAAGGGTCAAAGAAGAAAACGAGAGCACATGTACCCACCACCTCTCTTAGCACATTAATTTTGCCTCACATCTGCTTCCTGGATTGTTTTCTAGATATACACACACACGTGCAATCACACTTGACATTTTTTTCATGTAGCTGCAGTACAATTGGACCATGGTAAGCACTCAGTAAATGCTGGTTGAACGGATGAATCTCTGAGCCCCCAATTTCTTTATAAAGCGAGGATAAGACTAGTGTCTACCCTCGTGGGATTCTTTGGAGGATTAAATGAAACAAAGCAAGGAAAGTGGGTTGATCTTTATTTTCTTTAAGTTTTTATTTTAGGGGTGCCGGGGTGGCTCAGTCACTTAAGCATCTGATTTTGGCTCAGGTCATCATGATCTCAAGGTTTGTGAGTTCGAGCCCCATATCAGGCTCTGGGCTGACAGCTCAGAGCCTGGAGCCTGCTTTGGATTCTGTGTCTCCTTCTCTCTCTGCTCTTCCCCTGCTCACTCTCTTTCTCTCTCAAAAATAAACATTAAAAAATGTTTTTCAAGTTTTTATTTTGATTCTAGTTAGTTGACATACAGTGTAATATATTAGATTCTGGTGTACGACAGATTCAGCACTTCCAAACATCACCCAGTGCTCATCACTACAATGCACTCCTTAATCCCCATCGCCTATTTCCCCCCACCTCCCCCACGCACCTCCTCTCTGGTCACCATCAGTTTGTTCTCTGTGGTCAAGAGTCTGTTTCTTCGGTGATCTTTCTCCAAGTCTCAGATAAGAGATCTGACACCCCCTGCCCATGCCTCTCCTAAGTTACTCAACACACCTCCAGCCCTTCCTGTCTCCACCTCTCCTCCTTGCTCTGGTCTGTGCCAGTCACGCCCCACCTCCATGTGACTCCTGTTTCTATCATTTCATCCTTCGGAAAGGTTGGCAGAATAGCACAAAGAACTCCCATCGTCCTCATCCAGATCCCCCCCCCCCACACACCTGCTGTTGGCATTTTACCACATTTGCTTTAATTCATCATCTCTCTCTCCCTCAACAGATAGACAGGCAGATCTATGGATATAAACGTACTATTTTTCTCTGGGACCATTCCAGAGCAGGGCACAAATATGATGCCTTATCAGCTTTTCGTCCTTCAGAATGCTTTTACTAGTGACAAGGATGCTCTCCCGCAGAATGAAAACAGGAAGCTCACCGACACAACACCATCGTGTCATCTGTAGCCTTCTTTCTGATTTTGTCCACTTTGCAAATAATGCCCTTCAGAGTCCCCGGACCTAGAATCACAGTTTTCTTGGCTGTGATGGCTTGCTGACAGTTCTGCAGACCTTCCTTGTCTTCACCGACCACGGCATTTTGAAGGCTACTGTCACCTGGAAGGGGGTTCCTTATTGTGGGTTTGCTGATGCTTCCTGATGATTAGATTCGGGTTATGTAACTAGAGCAGGAATCTCACAGAAGTGAGCTGTGAGATAACCTGTTCCCCGGACACCATAGCGGGGGGTGCACGGGGCCAACCTGCCCTCACCCAGAATGTTGAACTTCATCACTTCCTTTAGAAAGTCTCCACCAGGCTTCTCTGTTGTAATGTATATGGTACTTTATTAATAAGTGTCTATTATTAGTTGGCCTTTCACCGTATAAAAAAAGCAACTTTTCTCCTCCACTTACGTATTTATTAACTTATTTATTTATATCACCATGACCTCAGGGATTCCTTTGTTATTCAATGGGATAGAATCTGATATTACCTTTATTGTTTTGATGTACAAACTGTCCCAGATCTATCCAGTGGGAACCTTCAAGCTTGATCCGATGTCTTTTTGCTTTTCTTTCCATCAGTTTCTGAGCCCTTCCTTACCTTTTGGCCCATAAGTTGTCAGCCCAAGCAACTCAACAGAGTAAAAAGACAAACTATGGAAGAGGAGAAAATATTTGTAAGCCACATATCCATAAGTGGTTCACATCCAACACGTACAAGGAACTCATACAATAGCAAAAAACCAAATAACCAATTTAAAACTAAGTGAAGAAACTGCATAGACATTTTCCCAAAGAAGATACACAAATAGCCAACATACACGTGACAAGATGCTCAACATCACTCCTCATCAGGGAAATGCAAATCAAAACCACAGTGAAATATCACCTCACACCTGTTAGAATGTCTGTTATCAAAAAGACAAGAGAACAAATTCTGGTGATAATGTGGACGATAGGGAACCCTGCACACCGGTGGTGGGAATGTCAGCTCAGTCGGTTAAGCGTCCGACTTCAGCTCAGGTCATGATCTCGCGGTTTGTGGGTTCAAGCCCCACACTGGGCTCCATGATGACAGTGCGGAGCCGGCTTGGGATTCTTGCTCTCCTTCTCTCTCAGCCCCTCCCCTCCTCTCAAAATAAACAAATAAACATTTTTAAAAAATGAAATGACCAAAAGCAGAAATCTTATTCTAAGAATTTCCCCCCAGTTTTATTGAGAAATAATCAATATATAATCACTGTACATGTTTAAGGCACACAGCATGATGGTTTGATTTACATTATTGGGAGATGATTACCACAATAGGTCCAGTTAACATCTACCTTCTCATACAAATACAATTTAAAAAAAAGAAGAAGAAAAGAGGAAAAGGTCTTTCTCCTCATGATGAGAACTCTTAGGATCTACTCTTTTAACCACATCACGTCTCTAGGACTTACTAATCCTTTAACTTTAAGATTGTACCTTTTGACCCCCTTCTTCCCATTCCCTCTCCTCCACGTTCTGTCTCTGGGAACCACAGATCTCATCTCATTGTCTGTGAGTTTGTTGTTACTGTTGTTTTTTAGATTCCACATATAGGTGAGATTTTGTCTTTCTCCATCTGACTTTTCACTTAGCGTGATGCCTTCAAGGTCCATCCATGTTGCCACATATGGTAGGATTTCCTTGTTTTTAATGGCTGAATAATGTCCCACTGTATATATACACATCACAGTTCTTTATCCATTCATCCACCAATGGACACTTAACGTCGTTTCCATGGTGTGACTGTTATAAATAATGCTGCTATGAACATGGAGATGCAGATATCTCTTCGAGTTATTTGTTTTCATTTCCTTTGGACATATTCTGAGGAGTAGAATTGCTGGGTCAGAGGAGAGTTCTACTTTTAGTTTTCTTGAGGAAACTCCATACCGTTTTCCATAATGACTCTTCCCATTTACAATCTTAACAGTGCACAAGTGTTCTCCTTTGTCCACATCCGCACCGGTGTGTGTTACCTCTTTGTCTTTTTGATGATGATTTTTAAAACAAGTGTGAGATTGGGGCGCCTGGGTGGCTTAGTCGGTTAAGCATCCGACTTTCACTTAGGTCATGATCTCGCGGTTCGTGGGTTCGAGCCCCGCGTCGGGCTCTGTGCTGACTGCCAGCTCAGAGCCTGGAGCCTGCTTCAGATTCTGTGTCTCCCTCTCTCTCTGACCCTCCCCTGCTCACGCTGTCTCTCTCTCTCTCTCTCCTAGAAATAAATAAAACATTAAAAAAATAAAAAAAAACAAGTGTGAGATTATATCTCATTGTGATTTTAATTTGTGTCTCCTTGATGACAAGTGATGACAAGTGAGGATCTTTTCATACACCTGTTGGCCTTACATCCATCTTTTTTGGAGAAATATCCATTCAGGTACTTTGCCCATTTTTTAATTGGGTTATTTGTTGTTTGTGGTTTTTGTTTGTTTTGGCTTGTTTTTTTTGTTGTGTTGTGTTGTGTTGTGTTGTGATTGAGTTCCATGAGTTCTTTGTCTATTTTGGATATTAATCCCTTAGACATATGGTTTGAAAATACTTTTTTCCATTCCACTGCTTGTCTTTTTACTTTGTTGACAGTTTCTTCTGCTGTGCAGAATCTTCTTGATTTGATGTGGACTCACTTGTTCATTTTTTGTTTTGTTGCCTAGGCTAAGGTAACATACCCAACAAAAATCAATATCAAGACCCATGTCAAGAAGGTCTGTTCCTATGTTTTCTTCTAGGAGTTTCATGTTTTGGGTCTTATACTGAAGTCTTTAATCCACTTTGAGTTAATTTTTGTGAGTGGTATAAGATAGAGGTTCAGTTTCATCCTTTTATGTGTAATATCCAGTAAGTTCTCGTATGTTGTTTTCATTTTTGTTTGCCTCAGGGAACTTTTGTATCTCCCCCTTGAATTTCTTCTTTGATCCATCTGATGTTCAGGAAAGTGTTGTTTAATTTCCATATGTTTGTGAATTTTGCAGTTTTCCTCTTGTTGCTGATTTCTAAGTCCATGCCATTGTGGCCTGAGAAGATACTTGTGTGATTTCAATCTTCTCGCTAGGACTTGTTTTGTGACCTAACATATGGTCTGTCCTGGAGAATGTTTGATGTACACAAGAGGATTGTGTATTCTGCTGTTGTTAAATGGGATTTTCGGTATATGTCTGTTAGGTCTATTTGGTCTACAGTGTTGTTCAAATCTGCTGTTTCCTTCTTGAGTCTCTGTCTGGATGATGTTCATCCAGATCCCATGTTCAGAGTGAGATAGTAAAGTCCTCAACCATTATTGTATTACTGTTTATGTCTCCTAGAGTTCTGTTTCTTCTCCATTTAAAAAATGTACATAGTTAGGTGCTCTGATGTTGGGCACATAAATATGTACAACTGTTTTATTTTATTGATGTATTGACCACTTTGTCATTATATAATGACCTTCTTGTCTCTTTTCACCATTTTTGGTTGTAGGTCTATTTCATGTGATAGAAGTACAGCTACTCCTGCATTTTGTTTTGGTTGCTATTTGTTTGAAATGTCTTTTTCTATCCCTTTACTCTCACCTTATGAAGGTCTTTATGGCTAAAATGAGTTTCTTGCAGGCAGCATATTATTGAATCTGATTTTTTAAAGATTTTTTTTAATGTTTATTATTTTTCAGAGAGACAGAGAGCATGAGTGTTGGAGGGGCGGAGAGAGAGGGAGACGCAGAATCAGAAGCAGGCTCAACTGTCAGCACAGAGCCTGATATGGGGCTCAAACTCATGGTCTGCGAGATCATGACCTGAGGCAAAGTCAGATGCCTAACTGACTGAATCACCCAGGTGCTCCTTGTTGGATCTGATTTTTTATACATTCAGCCATTCCATGTCTTTTAATTGGAGAATTTAATCCACTTACATTTAAAGTAGTTAATGATAAGTAAAGACTTGCTATTGATGCTTTGTTTCCTCGTTTTTAATTTTTTATTTATTTATTTAAAGTTTATTTATTTATTTTGAGAGAGAGAGCGAGCACATATTGGGGAAGGGCAGAGAAAGAGGGAAAGAGAGAATCCCAAAGAGGCTCTGACCTGTCCATGCAGAGCCCAATGTGGAGCTCGAACTCACAAACCGTGAGATCATGACTTGAGCAGCAACCAAGATTCAGCCACTTAACCCAGTGAGCCACCAGGTGCCCCTCCTGGTTGTTTTTTAGAGCCATTGTTCCTTGTTTCTTATCCTGCTGTCTTGTTTTGATGTCCTTGGACATTAGTATCTTTGCTTTCTTTATCGTGTTAGTTTTTGTAAATATTTTGGCATTTCCCTTGTGGTTACCATAAGGCTTACCTATAACATCTTAAACTAACAACACCCTTTTAAACTGTTAACAACTTAACTTCAATAGAATTCAAAAATGTTACACTTTTACCTCTCCTCCCCCTCATATTATAGCTTATTGCTGTTACAATATGCATGCTTTTATATTGTGTAACTAATAACAAATTATTGTCATTATAGTTTTTTTCTACACTTTTAAAAAATCTTAGAGTTGTAGATGAGTCATGCACCATTATTACTATATTGCAGAATTTAACTATGACTATTTCTTTACTATCACCGTGAGATTTACGTTAGTTTTTTCTGTTTTTATGATGTGAATCAGCATTTTTCCCCCCACTGAAAGAACTTCCTTTAGCATTTCTTGTAAGGTAAGTCTGCTGATCAGGTTTTTAATGTGCCTCATTTTCTTTTCTTCCTCATTTTAAAAAAACTGTGGTAAAATATACATAAAATTTGCCATCTTAACCATTTTTAAGTATACAGTTCAGTACATTACAAATGCATTCATAATGCTGTGTAACAAATCACTACCGTCCATCTCCAGAACTCTTCTCATCTTGTAACACTGAAACTCCATACAACAATTTCCTTATTCCTCCCTCATATATGTGGATTCATGCAGAATTTTGTCTTTTTGTAACTGGCTATTTCACTCAGCATAATGTCCTCATGGCTTATCCATGTTATAGCCTGGGTCAGAATTTCCCTCCTTTTTAAGGCTGAATAATATTCCATTGTATGATGGACTGTTTTTGTTTACCCATTCACTTGTTAACAGACACGAGTTGCTTTCATGCTTTAGCTTTTGTGAATAACATTGCTATGAACATGAATGTCAACTATCTCTTAGAGACCCCATTTTCAATTCTTTTGGCTGAAATGGAAATGCTGATAATTCTAATTTCTTCTTATGTGTCAAGAATCTGTGTTATCGTTTTTATGTACAATTTTTAATTTAGGTTAATGATATCTGTCTCTCATTTTTCAACGTAGCATGTGGTTCACTAGCTCATCTATGTTGCTATGTAGAATATCCAATGCACTTCTTTCACCTGCTTCACAGTGCTCCATAGAATGTACCTTGCATGTTTTACCAATCTGGATACCCTCCTAGGGATGGGTGCCAAGACTGCTTCCAACCCAGTGCTCTCATTAATAAAGCATCAATATCCTCCTACAGACTTGGATTTGAAATACTGGATCGCAAGAAGACATACATGAGTTTGGTCTACATTGCTTCTCACTGTGTTTGAAGGTTCCTCTCCCAACGTCCTTCCCAACACTGTATTTATACTGCTTTCTAATCTCTGCTAATCAAACAAGTAAAGGAACACTCATAGTTGTTTCATTTTACACTTCTCCAATTATCGATGAGTTATAATATCTCTTTACATGCTTGTGTGGCTTTTTAATTTCTTCTGTAAATTACTTGTTTTCATCTTTGATCATTTTTTTCAGTTGGGTTTGCTGTCATTCCTTGGTGATTTGCAAAAGTCTTTTTTATATTCTGGATTTTCATTTCTCTTTTTTTAATGTTTTATTTATTTATTTGTTTGTTTGTTTTTATTTATTTTTTTTTTTTGAGAGAGAGACAGAGCATGAGTGGAGGAGGGGCAGAGAGAGAGAGAAAGAAGGAAACACAGAATCTGAAACAGGCTCCAGGCTCTGAGCTCTCAGCACAGATCATGACCTGAGCTGAAGCCAAACACTTAACTCACTGAGCCACCAGGCACCACTGGATTTTCATTTCTTAAAAAGCTCAAATGTCCATCAACTGATGAATGGATAAAGAAGATGTGGTTTACATATACAACGGAATACTACTTGGCAATGAGAAAAAATGAAATCCTGCCATTTGCAACAACGTGGATAGAACTGGAGGCTATTATGCTAAGTGAAATAAGTTAGTCAGAGAAAGACTGATATCATATGTTTTCAATCATATGTGGAACTTGAGAAACTTAACAGAAGACCATGGGGGAAGAGAAGGGGAAACAATAGTTACAGAGAGGGAGGGAGGCAAACAATAAGAAACTCTTATTTTTAAAAAAATTTTTTAGTGTCTTTATTTCTGAGAGAGAGAGAGAGAGCGTGAGCAGAGGAGGGTCAGAGAGAGAGGGAGACACAGAATGTGAAGCAGGCTCCAGGCTCTGAGCTGTCAGCACAGAGCCTGATGCGGGGCTCAAACCCATGAACTGTGAGATCATGACCTGAGCCGAAGTCGGACACTCAACCGACTGAGCCACCCAGGCGCCCCAGAAACTCTTAAATACAGAGAACAAACTGAGGGTTGATGGAGGGGGTCGGAGAGAGGGGGAAATGGGTGATGGACATTGAGGAGGGCACCTGTTGGGATGAGCACATGTAAGCGATGAACCACGGGAATCTACCCCCAAAACCAAGAGCGCACTGCACACACTGTATGTTAGCCAATTGACAATAAATTATATTTTTAAAATGCTTTAGGCATTGCAAGTGACTTCTATCATTACCTCAGCTGCATAGTACTTTATGTACTCTGTTGAATAGGAATCCTTAATCTTGATGGAATGAAATCTATGAAATATTTTCTGTTGGCTTATGTCATTTAAATGTAGTTTAAGAACTTCTTACCTCCCCTTAAGTACTAATATGTTTCCATTTTGTCCCATATATTTTTTCCTTTGAGCGTAATATATTCCATTTCTTATTTAGGTCTTTAATCAGGTGTGTGAAGATGGCACGTTGATTAATGGCTCAGAGACTCCACCTGTGTACCGGAGAACATAGTATCTAGCTAACTGTGCAGTGACGACAACTAAATGAGCTAATGCATTTGAAGTGCTTAGAAGCGTACCTGGCACATATAATTAAAATACATGTATTTGTTTAAGTGTAATATTTAGTACATTATTTTACATGTGACATTGTAGTAAAAAATTAAAAAGGCGATTCTAATAACTAAAGCTGGAGAAACACGATAAAGAAAGCAAAGATACTAATACCCAAGGACATCAAGACAGCAGGATAAGAAACAAGGAACAATGGCTCTAAAAAACAACCAGGAGGGGTACCTGGTGGCTCAGTAGGTTAAGTGGACGAGTCTTGGTTGCTGCTCAAGTCATGATCTCACGGCTTGTGAGTTTGAGCTCACAAGGTGAACAGACGCCCTGATGTTGGCTGATTTCTACCCTCCCTTCGCTGTCATACTCATTTCTTCCTCTCAATCAGGCACTCCGAACTCAGTGCAATAAGGACCACCTTCTACCATGCAATTTGCTGGATAAAATTTTGAAGAAAGAAGAGTGATTTTGAAGTCCATAGCTGTCACTCTGTTCAGACATAGTTCGGTGCAATCAGATCTCTGTGTTGTGCAAGAATGTGGACAGAGTAGGGTTTTCCTGCTCTGAGGTTGTCCCATATTTATTCTGGTCCTTCATTTCCCATTCCTGCGTTATGCAGCAGGAGCTCAAGAACGGTGTAAAGACTGATACCTGGATGGCAGCAGAAACAAGGATCGTGTCTACGGAGAGCAGGTAGGGCTCTCATTCTGCGTCCATCCCCACGCACTGGGCCTCCTGGACGCAGGAAGGGGTTATTCAGGTCCCCCCTGTCCCCCCTGCCCCCGCCCTGCCCCATGGGAGAGAGCCTTTGCTTAATTAGAGTTTCCCTCCAGCTTTAGCCTCACACACCCACTACCCTGCCCCGCCCCCCCCCCCCCCCCCCCCCCCCCCAGCACCTCCATCGTCCTGCTCTCACGGGTGGGTGGGCTTGCTTGCCTTGGGCCAGGACTTTGGGACCACTTAAAACACAGAGGCCCTGGAAGCCTGGAGCTATGAGATGTTCTGAAGGCATCAGTAGAAGTTTTAGACACAACTAAATTATAGAAACCCTATAAGTCTCTTCTGCTACCTGGCCTTGTAGAGAAGCAAGGGGGGAGAGTCCTTGGGACAGGGCACTGAAAGGGGGAAAGTAGCGCTGCTAGGAAATTTCATTTATCCATTTATGTGTTTATTCATCCATCCAAATATAACTACCCACTCACGCATTCATCCATCCCTTCATTCAGGGTGAACCACTGAACCCAGTGAACCACTGGGAGAAGCACCTGCCACGCCCAAGGGCACTGGAGCCTTCCATGGGCCAGGATGGGGCAGGAGCGACGTAAGGCGGTCAGTTCAATGGGAGGAAATTGGCCAATGGATTGGTTTTGACCACAGGCTTGGAAGGCCAGCACCAAATTCCTTCGTAGAATTTGTCCAGCCTCCGGAGTATTTTGTCTTGGCCCTTAATTTAACAAATCTACAATTTGGAGAAACTAGGTGAGACATTCTAAGCAAATTTCAAAAAAGAAAAGTATTCTATTGAGGGAGAAGTGTGTCTGCTTGTATATCAACACACATTACAAAGAGAGCAGTACAAAGATGTTACACAAAACGACAACAACACTAATACCACAAACCCACTAAAACTAAAAATTAAGCCAAAGTTGCCAAGGTCAACATCCGTAATACATAAGGCAATTTACGAATTGATATGAAAACCACTGGGATTTTCCTATCACACAACTATTCCGTACACCCAGCTGTTTTCTAAAATGAGCAAAGATATAAATAGATCAGTCACAGGAGAAATGCAACAGCTATTAAAATACTAATCACAAGAGTAAGAAGAGAAACACTAATGGAAATGAGGTACTTCTTGATAAGAGAGTTTAATTCTGTTAATGAAATTACCCAGTGTGAGTAAGGACTTGGCCAACAATGTGTAACAACTATCTATGAAAGAGGGTCTGCCCCAGAGTGAACCCCTCCTTTTATCTGCTCTCTTTCAAGGTTTCCTGGGAAGGAAGGTTTGGTGCATTTTCTGTGAAATGGTGCCACACTCTTGTGATTTCCCCCTGTTTCTTTGATGCCCCAGGCACATTTCAGGAAGCTGACACATTGTAGCATTCACATTTGACCTTCCCCCTGGGGCTTGTCAACACAGCTAGGCCACCCTGCAGCATTTGCTTAATTCAATACTTGGTTCCTAAGAGGGGAGAACAGAAAGGAGAAGTCACTCCCAGCATTTACATTTTGAATATGCGTCTTTGTAAAACTGCAGAAGTTCAAGCAGCTATGTACTTCTGTTTTGTCAAAACTCAATCTGCTGTATCGTCACCAGGAAGCAAGGCTGAGCTGTCTGAAAGGAAATAGAATGGGCATCAAGAAATGTGACCGCAGAAAGGCTGCAAGGATGTTGTCCTCAGCTGTGCTCTTGTTGAGGGAGAACCAGAAAGCCCCTGGAGGGCCAGCATTCATGTATTGCAGTGGATAAAATGGACTGCTTCTTCCTGCTTTGAGGAAGCGCCTTTTATATACTGAGGATCAACAAGAGCAAAAGCCACAACAACAAAATGACCAGAATAATAGGCTATAGCCAGCCTGTAACAGTTCACAAAAACCAATTGCGTGATCTCTTCCCAGTTCCGTGATAAGTTAGTACCTTGACGTAGGAGGTGGTTGGAATATTTATACCAGGGAAATTGGCAAATGCTGTGAATCAGGGCTTGTTCTGAAAGACAGTTGTTGAACACTTACCAGGATCTCAGTGTTGACACTATGTTTGTGAAATGGAATATTAAGCTGATATCAATATTAACATTGTAGAAAAAGTGTTTCATAATAAAACAGTATGTGCATAAGAAAGAAAGAAAGAAAGAAAGAAAGAAAGAAAGAAAGAAAGAAAGAAAGAAACTTAGACCCCTATCTCACACCACGCAAAGATTAATTCAAATAAATCATAGACTTAGGTGTAAGACTAAAACAATAAACTTGTAGAAGAAAACACAGAGGGAAATCTAATTTAGACCTTGGGCTAGGCCAAGAAAACAAACCCATTTACAATAGCATCAAACAAGGATGAAATACCTAGGAATAAATTTAACCAAGGAGATGAAAGATCTGTACATTGAAAATTACAAGAAATTGAAGACAAATAAATGGAAAGATACCCTGTGTTCATGGGTCAGAAAAATTTAATATCGTAAAAAAAAAAATGTTCATTCCACCCACAGTCATCTGGAGATTGAGCCAATCAATCCCTATCAAAGTCCCAATGGCATTGTTCACAGAAGTAGAAAAAAGTTTCTTTTTAATTTATGTGAAACCATAAAAATCCCTGAATAACCAATGCAATCCTGAGAAAGCAGAATAAAGCTGGAGGCATCACAATTCCTGATTTCAAACTTTATTACAGAGCTAGTGATCAGAACAGTATGGTATTGTCACAAAGACACACAGAACAGAATCCAGAAATGAACCCATACATACACGATCAACTAATATTTGACAAAGAGTTAAGACTAGCCCGTGCTCAATACCTTAGTAAGTAGAGCTGGGAAAATTGGATATTCACATGCAAAAGAGGGAAACTGGACCCCTACCTTACACCACTCACAAAAACCAACTTGAAATGGATTAAAGACTTAAACATAAGACCCAAGGCTGTAAAACTACTAGAAGAAAACACAGGGGAAATCTCCCTGACATTGGTGTTGGCAACAATGTTTTGGATGACAGAAAAGCACAAGCAACAAGGCAGAAATCAACAAGGAACTACATCAAATTCAATGGGTTCTGCCCAGCAAAAGAAATAGTCAACAAAATGAAAAGTCATCCCGCTGAATGGGAGAAAATATTTGCAAGTCATCTCACCAAAAAGGGGTTAATTTCCGAAATATACAAGGAAGCCTGATGACTCAAAAGCAACCAGAATATTCAGAGGCTGGAGGTGTTTGCTCAGCACTGCTGTGGAGCAGCCTTCAGTCAACAAGTGTGGGGCCCTTTGTTTCCTCCTCTACCTTGCTGTCTTCGTTCCTGAGACGAAGGCATCCCATCTCCGCCGGTACAAGGACGGCTCTGCCGAAGAGCCTGAGCGGGCGGTCCTGGTGTCCCCTTCCTCCCTTGACTGATGTGGATTTACCCACATCAGCTTTCATGCCTCTGCCTCCCCTTCTCCCTGAGTTGATCTTTCTGCAAAAGATCTTAGAGCTGCAGAAGCTTCTCTTCACCTTCGCTCTATAGGACCTGAACAAACACACAGACTCTTGTCCAAAGAATATTACAGATCAGAACCCAAGGACACAGCAGGTAAAATCACCATTGTGGGTGATGAGCTGATAAACGAAATGTGGTACATCCATCCAGCTCTATTACTCAGCAATAAAAAAATGAAGCACCGGGGTGCCTGGGTGGCTCAGTGGGTTAAGCGCTGGACTTCGGCTCAGGTCATGATCTCACGGTTTGTGAGTTCGAGTCCCACATCAGCTCTCTGTTATCAGCACAGAGCCTGCTTTGGATCCTCTGTCTTCCTCTCTCTCTGCTCCTCCCCACCCCCACTTCTTTTTTTCAAAAATAAACATTTTAAAAAACATAAAGAAAATATGAAGTACTGGTGTACAAAACCTTGAAACGTGCTAAGTGAAAGAAGCCAATCACAAAAAACCACTTAGCCTATGACTCCATTCATGCTAAGTGTCTGGAAAAGGCCAATCTATGGGGACAGAAAATAGGACTAGGGGTTGCCTCAGGCTAGGGCAGCAGTAGAGGGTTGTTGGTGATGGGAGGAGGAGGGATCATCACAGGCATAGGGCTTCTCCTTGGGACATTGATGAGCATGTTCCAAAATTGATTGTAGAAATGGTGGCACAGTTTTGAGTATACTAAAAACCACTGAGTTTTATACTTTATTTGGGTGAATTACATGGCATGTGAATCATAATATATCAGTAAAGCTGTTATATCAGTAAAGGAAGGAAGGAAGAAAGGAAGGAAGGGAGGGAGGCAGGAAGGAAGGAAAGAAGGAAGGAAGGAAGGGAGAGAAGGAAGAAGGGAAGGAGGGAAGAAGGCGGGAAATAGGGCACCAGTGGGCAGGGTTTGACATATAAAGAACATGGCAGTGTGTGACATACAGTGACCCATATGCCACATTAGCAGATGCAAAGACCTGGAAGTGAGGGCGCTTGGCTCATTTCAGGAACTAGATGGCCCATATAGGCAAGAACGCAAGGTGGAGTGGAGGGAGCCAGGAGAGAGAAGTGGTTGGGTGGGGAGGTGGGTCCAGCGGGAATCTGACCACCAGAAGCCTTGGAGACCAACCAAAGGTTAAGGTCTTACCCAACAGCAAAGGAGTCTCAAGCTTAGGAGTGCCTTGACCAGATTTGCGATTTGCATTTTAGAAAGATCATTTTGGCCATAAAAAGGATTAGGAGAGGGTCAGACAGGAGGCGGGGGCTCCTTATCAGTAAGTAGCTGTGGTTCTCAAGCGATGAGTGCTGGTCGTCGGACACGGGACAGCGGCACTGAGGACAGAGCCAGGTGGATTGGGATTCAGGAAGAAGGATCGGCCACACTGTGCTGTTGATATGGGTGTGAGGGGCAGGGACTCCGGCTGTCTGTCTCTAGCAGAGGCTGTTACCAGTTGCTGAGTCTGTGAACCCAGCTCGGGCGGGGTGGGGGAGGGGAGTGTTAATGATGAATTGGGTTCTGGGTGGACGTTTCCAGCGGCAGCAAGGTGCTCGGGGGTATCAGGAGACAGGCACCCCCAGAAGGTCTTCTGAATGTCAGCATTTAGTAAGCAAGAGATCTCAGACAAAACCTGGCCTTCTGGCTTCTCTGGAAAACCAGAACCTCTAGCAGCCACGCTGGGCTTGCCTTCACTCTTTCCCAGGGCGGCAGCTGCAGTCTGCACAGACATGTGACCCTCGGCTTGGGTTTCTGTGACCCTTGGAGCTAAGAACTCCTTTACATTCTTACAGGGTTGTTAAAACAAAGAAGAATGAGTGACAGAGATGACATGTGGCCACGAAGCCTACAGCACTTGTGGCCTCTGGCCCGTTAGGAAAATGTCTGCCGACCCTGCCCTTGGCAATCAGCTGCTCGTGCTGAGTTGCGCCCCCCCCTCTTTCCGAGGCTCTCCCGCCCCCTGGTTGCCCCAGTCCCCACCCCTCCCTTTCACCCTCACTCGTGTGCGGTTTCTCCCTGGCCCCCCGCGGGACCCTGCCTCAGGAAGTGTGACAAAGGAGAATAGGGGCAGAAGCCAAGGCAAACAACCTTCCAGAAACAGGCAGGGGAAGCCTGCGGGGAGCGAGGGATGCTAGGAGGCGAGAAGAGAGGTGAGAGGACGGCATTCCAGGAGACAGGTGGTGGACGGGCGTCTGGCCGGCTCAGCAGCTGGGCCGGGGGACGCTTGCCGTGGGGGCCGTGAGGCTCCGTGGAACGGGGAATGACCGGGAACACAAGCGTCGGATTGGAGCCGGTTGGGGGACAGGCGGCTTGAAGCTTAGCTGTGAACACAGACAGGGGGCGAGATGAGGCAGCAGCTGGAGGGATCCAGGGAAAGACTTCATCGAACGGGAACGGAAGAGGTGGAAAGCTGGGGCAAAGCTGATGGCTTGCTGTCTGGGGAGGGGACTGGGAGGGACAGGACTCCCCCTCACGTGCGTCCGGTGAGGACGGGGCTGGGAGGGGTGTGCGTGCAGGAAAAGTTCAAGGATTTCTAGCAAAAGTGAAGAGTGTTTCGCCCTGATGGCTTCTATTTTTTTGGCGAAATAAAGGAGGGGGCCGCCTGCTGAGGAGGGCAGGGGGACAGCTGGGAGAATTCTAGAGCGAGGTTTGAAACCCGTGTGGCGCAGTGGGGAAACTCAGAAGTGCTGCTGGGTGGCTCTGAGAAGGCCACCAAGCCTGGCGGCTGGGGCTCGTGGGGGCTCCTGCTCTTCCTGGCTTCGCCGTGTTCCCGAGCCCAGGTAGCAGGTGGGCATGCCAGCCCCGAGCCTGTGAGTCCGGAAGGTGGACCTGTCCCTCCCCCTGCTCCCCCCCCCGCCCGGATCACTGTTTAACTGGCCGGGAGTCAGACTACTTGGCAAACACAACACATCTGAATCCAACTGGAATTTTCAGCCGAGCAGGGAAGATACGTTCTTTTTGTGAAATGTGCTATGTTTACAATTTAAAACCCAGAAGAGGGGCGCTGGGCGGCTCCGTCGCTTAGGCATCCGATTCTTGGTTTCATTCGGCTCAGGTCACAAGCTCACGGTTCATGGGTTCAAGCCCCGTGTAGGGCTCTGCGCTGAGAGCACGGAGCCTCCTTGGGATTCTCTGTGTCTCGCACTCTCTCTCTGCTCCTCCCCTGCTCATGCTGTCTCTCTCTCTCAAAATAAATAAACTTAAAAAAATTTTTTTTAAACACAGAAGAAAAGAAAAGTAGAAGGAGCCCTTCCTTAAAATCTTGCCTTCCAAACCGATACAATTAAACACGAGTTACAAATGATCATCTGGCCACGTAGCTGGGCAGGAGGTCACTCCCAGCAGCCTCAGCTCGGGCTGGGAGGAAAGACCCAGACCCAAACGTTCTGCATTTTGCTACGACTTCTTTCCAGCCAGGAACGTGTGACTCTCGTAACCTCGTGCTTGTTCCCTGTTTTACTTTAACCGCATTTTGTTGTCAAGGTAATGAGCTGGTCATGATGAAGGAAACTTCCTGAAAAGGAAAGAGAAGATAATCCTCTTCTATGAACCTGTTTATATATATATATATTTATATATATATATATATATATATATATATATTTTTTTTTTTTTTTTGCATGTGACACTCTAGTCATGCATTTTCTAGAGCTGGTCACTGCGCTTTTTTGGGTGGTTTTTTTTTTTTTTTTTGGTCATCTGCTTTCTCACATTTTCTAAAAGGTATATTGTTCCCTGTTCCTCCCCTCCACACCCAACACTCAGGGGAAGGTGCAGACACGACCTAGGGGGGCTTGCGGGGACCCTGCCTGTCCTTGTCCCCTAGCACGTGGCTCGTGTGCTCCCCCTGCTAGGCCACCTGGGAGCCTCAGAACACCCCAGGCCCTCCCCGGGCCCTTCCACTCTTACTGTGGCTGCTGACCAGCAGTGCCCACTGGGTAACGTCCCTTGGGTGACCTGAGCGTCACCTGCCAGCAGTGATTATTCTGTTTGGTTATTTTGCTGCTCCAGGTGACACACGCCTGCCTCACACATGTCCCCCCGCAGGGGTGCGCCCACAGAGGTGCTGGGAGTGAAGATGCAGGTATGAGGGCCAGTTCCGGTATCGCCCAGATGTCACTCCCCAGTGCTGCTTATAAACACGCCTCTCTCTGGGGGCGCCTGGGGGGCTCAGTGGGTTAATGTCCAACTTCGGCTCAGGTCATGATCTTGCGACTCATGGGCTCAAGCCCCGTGTCGGGCTCTGTGCTGACAGCTCAGAGCCTGGAGCCTGCTTCGGATCCTGTGTTTCCCTCTCTCTCTGCCCCTCCCTTGCTCATGCTCTGTCTCTCTCTCAAAAATAAATACATGTTAAAAATAATTAAAAAACATGCCTCTCTTTTGAGAATCTCCATCTGCCTGTGCCTCTCTCCCGGCCCCCTATCATTCCCACCCCTCTTCCCCCCACCCCACCCGTCTTCCCCCATCCCTCTTCCCTCCGCTCCCCTTCACCCTTTGTCTGATGTCTTTCTTCTGGATGCTCAGTGGATTCTCAGTAGGGTTTACATCTGACAAAGACTCTCTCTCTGCTTGACTCAATTTTTGTCAGACTCTTAAACCTTCTCCTAGGCCCATCCCCCCACCTTCCTTTTAAGATCCGGCTTTAGCAAGGACTGCCAAGTCATTTTAGTAAAGATCTCCGCCCTCCATATCTGATAGAGACCCCTGCTCCATCCTCCCCGGGCGGTACCTGCTCACCCTGACCTGCCCCAGTGAGAGCCCCGCCTTCACTTCAATGTTTCCTCTTTGTAACTCTTCCCACCCCCACCCCTGCCCTGCTCCTCCACTCGCCCATGCTGTGTTTGGACTTGAGCCTTATCTTTCTCCCTCACCGCAGAATGCCATCCCATCTGTCTGGGTAGCCTCCCCTCTAATAAAGTCGAATAAAGTCGGCCTCACGGTGCTTGAACAAGAATATCCCCTCAAACAAACCCCACCTGTCCCAGTGAATAGCTGTGTCGCTCTGGGCAAGTGACTTTTTACCTTTCCCTCTTGAACTCTTTGACCTCAAAGCCTTTGCCTCCTCCACCCCCAGCCACCCACGCTCGTAGACCCTGTCACCTCCAGGATCTGCCTCACCAGGAAATCTTGAACTTACCTCCCCTCTTCTAACCACAACTTCCCATAGCTCCTGTCCCCTCACGACGTACTCACAGGCTGCCGGCTCGATCCCCACCCCCCCACCCCCAAGCAGGAGCTCTGGCCTCTGGGACTCGCCATCCTTCCTGCTCATCACCATCCCCTGGCTGTCTCGACTTAATTCTTTTTAAAAAAAATTTTTTTTTAATGTTTTATTTATTTCTAGGAGAGAGAGAGAGAGAGACAGCATGAGCAGGGGAGGGTCAGAGAGAGAGGGAGACACAGAATCTGAAACAGGCTCCAGGCTCTGAGCCGGCAGTCAGCACAGAGCCCGACGCGGGGCTCGAACCCACGAACCACGAGATCATGACCTAAGCGAAAGTCGGACGCTTAACCGACTAAGCTACCCAGGCGCCCCTCGACTTAATTCTTGATCCAGGACAAACGGTCACTGCCTCAGTCCATCTCTTGCCGCCATCTTCTGCAGCCTGTCCTTCTGGCACATCTGCCTGGAAGACCCCCAGCCTGGATTCCATCTGGCACTTCCCCTCGTGTTTTCACACCCAGCCCTCCTAGACGTATTGGCCCAGGTGTGAGTGCAGCACAGATGCGTGGTCTCGAAGTTCGGCTGGGCCCCTGGCACCCAAGACAGCTGCATCTATAATTAGAAACCATGTGGTCAAATCCTAGCTCTGCCATTTCAAGGCCATGCAGTGCTTGTGACTTCGTGTCTGTAAGGCTTGGTTTCCTCACGGCCAAGTGGGAAGCACCTGCACGCTGTCCTCTCTGGAGCCTCCGGGAGGCCCCGGGCCGGGCACGCAGCCCACCTTCCGTAATGTCAGCGTCACCCGCTGTGAGGCATCACTGTTGCCCGGCAGCCTCTACCTGCGAGCAAGCAGAGGCCTCCTTGAAACTACTCCCAGCGGTTCTAAGCCTTTGCCCTCCTTCCTCGGCCCTTAGCCCCACCGGTCTCTTGCTTAATCCTCCACCACCAGCCTCGGCCTTCGTGGAGGAGCCCGAGTCACCAGGGCGAGGTTCGCCATTCTGCCTTTTCTCTGCACCCTCTGCCCATTCTTAGTCCCTTCCCCGTGGCCTGCAGATCCAACCAGCCCTTCTCCCCACCCCGCATCGGCTCCAGCAACAGACCCCCCCCCCCACTCTCTTATGCCTTCAACCTCTCCTTCTAGCACACAGAGTGGGCTCAAGTCTCTCCTAGCAAAAAGCAAACCCCTAAAGAGACTTGTGCATCTAAGAAGAAGGAGCCACTATATTTTTTCCTATTCTCTTCTCTAAGCACAACTAAAAGCCCAGGGTGTTGTACGTGAGACAGACACAAGGCTCTGAACGTTGAAAGAAAAGAGGGCAGACTGACTAGGGATCCCAGGACTACAGGAATGACGTGGTAGTGAGTTCCTGGGTTTTCCTTTCTGTTTTCTTAATCTTTATTTATTTTTGAGAGAGAGAGAGAGAGAGAGAGAGAGAGCAAGCAGGGGAGGAACAGAGAGCAAGAAGGAGACACAGAATCTGAAGCAGGCTCCAGGATCCGAGCTGTCAGCACAGAGCCCGACGCAGGGCTCGAACTCACAAACAGCAAGATCATGACCTGAGCCGAAGTCAGACACTTAACCAACTGAGCCACTCAGGCGCACACACCCTTTTCTGAAAATGTAAGTTCAAGTTAGTTAACGTTCAGTGTAATTTTGGCTTCAAGAGTACAACCTGGTGATTCATCTCTTACAGATGACACCCAGTTGCTCAAAAGTGCCGTCCTTAATGCCCATCCCCCATTTAGCCCACCCCCCACCCACCTCCCCTCCAGCAACCCTGTTTGTTCTCTCTAGTTAAGAGTCTCTCATGGTCTTCTGTTGTACTCATAGACCCCAAAATTAAAGCTGAAGAAACTACAGGTGGGAGGGGGCGGGAAGCCCTGCCCAAAGTCTGCTCTCCAGAACTCCCCTGCAGGGGTGATGTCAGTGGAGGCCAGTAGGGAGCAGGGACTCTCACCCCCACTGCACTGCAACTCCCTCAGGTGTCAGTACTGGAGACCGTATGGGGAGCCTGGACTTCCACCCCATCGACAGGACCCAGGTGCCCCACCCCTCCCCGGCACCTTGATGGGTGGGGGGGGCGGGGGTCTCCCAGAGAGTCAGGATTTTCACCATCATCTTGGGGTGAGGAGGCCACCACCCCATCCCCCATGCGGTCAGAGGAGGCCACATGGGAGGCAGGAAGGAGGCACCTCTGCTCTTCTGGGCCAGGGGTATCAGTGGAACCCTCGCAGGGACTGGAACTCCCACCTCTGCCCTGTAAGGACCAGCCTCATCCCTTCTGGGACCAACGCAGGTCTTGTGGGAAACCTGGGCTTCCGCACTCACTTGATAGAAACCAGGCAATGCCCTCCCTTCCCCTGTCAAAAGCAGCTCACACAGAGGGTTTGAGTAAGTTCCAAGGTCTCGTAACATAAGGCCCCAAGTTTTCAGGTTTTAGAAATTGTGATGTACACACACACACATATAACTTACTACTTAACCCTTTTTACGTATATAGTTCAGTGGCAACAAGTACTTTCACGTGGTTGCACAAACATCACCACCATCGGTTCCCATCACTTGTTCATCTTCCTGAGCTCAACTCTGTACCTGCTAAACACTAAGGAGTAAAACATTAAAAGTACCCCCCACCCGCCCCCAGCAACCACCGTTCTGTGCTGTCTCTATGGAAATGGGTATTATAGGTCTTCACGTAAGTGGAATCATAGAGTATTTGTTTTTTGGGGGTCTGACTTATTTCACTCAGCATAACGTTTATCTATATTGTAGCCTGTATCAGAATCTCCTTCCTTTTTTTAAGGCCGAATGATATTCCATCATATGCACATACCACGATTTGTTGATCCATTCATCCATCTGCCCACATTTGGGTTTTTTCTATTTTTTTGGTGATCGTGAGTGTCTTTTGCTTCCCTAGTTAATTCCTAAGTATTTTATTCTTCTTGCTGTTACAGTTAATGCAGTGGGTTCTTAATTTCCTTTTCAGTTTATTCATTGTTAGCATGGAGATATGCAACCAATTTGAGGTGTTGATTTTGTGACCTGAAACTTTGCCGAATTCGTTTAGCAGTTCTTACAGTTTTTGTGTGTGCGGTGGGGGGGGGGGGGGCGCATCCTTAGAGATGATGTGATCTGTGAACAGAGATCATTTTCATTCTTTTCCAATTTGGACGGCTTTTATTTCTTTCTTTGTCTTGCCCATTTGCTCTGGCAAAGTCTTCCAGGACTGTGTTAAACTGAAGAGGCAAAGGCAAGCATCTTTGTCTTGTTCCTCATCTTTGATTAAAAACTTTATTTTTTTCACCATAGAGTCGGATGTTGGCTGTGAGTTTTTCATACATGGACTTTGTTATGTTGAGGTACTTCAGTTTGTAGTCCCTTGGGTATTTTTATAATGAAAAGTTGTGGATTTTGTCAAATGCTTGCTCTGTGCCACTTGAGATGACCATGTGGGGTTTTTTCCTTCATCCTGTTAATGTGATGTATTATATTGAGTTTTGTGCCCTGAACTGTCATTGTATTCCAGGAGTAAATCCCATGTGGCCATGGCATATAATTTTTTAATATGCTGCTGAATTCAGTTTGCTAGCATTTTGCTGAAGATTTTTCACAACATCGATGCACAGAGATAGTGGTCTGTGGTTTTCTTGTCTCTTCTTCTGGCTTTGGGACTGGGGTAGTGCTGGCCTCATAGATATGAGTGAAGTATAAACTTTCCTCTTCAATTTTTTTTGAAAGATTCAAGAGGGATTGGTTTTACTCCTTCTTTAAGTGTTTGGTAGGATTAACCAGTTAAGCCATTGAGTCCAGGGCTTTTCTTTGCTAAGAAGGTTTTGATGGCTGATTCACTCTCCTCACTAGTTATAGGTCTATTCAGATTCTCTATTTGTTCCTGATTCAGTTTTGGTAGTTTGTGTATCTTTAGGAATTTATCCATTTCATCTGAGTTATCTAATTTTCTGTCATGCAGTTGTCTATAGTACTTTGTTATAATCCTTTTATAATCCTTTGTTATAATCCTTTCTGTAAAATCAGTAATAATGTCCCCACTTTCATTTCTGATTTTAGTTATTTGAGCTTTGTCTCCTTTTTATGGTCAGTGTAGATTTGTCAATTTTGTTGATTTTTTTCTCTGAAGAACTAAATGCTGGTCTTGTTCATATTCTCTATTGTTTTTCTCTTCTCTTTTTAAAAAATTTATCTCTACCTTAATCTTTATTATTTCCTTCCTTATTCTAGCTTTAGGTTTACTTTGCTCTTTTTTTTTTTTTCTAGTTCCATAAGGTATAGAGTTAGATTGTTGATCTGAGACCCTTCATCTATTTTAATGTAAGCATGTATAGTTATCAAAATTTTCAGGTTTTGATAAAAAAAAATTACTCATCTTAGCAAGGATCAGGAAGATCTGAAACTGAAGTTTTAAAAAGAGAATCAGTGGATTCCACACCAAGAGATTTTATAATTATTCGACAAGAACTTCAAGCAGCTATCATAAAAATGCTTCAGCAAGCAATTATGAGAACCCTTGAAAAGAGGAAAAATAGAGTCTCAACAAAGAAATAAAAGATATAAGAACCACGTGAAAATTTTAGAACTGAAAAATACAATAACCAAAATTAAAAAAATATCACAAAAATAAAAACCTCAGAAGATGCGTTCAACAGTAGACTAGAGGATGTCAAAGAAAAATTGCCAGACAGAAATAAAGAGGCAAGGAAGATTTTATTCAAGACAATTCCATTAGCAATCAAAACCTTTGCATTAGGGAAGATTGAACTCAATTCTGTTGGAACAAAAAGGAGAGTTTTTAACTGTGGGAGTAAGACAGCGGAAAAAGTATTGGAGGATGTAAATTGGGTGATTGGTCGATGGGATTAAAACCATCCGTGTTTGTGATTGGTGCTTATCAAGGATAGGCTCTGACCGCACCCCTCCCCCCCCCCCCAGTGCCTTGTCTTTCTTGATGGTAACATTTCAAACGGATGGCTCCCAGGTCCTCGAGAAAGACATTCCCGATTGTAAAACTTACATAAGTCTGGAAGATTTATATAGGAAATCTGGTGTCTGTAGTTTATTTCAGCACATTTCTGTTGTTGACATACTAAATGAATCTTGTGTTGAGGCTTACTTACTAATGCAAGAAAGCAGACATTAAACAGGAGAATTTCTATGGAAAGAAAAAAAAAAGACTAGTGATTAGAGCATTGTACACCCAGTTTCTGACTTCAAAGGATGGCCAGTTGAGGAGATTTATGGACACTGGATTCAAAGAGTCTTTGGACAGTTGAGTAAAGATGGCAATGTGACAGATTTCCCAGTTTGCAGATGGCACTAACATCAGAGAGATTTTGATAAGATTGTCCCCAGTCATGAGTATTTCCTGGAACAGAGCATGGATGGTGTGGGAGTCCCAGTGATCTTCCAGAGTGGCCCCCAGCTCAGCAGCTCCAGTCACAGAGTGTCCACCGGCTCTGTCATGGTGATGAGTCCTATATCAAGCCATCCAGCTTCTGCTCTTAGGGCTTCTGTAGATCCTGAGGGGAAAGCCCAGCTCCAAAGCAACTGAGCCCCCCAACAAAGAGCCGGGCACTCAGAGTTTAGTTCTCACTGACACCAATTCAGGAGGATGGGAGAAATTGGAACGATTCATTTGAGAGAGTTGTATCCAGACACAGAAGGAAAACAAGAAGAACTGAGAATTTGGTACTGACCAACAAATTGTGTAAGAGAACAGGATCCAGTCTGATTTACAGACAGGTAACAAAACCTCCCAGTTTACAAAGAGGTGAAAAATAGCTCAAAGACAACGAACAAAATGAGGACCTGATAATCCACAGGATGTACTACAGTTTTCTATTAAAGCACAACCTTTCTATGGTCACTTCCCCTTTGGGTCAGATCATCAAAATAAGATTATTCTTGTTTACAAAATATTTGTAATTTCATTAGTTTTGGCCTGATTATTCACACAAGTTCAGAAAGAAAGGTAATTGACCACATAGGCTTTTTTTTTTTTTTTTTTTTTAGTTTAGTTTGCTAAAATTTTTCATGAGGAATCTCAGATTGGACTTTTAAAAGCCCCTCCAGGCTAAGACACTAAGCCAAGAATTCAACACTAGACTTCACCTGCAGTATCTACAGATTTGGGTGAATTCCTTTCTTCTTGAGGTCCCCAAAATATGCTGGGCCTGCCAGGAAGTGACCCTTTTACTCACTGCTAAGGCATGGGAACTCTGTAAGCCGAGTTTTCCCGAGAAGACTTTGTAAACTGGGACTGTTTTCTCAAGAGGTCTATGTAAACACCAGTTCCAGAAGGTCATTCTTAATTCCTTAAGACTTCCAGGTCATATCTGACTCTGTCCATCCTTCTTAAATATGACATTTCAGTCAAAGTCATACAAGTCTTGGTTGTATTAATCATTTTTTCCCCAACGATTACAAGGAGGACAGATTCTTATCTAAAGTACACAAAGAGTTATACTACCATGAAAATAAGAATACTCAGTATTAGTTTCTGAACTCTGGCAAGGAGAAAAAGACAAATGTTTCATGTCTGCTTACAAAAGTATAATCTACTACACTGGCACGAGTTATAAGTAGTTGAAGAAAAAAGAAAAAGGGATTCTTTATATTCAGAAAATAGAACACTAAACCATCACTGATACTCCAAACAAAAGCCAGAATCATCCTTTACCAGTGAATTTAGTCCTATGTTACTAATTTTTGTGATGCTCCATCTTGGGTTAGCAAGTGCATGAATCCATTGGTTTCTGTCTGAGAGATCTGAAAATTCCGATTCAGTCCAATGGTATGGGACAAAGTTTTTCAAGAAACCCCATCAGAAGACTGTGCCCCAGAATTCCTGACATGGTTCTTTCCATAGGTTTCTGAGATGAGACAGTCCCTTTTGGCTGTAGACAAGCATGTTGGTCTGTAGTTGGTCATCAGTGTTTTCAGGGAAACATCCGAGTAAAACAAAAACTACCTGTGGATAACAAAAGACTTAAAATGATGTGGTTACAGATCTGATCAGTGTTCGTTTGACAAAGAAACATGGCTGCTTCTATAGCATTCAACATTTAAAACTAAGAGCTAGAATTATGCCTGGTAACTCTCTTCTAACATCAGGCAAAGCCGCCCGTGGATATATCAAGGAACTAGGAGCACATCGACGAATTTCTAGGAACTTCATACAATGTAGAAAACATTTCTATTAATAATATTTTGCCCATGCAAATATAACCTAATGAAGATTGAACATTTCTTCTTATTTGACAGTGCTTCCCATGCAACTCAACGTCTCAAATAAACCTAATTATTTTTAACATCTCTCTTTTTACAAGGTGAAGAAACAAATTCTTTTTGTTTTTCCAGGGACCCTCTTAAGAAATCTCAAGGTCAGTTTGAATCAAGATTTCATTCAGAATTTGATTTGGGGCAGCCCCTGGGTGGCTCAATTGGTTAAGCATCTGACTCCTGATTTCAGCTCAAATCATGGCCTCACAGGATCGGGATGGAGCTCCATGTTGCCTGGGGGCTCCGCACTGACAGCAAGGAACCTCCTTGGGTTCTCTCCCTCCCTCTCTCTGCCCCTCCCCCACACATATGCACTCTCTCAAAAGAAATAAACAGTGGAAAAAAAAAAGGGGGCACCTGGGTGGCTCAGTCGGTTAAGCATCTGACTTCAGCTCAGGTCATGATTTCACAGTTCATGAGTTTAAGCCCCACATAGGGCTCTGTGCTGACAGTTCAGAGCCTGAAGCCTGCTTTGGATTCTGTGTCTCCCTCTCTCTCTGCCCCTCCCCGTCTCATGCTCTGTCTCTCTGTCTCTCAAAAATAAATAAACATTAAAAAAAACAAAAAACAAAAGAAAACACGATTTGATTTGGGAAGGGAAAATACTAAGAGTTGTCAAAAATATTTTTAAAAGTTTGAACACTTGGAAAATGGGATCATGGGTCACTAGGAAACTGTTTGGCCACCTATTTAGCCAAAGTGATAATAAAAAAAATTCAACATTTGGTGAAATCCAACATTCATTCATGATAAAGACTCTCAGGAAAAACAGGAAAATAGAGAAACTCCTTCAACTTGATAAAGAGCATTCACAAAAACCTATAGCTAACATTATACTTAGTGATGAGAGACTGACTGCTTTCCCTCTAAGTTTCAGAAAAAGGCAAAAATGTCTACTTTCACCTCTTTTAGCTGACATATACAGGAAATTCTACCTGTGCACTAAGCCAAGCAAAAGAAATAACATGCACATACATTGGACTGAAAGAAATAAAATTGTCACTATTTGCAGGTGACATGATTGTCTATGCAGAATATACCCAAGGAATCTACCAAAACAAACAAAAAAAACCTCTAGAACTAACAAGTGACTTCAGAAATGTCACAGAATACAAGACAAATATACATAAAAAGTTCTATTTGTACATATTAGCAATGGAAATTGAACACCAATATTAAATACAATTTATAAGCACTCAAAAACAACAACAACAATAACTCAGCAAATACTTAGGTGTAAATCTAACAAAGCCTGTATAGGAAGAGTACACTGAACACTACAAAATACTGAGGGAAGAAATCAAAGATCTGAATAAATGGAGAGACTTACCATGTTCATGGATTGGAAGACTCAACATAGTAAAGGTGTCAATCCTCCTCAAATTGATATACAAGTTTAACATTCAAAGTTCCTTTCAAAATCCCAGATAGATTTCTATAGAGACAGACAAGATTGTTCGACAATTTCTATGGAAGGCGAAGGAGCTAGAACAGTTAAAACATTTTTGAAAAAGAATAACAAAATGGGAGGAATCACTCCACTCTATTACGGGTACAGTAATCAAGATCGTGTGGATCTGGCAGACGGAGAGACACACAGGATAATGTAAGAGAATAGAGAACCCAGAAAGAACCCACCCAAATATAGCAAACTGATTTTGACAAAGATGTCAAAGCAATCATTAGAAGAAGGATTGTCTTTTCAACAAACTGTGGTTGAGTAATTGTATGTCTATAGGCAAAATAATAATAATAATAAACTCAACCCAATCTTGCATTTATTTAAAAAGTAACTCAAAATGGATCTTAGGTTTAATGTAAAATGGAAAACTATAACACTTGTAGAAAATAACGTGAAAGAAAATCTTTGAAACCTATGACTTGTGAAGAGCTCCCAGACATGACACCAAGGCATAATCAATCCATAGAATGAAAATTAAAAGGCTGGGCTTCATCCGAGGAGTGGGGGGGTACTTTTACTCTGTAAAAGACTCTCTTACGAGGATGGAAAATCAAGCTACAGACTGGGAGAAAATCTGCAAACCACACAGCTGATAAAACTCCTATCTCCAATATATAAAGCTCTCTCAAAGCTCAACATTAAAAAACTCCAGTTAGAAAATGGGCAAAGACAAGAGCAAAGAGTTCACTGAAGAGGATGCAGAGATCGCAAATAAGCACATGAGAAGTTATTCGACCTCACTAGCCATTAGGGAAATACAAATTAAGACCACGAGGAAATATCCCCATACTTCCTGCAGGCCAGGATTCAGAGAAGCTAGTCACTCCTATATTGCCGGTGAGAATGTAAATGCTGCAGCCACCCTGGAAAAGAGTGTGTTATTTTCTTTAAAAACAAAAGATGCAACTACCATATGATATAGCAATGGAAATATCTGGCATTTATCCCAGAGATATACAAACGTATGTCCACACAAAAACCTGTACATGGTTGTTAATAGCAGTTTTATTTGTAATAGCCCCAAATGGGAAAAAACCAAAATGGCGGACTTAATGGCTGAATGGTTAAACTGTAGTACATCTACCCCATGGGGTGCTACTTAGCAATTGCTAGGAATGGACCACTGTGTATACACACAATAGCTTGGATACAGATCTCAAGGGCACTATGCTGAGGGGGGAAAATGTCAAAACATTACGTGTTCTACAATTTAATTTGTATTAACATTCTTGAAATGAGAAAATTATAGAGACAGAAAACAAATTAGTGGTTGCCAGGGGTTAGGTGAAGGGTAGAGGGAGGAAAAGAGGGGGCTCAGTGTGATTATCAGGGAGTAGCCTTTCTGTAGTTTGTGGGGACGGAACAGTTCTGTATCTTGATTGGGATAGTGAAGGCAGGAATCCACACATACAATGAAAATGACATATAAACGTTACATAATAAAAAAAAAAAGTAGCATTCCACCAGAGTCAGATCCTTGTTATTGATATTATACTACAAGTATGTACTATATACTACAAGTTTCTCCTTTGGAGAAACTGAGTGGAGCGTCCTTGGGACTTCTCAGCACTTACTATTCACTAGCTGGGAATCTATAATTATCCTGAAATAAAAAGGCTTTTAAAACCTTTGAAAAAGATTAATAGCTTTGAAATCAGATAGATCTAATCTTTTTTTTTTTTTTTAAATCACCTTCCTTTTCCCCCTAAGCTGTGGCCCAAACTTTGCCTTTTTCTTCACATTCAATGTTCCCAAAAGAGCTGCCCGCATTCTGCCTCCGCTTCACTCCCCACTGACTTTTCGGCCCCCACACCCTCCACGCTACCCTCCACCGGCAACTTCCTGGTTGCGAAATGGGACTGAAACTGCTTGGTACTTGTTGCACCCTAAAGGTGCAGGACGAGAAGAGAAGAAGCGAGCCAGAGAGAGACATCTGTGGGGCAAATCTGCCTGTTTCTCTCCAAATTAAAACCTCTTTGGTGGCTCCTCATCACCTTTATGACAAAATTTATCCTTCTGTCCAATGAATGTTTATGGCACACCTGTTAGGCATCAGCCAGTGTTCTGGGCACGGGGACAGACTATGCAGTAGCTTTTCCTTGGTTGAACAATGAAAAAGCAATGTCCTTATCTTCATGGAGCACCCATTCTACTAGATGCTGGTGTGGGAGACAGAAAAGAAACAGAAGAAAAATAAAGCAGGCTAGGTGGCCGGAGTGGCACGGTATAGGAGGATATGCTTATCAGGCGAAGCGTCTCTGCTTAAATGATGACATTTGGGGCAGAGGCCTGAGGGAAGTGAGGAAGAAAGCCTTTCATCTATCCAAGGGAAGAGCATTCTGGGTAGAGAGGGAGGCAAATGCAGAGGTTGGGAGGGAGCGCGCTTGCAGAATAGTAATGACACTGATGGGGCTGGAGCGGGGGGGGGGGGGGGGGGGGGGGGGGGGGGCTGGAGGGTGTGGAGGAGGGATGGGCTCAGAAGGGTGATGGGACCAGATCAGTAGGACCTTGGATACAGGACAAGCGGACAGGGAGCTTCTCATGACCCGGCCCCTTCCACCGCACTCTCCACCTTGTGCTCTACAATCTGGCTGTCCTGTAGCTGCCTTGAACACCTGTTCCTCTCAGCCTGGCCAAGCCCTACTTATTCAAAGATCCATTTGGACACACACTCTCCTGGGAGGCTGTCCCTGCCCCCAGGCTACATGGGGCACTCCTCCGCCCGCTCTCTTGGATCTTCTAAGAGCTCTTACCTCTACGACTGGGAGTTCTCTCTCTAGGCTGGTCACTGTTGTGTGCCCAGCCTCTGGTGCAGTGATGGCTAAGAACAGACACGGATATGTTTGAATGACTGACCGTCTGGCCCCTCTGGCCTCTCCTGAGCAGAGAGGTGGGTGCCCCAGTGTGTCCTTCTTTGGTTCTGAGCGACGGCTCAGTCGGAATCCATTCTGTGTCCCAAACACGTGTGCCTGGCTCTCGGTTCAGGCTGTGTGGGGCAGGGTGCCGCCCAAGGCACAGGTGGCCTCTGAGTACTGGGGCAAGTATAATAAACTCAAGAGGAGGAACTGAAGGTACCAAGTTAATAAATGATGTGCTTCTTCCAAATCTTGTGTTCTCACCAGCATGTGATCTTGTTCTGACTCAGTGAATCATCTGAGATTGGCATCTTCATTTATTTCAGAGAAAGCATTCTGGGGAAGCATGGGGTTGGATGATCTACTCCTGCACAGCTTGGGGGTGTGTGGTGGGGATGACCAGTGCGCTCTAGGATTGCACTTTGGATCCTAAAATCGTTCATTCCTTTTGACCCCAGAACTTCACTTCTAGACATGATCCTAAAGAACTAATCAGAAATATTTGTGCAAGAGTATTCAGTGTGTGGGGGGGGGGGGGGGGCACTGGGTGGCTCACTCATTTAAGCATCTGGCTCTTGATTTCGGCTCAGGTCATGATCCCAGGGTTGTGGGATCGAGCCCTGTGTCAGGCTCTGTGCTGAGCATGGAGCCTACTTAGGATTTTCCCTCTCCCTCTCTCTCTGCCCCTCCCCAACTTGCACGCACGTGCGCGCACGCGCGCGTGGCTCCTCCCTGACTCCCACACATGCACATAGACATACTCTCTCTCTCAAAATAAATAAATTTTTTAAAAAAACCTTTTTAAAAAAAACAGTGCTGTACTAGCATTCATATTGAAAAGTGGGAGGTGGCCTAAGTAAGTTCCTCACACATGTGCCTGGTTAAGTAAATATGGCACAGCCCTACGACAAGCTGTATATGATCCTTAAAGATTATTTTGGGTAATTTAGCTATAGGAAAATAAATATGCTAAGTGAGAAAAATGGAAGACAGTTTGATCCAAACTTTACCCCTCCCCCTTCACAGTGTTATAAGTGGTTATTGCTGAGTTGTGAGATCTTGTTCTTATTTTTGTTATAAATCTTTTTAGTCTTTTAAAAAATGTTTTAACGTTTACTTATTTTTGAGAGGGAAAGACAGAGTGCAAGGGGGGTGGGGGGCAGAGACACAGAATCCAAGGCAGGCTCCAGGCTCTGAGCTGTCAGCAGAGTCTGATGCAGGATTTGAACCCATAAGATGCGAGATCATGACCTGAGCTGAAGTCAGACACTTAACTGACTGACTCAGGCGCCCCTATAGTCATTTTTAAAAAGAAATATGTGATGCTTTTTGGCCTTTTGCCTAAGATCAAGTATAAAAAGAAATATATAGCTGTTAAATAAGATTTACAAAGGGGCAGCTGGGTGGCTCGATGCCTGCTGGCACGCGCTCTCTCTCTCTCTCCCTCTCTCTCAAAAAATAAAATAAACATTAAAAAAATTTTTTTAAATAAAAATGACTATAGTATTCATTATGAAATATTTCAAATACTCAGAAAAGATCAAATAATCAGAAATGCCTTAGGTCTCTACTTCCCACAGTAAACATTTAATTCCAGATCGATTATGGCACATAAATATGGAAAACAAAATGGAGAAATCTTGAGGATACAGAAAGATAGATGCTTTAGGACTTCAAGATAGGGAGGGCTCTCTTCTTTATTAAAAAAAAAAATTTAAATGTTTTTTTATATTTCTGAGAGAGAGAGAAGGAGAGAGACAGCATGAGCGGGGGAGGGTCAGAGAGAGAGGGAGACACAGAATCGGAAGCAGCCTCCAGGCTCTGAGCTGTTAGCACAGAGCCCGAGGCAGGGCTCAAACCAACGAACTGTGAGATCATGACCTGAGCCAAAGTCAGATGCTTAACCGACTGAGCCACCCAGGCGCCCCAGGGAGGGCTCTCTTCAATAAGACCTGTATTAAATATTGCTGCCTAACAAACCAGCCCAACATTAGGGGCTTAAAGTAACAGCTAATTTTTTAGTGTTGGTGAGTCTGCAGGTCAGCAGTTGGGCCGGGCCGGGCTGGGTGCTGTTATGGTCTTGCTGGGCTCACTCGGGCACCACGGCCAGCTGTCCCGTGAGCCTGAACGGGCTGTCGCCTGGGGTGATGGGGCCACATCCCGCATCACCCAGCAGGCTGGCGCGGGTTCGCTTACAGGCAGCTGGCGGAGCCCCGGGAAGCCCTCCTCCGTGCTCGGAGCAGCGGCAGTGTCACTCCTGCCCCCTTCCCGTGGCCACAGCACGGAGACTCCAGGACTGAGACAGGACAGCACCCCCCGACGGCAGGAGGCACCGCAAAGACGCATTGCGGGACACGAACACTTACGGAGAGGATACTGCAGCCACTTGTGCGTTTAAGGAGAAAGTAAAATACACAAACCATAAAGGGAAAGGTTGATACAGTCGAAATTAAATTTAAAACCCCTGGGGCACCTGCATGGCTCAGTTGGTGAAGCTCTGACTCTTGATTTTGGCTTGGGTGGTGATCTCACAGTTGGTAAGACCGAGCCCCAAGTAGGCCGCTGAAAGCCTGCTTGGGACCCTCTCTCCTTCTCTCTGCCCTTGCCCTGCTTGCTCGTTCTCTCTCTCTAAATAAATAAATAAAATAAACTTAAAAATAAAATAAAATTGGGGCACCTGGGTGGCTGAGTCAGTTAAATGTCTGACTTCAGTTCAGGTCATGATCTCACGGTTCATGAGTTCGAGCCCTGCCTCGGGCTCTGTGTTGACAACTCGGAGCCTGGAGCCTGCTTCAGATTCTGTGTCTCCCTCTCTCTCTGCTCCTCCTCTGCTTGCACAATGTCTGTCTCTCTCTCTCTAAAAAATAAATATATATTAAAAGTATTTTAAAGATGAATTTAAAACCCTTGTATAAAAAATGATATCTTGAATATGTATTACTTTTATCATCTTAAAGTTAAAATAAAGATTTCAGGAAGCTGTACCAGACCACACAATTCTTTTCAAGGCATTGAACAAATCATCTATATAAAAATCTGAACTTCAAATTGGGGAAATGATTAGATAAACATTCTCATGCCTGGATGCTTTCTCCTCAAACAGGTATATTACCAGACTAGTTGAATACTAAAGTCCACTTTCTGCATCTGAAAAAGAACAACTTCTGTGGAAACGATCATTCCAGGACACATCTACTAGGCAGAATAAGGTGTTGTCTATTTGAAATTGTGTTTCTTTATCTTAACTCTTCTCATTTCGGAAGGATTATTGAACGAATCTTCAGAATCTTGGGAGGAAGTTCTCTTCGTAGAGAAGCAGAACAATTGAGGGAGTTGATCTTTTCTGCCTCCAGGAGAGAGAGAAGAGAAAGGAGCTGAGTCCAGGTATGGACCGAAGGAGCCACGATATTTTTTCCCGAACCAGCACACAGACATCTGCTCTTGCCCTTTCGTATGACTCTGGGTATGACCCAAGCACCAGCCCCTGTGGCCCCTCCGAGGCCAAGTATGAACATTTTGGGGTCAGACCACACAATGATTCATCCTAGGGGCGTGTGCCCGCTCAACAGCACTAGGAGAGGGGGAGGAGGCTTCTCAAGGACGCCAACCCCAACGCACCTCTGCGGGCAGCAAGGAGCTGCTGGGTGTGACTAGAAGGGAAGCTTCCAGCTAAGAAAAGCAGACCTGGTTCTTCTCCCCACAGAAGAAAAAAGAAAGAAAAAAAAGAAAAAAAAAACAAACAGAATAAGAAGAGGGGGCACAGAATCTTCCAGATGCCTCTGTTTCATTTGTCCTCCCTGTGTAATTACCCACAGCGGCAGCCGGCATCCTGGACACAGCCAGGTTTAGGCTCAGAGACCTCTTCGTAAAGAGCCTTTGGGGTAGTGAGTCACCTCTGACTCTGAAGGCTCAACAAAGGTGACAGTTGGGAGCCAGTGTGGTCTCTTTACCCAGCCGTGCACAGCCCCTTCCCGCCAAAGTGGGGTGTGACACACGTCACACCCCCTGGCTACCTGCGGGCCCAGCTCTCCTGGGGTGGGGGTGGGGGCAGGACAGTGGCTCATGTGTACGCGTCAGGGCGTCAGGACCCCGTTCGCACGGATTCCTGGCAGCATCCGAGCTCTCAGACATCGGGCCCAGGCCACAGGGCCCTCGAAGCCCCACGGAGAGGGCCTGCAAAACAAAAGAGGGCCTGGTCACTAACCCAGACGCAGAGAGCTGCTCCCAGCTCTGTCTAGGCATGAGCCACACAGTCCTGTCCACTCAGGGCCAGGAAGTGGGGACCCAGGGCCGGCCCGGTTGGGGGAGCAGCGTGGGCAGAGAAAGCGGGTGGGAACAGGGACTGACACGCTCAGAAGCACAGGGTGCCAGAGAACCTGCCTCAGATGGGCACCGTCAGTACCAGGCCAAGGATGGCCTCTGTACCCAGAGAAAGAGCTGGTCCTCGTGGGTGTCGGGGGCAATGAATATCCTGCCAACACAGACAGTTTTGTCCACAACAGTGAGAAGAGAAATAAAACAATATTATTTTTGAATAAGCATTGAAGCCAGCTGCAGCGTGCTCACCTGTAAGGCTCTGTGGGGAGCACACAGCCAGAAAGAGAGCCTGCCACCGAGCAACCACAATCCATCATGAACACATGCCCAAGACTAAGGGAAACCCATCTTCCCACAGGAGTGCCTGGCAGTGCCATCTGCATTCTCCACGGGTTACCCGGCTTCACCCATCCACTCGGGGAGCTGGCTGTGCTGGTGAATGGACTTTGCCTCTATGACCAGCCCGCCATTACAGCTTGGAGTCTGGTGACAGCCAACGTCTGACCACAGATGCTGATGTTTGCATTTCAAAGAGATAATAAGGACCATTAGCCATTAAAGAATAAGCCTGGGTCTTAAAGCTGGCAAGAAGTATACAAATATTCACACTTGTATTCCTATACATATCATAAACATGTATCCCTATGTGTCAAAGAGACAGAGAAAGAATTCACAAGCACCAGATTTCTCCCAGGAATGCTCTGCAAAAGGGAACACTCTCTCTCCCTTCCGGCCACTAGGAAAGCTCAGCTTTAAGTTTACCCTTACATGGGTGATGGCAAGGCGCTAAGACATAGGTGGGGCATGGGCTTCCTCCCCCAAAGTCTGGGAGATTCCAAAGCCAGCTTCCTTACACATTTTCAGAAGGAAATGACTGGGAAGCATGTGATGGCCCACAGCTGACATGAAGGGAATTTTTTTAAGACCTGGGAAGTGAGAACCACTTTCTTGCGGGAGAGACACATGCCTCTGGTTTGGCTAGAGGTGATGTTTTGTTCAAGGAACTTGCCAGATACAGTTTGGTGTCATCTCTGTGAACGATGCCTAAAGTGCTCTGTGGGGTCCAGAGTCGCTGAGATGCTCTTGTGGGAACTTTGTGCACCAGACGGCCTTGGCCAGGTGTGAAACTGACTCTCATCACAGGGCCAGCCTCAGAAGGACCACTCCATGGGCCCCTGGGCGGGGGGGAAGGGGGAAGTCTCTTTCTGTGGGCTCAGGGTCCCCATGGTGGGGGCTGCTTTCTGACATTTAAGCCATCGCACCTCTGCGCAGAGTGCAGTCATTTCCAGGAACAGAAAACTGCAGACATTTCTAAAGTGGCTTCTGCAAACCACAGGTGTTGTCCACCGTAGCCCAACCCACCACTCGAACCACAGGTGTCACGGACACCACTGTAACCCAAGCAGGAGGAAACATTCTCTCTCGAGGTCCAGGGGAGCTCCCCCCGCCCCCAGGTAATTGTGGAAATCACTCTATTGCACCCTGGAAACCCCTTACCCAAGAGAAATAGTGCAGACTGGGTCACACAGACACACAGAGATTCCAGGGGAAGAATATGGCGCTGGGAAGCCAGAAGAAAGGGGATGTGTTCAGAAGCAGTGGAAAACCATCATTAAGCCCTCGTTTTCTTCTGTTTTCATTGCAGACCATTTCAAGGCCCAAGTCAAGGCCCCCTCTTCCCTGAAGTCTTCCTGCTTTCCCCCCATCTTCCCATGCCCCCAACCTAGAGCCCGTGTTTAACTTCATCCATGGCACCCTTCTGTCAACTGAATGAATACAAGATTCTGGTACTTTAAAGTTTTCTGACTTCAAGAAATGGTCATTATAGAACATCTGGAAAAGCACAAAGAAAGTTAAAATCACAAATAATCCCCCCATCTTGACGGACATTTTCCCCATTCATCGTCCTGTGCATTTTATATATCCTGCAAAGAAAAAAAAAATAAGAACCAGACTTTGTATCTGGTATCGCTTTGTAAGCTGCTTTTGTCCTCTTAATCTTACCTTGTGTTCTTCTACAACATCACCTTGTTGCTTATAGACCACAGTTTATTTGAGGCGGCAATAAGCAGCAAAGCAATTAAAATGTGGGCTCTGGGGGGCGCCTGGGTGGCTCAGTCGGTTAAGCATCCAACTCTTCATTCGGCTCGGGTCATGATCTCACAGTAGTGGGACTGAGCCCCAGGCCAGGCTCCTCGCTAAGCGTGGAGCCTGCTTGGGATTCTCTCTCTCTGTCTTCCTTTGCCCTCCATCCGTTTGTATGTGTGCTCACACTCTTTCTCTCCCTCTCAAAACGAATAAACATTAAAAAGAAAAAAAAGTGTTGGCTCTGGAGTTTAATTGCCTGAGTTGAAATCCTGGTTCAGTGACCTTGAGCAAATCACTTAACTTCTTTGAGCCTCAGCTTCCTAATCTGTAAAATAGGAATACTCCTGACAGCAAGTTCAAAGAAGAAAATAAGCATTGTTACAATCTCCAATACAATACATATTACAATATGTGCATTTTAACAGCTTATTAACCTCTACTTTCATAACAGCAAGAGTGTCTTCTCTATCAAAATCTACAAGGGAAGGCTAAGAGAGAGACACATCTCTGGAAAACCACAGGTAGGAGATAAAGTGGCTTATTGATGAGTTATTTATAATATTGAAAAATTGGGGGAAATATCCAGCAATAAGGACATAAGTAAATTTTGGTAGAGTCAACAAATAGGATATAGTTCTCAAAAATGATGTTTGTGGCTAAGTTCTAACGACATGGGACAATTTTCACGATGGGATACATAGTGAACAAAAGGATACAGAGGCATGTGTAGCACAAGATTTGGGTGATGTATTTGCCAGGACTTTGTTTCCATCCTTGCTCTGCCGGCAGGAAGGCCTTCTGCTCTAGAACCTGCTCTCCCCCATTGGCTACCTCACAACTGGGGTTTCTAGTAACCCTTTGCAGAATCTGTGCACTCAGCTTCCAGTCAGCAGCCCCTTGCTCGTCCCCCCCCCCCCCACCTCCATCCACACCATTTCTGGGGAAAGCCATTTGACGATGTCAAGAATTTTCCAGTGCTGCTTTGAACGGCACCTTGCAAAGCAGCATATACCGTGGTGTGTGCACCTTCCGTGGCTTGAGAGCTGCACCAGGACATCTGCCCGTGTGTAAAGAGAAACTGAAAAACTTTGGGGTTTGCTAGATTTGTAGGAAAGGGAGAATTTCAAATCTGTTTCAATTCCCACACCTTCCCTGCCACTTCATATAATTAAGATCAGGAAGCAGGGACAATCTCGTTTTCCTCTCTCGGTGAAAAGAGGCCCTTTTTATTCGGGCTTTATTCTGTTTGGTTCCCTTTGTGTGTAATACCCACTTGCACACGTGTACTAGCTGGAAGGGGGTCTTGAGTTGACCTAGAGGAGTGATAAATCGGTTTAGGGGCAGGAGATGCACCGGCTTTCTCTAGATTATGACAGGACACGGTAAGTTAGCCTAGACAGTCAAGCCCTTGCTCTGGATCTGAAAGACGACCCAGTCCAGGGCAAGAGTAACACATTCTGGTTGCCTGGAGACCTGAATTCTAGTTTTGTGTCACCTGTTACCAAGCATGCGGGGGGCGGGGGGGCGGTTCATAGCCTCAGTTTCCTCATCTGTAAAATAAGTAGGTTAGCTCTGATGTTCCTTAGATTCCTTTCAGGTTCTAAAGCTTCATGATTCCTTCTCAAGCAGGAAAGTAAGGGAGCAGATATTGGGTGGGACAGGGTGTAAAGGGGAAGCATCTGAAGGCCTTAATTTGCTTAATTAATAATGGAAATAACAATTACCATTGATGAGAACCATTGGTTTCTGGGCTAGAAACAATTCCTACTCTTGGAGTTACTGCTTCCAAAGGAATAATTTTTCCTGGAATATGGACAGGGAGCTCAAACCAGAAGCATAGAGAAGGAGATCCCAGATTATAGGACACTATTGTGATTTTTTTCTATAAATATAAACTATGATTAAATATGTTATAAGGTGTGTTCTGATTAGCTATTGCTAATGTGTAACAAACCACCCCAAATGGTGCCTTAAAAGCAAAACCAACCGGAGTTGATGGGGCTAAGCAAGGTGGTTCTTGCTTTGTCTGTCATGCAGTTGCAGAAAGGCCGAGGCCAGGCCAAGGTCATTCTGAAGGGTTCCTCACTCACATGTCTAGAGCCTAGGAAGACTGAACTAGCTGAGGATTCAATCTGTTCATCAAGCCACAGATGGATCTATCTATCCATTTCTGGGTCTGTCTACTTACCTACCTACCTACCTGCCTGTCTCACTGTGGTGTGTCCCCAAAAAGGCTTCAAAGTAGCTAGACCCCTTATGTGGCAGCTGGGGCCCTGGAGTCAGGGTCCTAAAGAAACACTGGGTAGAAGCTGTGTGACCTTTTCTGATCTAACTTCAAAGTCACACAGCACCATTTCTGCCACATTCTGTTCATTGAAGCAGCTGTAAGAGGTTGCTCAGGTTCAAGAGGAAAGGTCATAGACTCTACTCCTTTCTGTGAGGAGCGTCAAAGAATTACAAGCAGGTTTCAAAACCACCACAAGAAGCAAGAATGAATTAACCAGTATTGACCAATATAATATCGATATTATATATTTACAAAATGAAACCTACAAATTCTGACCATTGTGTAGTGATTATGCCAAAGATGAGGCTGGAAAAACAATTTTTAAAAAATAAACAAAAGCCGGCCTGAAGGGCAAGGGCTTAGGCATGGGGGGGCTGAGGAGAGGCATGGTGGGAGTGGGTCCTGGAGTAGGGTGGGGAGGGGTGGAGGCTGCATGCTCCCCCCCATTCTCCAGTTTACTCTGAAGCCTGGAGGTTAACACCCCTTCCACAGCTGGAGAGCTTACAATCAGCCCTTTCACTCAGAGAAGAGGAAATGCTCCCAGTTACCCAAATTACAACACCCAGCCTGGTGTACGTAAATAGTAATGGGCTGCCCCAAATCAGCATTCACACAGGAAAATAAGACAAAGACCAACATAAGTAAACAGAATAAATAAACCTAGAGGAAGTAGAACTAAGTAATGGAAGAAGAACTAAGTAAAAACCCCAAACTCTAATTAACCTCATGCAGAGTCAAGATGATACACCCACAACCAAAAAAGTCTATTTATTAAAAAAAATTTTTTTAATGTTTATTTTTGAGAGACAGAAAGAGAGAGAGAGAGACAGAGTATAAACAGGGGAGGGGCAGAGACAGGGAGACACAGAACGGGAAGCAGGCTCCAGGCTCTGAGCTGTCAACACAGAGCCTGATGTGGGGCTCGAACTCATAAACCACAAGATCATGACCTGAGCCAAAGTCGGATGCTCAACCAACTGAGCCACCCAAAATAGTTTATTTAAAAGGAGCCCTTGGAAACAAAAAGTCTGTTTTAAATCCCTTTTGAAATGTACTTTTAAGTTATTATAACAAATAATTTTTCTATTTTATTAAATAGCTTATTATAAAATAATTTGTTTTAATCCTCTTAAAATTTTAATTTTAGTTAGATAAAATAACTAATTATTATAATAAATATACGACATGCAATTAAAAGAAAAAACTCAAACAATAGAAAGATGACACCAAAAAGTCAAGAAGACCTTGCAGATTAGATAGTAAAATGACAAAAGGTGGATAATTTGAGAAAAAGAGACAGAAAGTGTCAAATGAGGTGGGCCAACATTTATGCAATAGGACCTTGAGAGAAGGAGAAAAGTAAAAATGGAGAGGTGGAAATTAGTAAAGAAAAAATTTAAGAAAATCTCCCAGAGTGGAAGGAAGGCAAAGTTGTATTTTAGATCGAAAGACCCCAGGGACCCAGTGAACAGACGGTGATCCATAGAAACAACCTCATGGGATTTCAGAGCACTGAAAATAAAGAAGATCCTATATTCACCCAGAGAGAGACAAGCCACATATAACCGATGAAAGGGAAGGACCAAGACTCGCAGTATTCTCAGCAGCAGCACCCAGTGCTGGAAGACAATGGAGCAACTACCTTCAAAGTCCAAAGAAATAATTCTGTACCTAGAATTTGATATCTTGCCAAGCTATCCATCCAGTGTGGAGAAGTAAAGGCTTGTTAGACATGCAAGAATGCAGAGAATGGACTCCCATACATTCTTTGTGGAAATAAAATCACTTGATCATGTGCTACCTAAGAAAGAGGAAGACAAGAGAACCAAAAAAACGAAAAAGAAAAAAAACAAAAAGGAATTAAAGAATGAAGCCAGCCTAGCAATACAATTAAAAGAAACTCAAATTTCAGTCTAGATGGGCAGCTGGCTTAGCCAAAAGTGTATATATTTTGGAGGACAGAATAAATGATACAATTAAAGAGGTGGAAGGTATTCGTGATATTATGAAGAAGACATATGCTTCTGTTGATAATCAACTAAAAATCAGAAAACAGTAAGTTGTGGAAATATATATATTATAGATTTTTATTTATAATATATAATGCATACTTATACATTATATTATATATACATATCACAACAAAATATATACACATATATCATGGTGTAAATATAAAACCAACCAAAAAAAAAAAAATCATGATTTTGTGTAGTCAATGGAGCCTAGGAAAAGAAAACCCACTTGACCTTGACACTAGAACAATCCCTTTTGCAAATCTCAACATAACACCTGGTTCTTAGGGAATAATACTTATGCCATCTTTGTACCTTATATACTGTTTGTTCACTGGCTTTCCATGATCAGAATTAACTTACTGATAAAGCACGGAGGACAAATTTACTAAAGAGAATGCCCGTGCTATAAACTTGACAAGGTAAAAGAAGTGGTATAGCTAAGAGAAGGTGGGCAGCAGAAGAGAGAGATGTAGAAGGAAGGAAAGGGTATTAGCTTCCTGTCTCACATGGTGGGGAACCGAGAATCACTACCTACAGTTAGCTGTCAGTACACAGAGACTAAATGATATGTAAAATCATAAGGTTAACGATCAGGAGAAACAAAAATATACCCTCCTCCAATGATTTGGAAGTGGGAGAAGGAGTTGATAAGTAAGTTACTCACCTGTCATAGCTGAAAGTCTGTAGATAGTACATAAAACTGCTAAATGAAGACCTAGACAGAGTATGTTATTTAGCAGTATCAATCGAGGTCAATACCTGAAAAAACAGAAACAATCAAAAGAAAGTACCAATCAGGAAGAAAATGAGCAAAGGAGTGGGGAAGGTTGACTATTTATGGCTTTCTATGCTGTTGGAATGTTTATTTCCAGGCACCTATATTTTAATAGTTAAAAAGCAAAATGAGAAAAATACCAAAGGATTTAAAAGTAATAGACAGGCATCGGGTCAAAAAGAGATTGTGAGGATGACTTATTTACTTCTGTTTTCCAATTAGATTGTAATGCAGTTTTTGTTATTTCCATAATGGAAAAACTCATAAAGAAATGGTTAATACATTATTTTTATCAAATGCAAATGGTGGTTAGAAGTTGTAGGAAATGGAGTTGACTAAGCAAAGAAATTCACCTGAAATATTTATGGGGTGATTCTAAATGACCATGAAGGCCAGGCTAGCTGTGTGACCTCGGGCAAGTCGCTTAACCCCTACAGACTTCAGTTTCCACCACCGAAACAGAGAAGTGGCTTTAGAAGTTCTCAGGTCCTGCTCAGCTCCCAATACCTCATGAGTCTCTGAATTCCTAGCAACTGTGATCATAGCCATTGAAATTACGTGACCCAGACAACAAAAATGACTGGGTTCTACTTTCTGTCATCCTTGAGGGGCTGAGCATGATTTGCACTTGAAATCTGAAGCTATGCGTGGTGCTAAGCTCACATTTCTCTAACAGAATTGCAATCCTTTGCTCCAATAGAAAGTAAAGTCCATGCTAATCTCAATTCTGCTGTTCAAATAAAAAAAAAAAAAAAAAAGCCAAAGTCTTCACACACGGAGGACCAAGGATGTGTCCTTCCAGACCCCACTCAAGCTCTTAAGGAAACCTGTAATCATCTGGGCTTTGGCCTTCAAGAGAGGAGAAAGCAGTCTTCGTTTTGCAAGAAAAGCAGGAAGTGTGTTGAAAGGCATAACCACAGCAAAACTGCCACATCAAACTGAGAGGTCTCCTAAACATGAGGAAATCACACACCACAAAAAACCCAGAGGGAGCCAAATCCCGCTGTTGCCTCTACTTGTCTTGGCCAGGATATAGGCATTGTATCCAAAATGAAGTTCTACCTTTAGTAGGTTATGAGCCACAAAACGGAAACAGAAACCTTGTGATAAGATCATGTAATAAGTGACTGTCCAGTTGCTTTTTGTAGTGATGGTGTCCGAAATTGCAGCTGCCAAGGTTTGAATAGCTGAGGAGCCAAGACTAAAGAGTATCCACGAGTTGCTAGTAGAGAGTCTACAATCCTGCTACACACATGCCATACGTGGAGGGGTCACCAGCAGCACCAGGAAGCTTCGGCTCCAAGCCAAACTGCGGAATCAGAAACTGCCTTTTCCCCAAATCTCTGGATGATGTGTTTGGGCATTGCCATTAGAGAGGCACAGGTGTACAGGATCCATGGAGCTCGTACACCTGCTCATATCAAAGACTGAGGATTTAATGATGCTCAAGGTCAAGTACCTGAACCCACAGAAACCTTCCAAAGAAGATGCTGTTGTTGTTTTAAACTTGTTATTACTCCGTATGCAGATGAGGAAACGCAGGCCACCTGGGTTGGCAAGACTGGAGAGAAGGCTTAGGGAGATTAGAGATCTCTCCAAGGTCAGGCGGTAGCAGTAAAGGGCAGATCCAGGACATAAAACCAGATCTCCTTGAATTATAGACTCATGTTCTTAACCATTACTTCCAGTTGCCTCACTATAGCTGGATGTTTTCAAGTGATTCGTTTGAACGGCTGCATCCAGTTGGTAGGATGTCGAGAACCATTTTCCAGAATGTCATCCTCAGGAGACATCCTCTCCACCCCCCACCCATCCACCTGGGCAGATATGGATGAGCAGGGGGGGACCCTTCAGGGTTCTGTACCAGAGGCTGTGGCCCTCCTAGGCCATCAAGCTGGAGTCACAGAGGGGCTGAGTATAACAGCAGCCCCAGAAACAAAGCCTAGAAACGCCCATGTTTAAAAACAGTAGGTCAAGGCTTCCGGGAAAGATGATCTATTTTGTGATGCCTTAAGGTTTCAGAATGACTGTGGGCCCCTTCACCTAACTCCTCTGCGTTAATGCCATCATCTGTCCTCTGAAACTCTTGGGTCTGGAGACAGAGGAGGTTGGGGTGCAGATGACTGCAGCTGACAGGGACCCTGCTTTTCAAGAACTTGGGCCCCAGGACAACAACCCTGGTCAAGGTTCCCCATACTCCTCGTGATATGATTTGGGGAGACAGGAGTTTTCTGGAAAGTCACGCATCCTCTTCCCGGAAGCAGGTGGGAGATGTGGGAGAACTCACTGGTGAGCTTCCAAGCAGTCTCATTTTCTTGGTGACCCTGTACGAGAATCATCCTCTCTATCCCCAAGAATGAGATTCAGCTACACACAACAGGATAAACCACGATGATAGTGGCTTAAACCAGTGCTTCTCAAACCACCTTGTGCACAACATGACTTCTGTGGACCTTGTTAAAAGGCAGATTCTGATTCCAAAGGTCTCGGGTGGGCCCTGAGGTTCAGTGTTTCTAACAAGCTCCTGAGGGACGTCCATGCTGCTGGTCGACAAAGCACACTGAGTAGTGAGGGCTCCCACAAGACAGAAGTTCATTCCTCCTTAGGTACCAAAATCCTGGAGGTTGACTCCCCAGCTATGCGGGACCCATAGCAGCATGAGAGGCTCTGACTCTGACCTCTCTGTTCCTCCCTCTTTGGGTGTGGCTTCCATCCATAAGATCACCTCGTGATCCAAGATGGCTCCTGGAGATGAGGCCTACTCATCTGCACTCCAAGCCAGCAACAGGAAGGAGTGGGAGACAGAAGAAGAGTGGCTCTTCCAGCCAAGCCAGCTTCTCTTAAAGTATTCCTCTTGCAGGCCATTGCTTCTACTTCATCTCTCGGCCACCCCCACACTGCAGAGAGGCTAAAATTGGGTTTCTTTTCCTAAGAAAGGAGAGAATGGGTGGCTGGTGGGCAATGAGAATGTCTGTTCCACCTCTCTAGCCCGCTCATCGTCATTTTGAAACCTTAAGGCAGAGAAGCATGACCTTGGTGACCTCTTCTTTTCCAGCAGTAATTCTGAGGAGGAAGAAGCTGGGCTCCACTGAACGTTGTCTGGCTGGCTGGTGAGCCACGGTGAGAATGAACTTAAAAACCTCTGACAGCAGGGAAAGAAGGAAGACGAACAGGGCAGAGAGGATTGGATTCTTGCATAGAGTTGGAATCTGGAATCTGGTCTGTGGTCTGGAATCTGGCTATAGTGTTGCTTCTGAGGCTTAAGACCCATCTTGTACCCCAAGGAGTAGGCCTCTTCCCCTGGCCCCGACAGCTTCTTTCAGTACCTAGAACAGAATTCCCCTGGGGCGCCTGGGTGGCTCAGTCGGTTAAGCGTCCAACTTTTGCTCAGGTCATGATCTCGTGGTTTGTGGGTTCAAGCCTTGTGTCGGGCTCTGTGCTGACAGCTAGCTCAGAGCCTGGAGCCTGCTTCGGATTCTGTGTCTCCCTCTCTCTCTACCCTCCCCTGCTCATGCTGTCTCTCTCTCTCAGAAATAAATCAAACATTTAAAAAATTAAAAAAAAAAAAAAAGAATTCCCCTGTGCAATGTTTTCGCTACAATCTTCCATCCTCTCTCACTGCTCAGAGACACGGCACTGCTGTGCGGGCTCCAGCTCCGGCGTCACCCTTGGCCCATGCCCCTGGCACCTGGCCTCACCTGGGTCCCTTCTCTTGCTCTGAATAGAACCTGCCCGATGCTTAAATCTGCCAAATCACCAGATGTAGCTACTGCCAATTCCTTGATGCTTTCGGTATTTTTCTTCATGCCCAATGTCCCCTTTAACTAAAATTATGTGACCTATAGCCCCACCCATTCCTGTAAGGAAGGCAGTTCTGGGATCACGTTTGGACAGAGGTGCCCACCGAGGGGACCAGGCATGGACATCCCACCATAAACTGCTAGCAGCTCATGGCATGACCTGATGCAAAGGGAACCGAGCAAACTAAGGTGGTAGCATTTGTTATGTCAATCCGAGTCCCTCACCAGCGGATCCGACGTGGAGTCACAGGACAGAAAGAGGCACACGTGTGGCCTCTTATTAATGATGCCACCAACTCGTGTTGCTGAGGTCCCCAGGTGCCAGCACCACTGGGCCTGCATTTTTGGATGTCCAACCTGATGGTGTCTCATCCTGCCAGCCGTCTGGGAACTCCAAAGATTTGCGAACGAGCACAGTTGCCATCCTTTTCGAGTCACCTAGTGACATCCTGCAATGTGTGACTAATGCCATGCAAGGTTCTCATTTAGATGCCTGCCTTGAGGCGGGGGGGGGGGGGGGGGAATCCCTTCCTGGAGGAGATTGCCCTTCCCACCGCCCCCCTACCCCAGGAAGCAGTGCTATTATCTGTGCAAAGGTGGCCACTGATGGGGTCAAGGATGCACATCCACCAAGGGAGCCCAACCGTAGGTTTTCCAGTCGAGGTAGCGGGCTTGGAGGCAACACCGATTTTCTACACGTAACAGCGGCTCAGCTGCCAAAGCCAAATCCCAACGACGTGGCTGAAATAAATGTAAACTTTTTTTCTCGTCTAAGCTGGCATTGCAGGTCCAGTCTGCAAAAGTGTCAGGGGCCCAGGCTCTTTCTCTCTTGTCGCTCTGCCGACTGTGGTCCCGTCCCCAACTGCACTGTGCAAGGTGGCTCCTGGCGTTTCCACCTTCTGCCAGGTGGGACAGGAAAAAGGACCCAGATGACATGCCTCTTCCTTTTAAAAGCACAGCCTGGAGGTCACACAGATAGCTTTCGCTTGTATGAATCGCTGGCCCAGACGTGGTCACGTGGGCACCCACAGGTGCAAGGAAGGTTGGGAAATGTCAGTCCTCATCTAGGCAGCTAGGTGTCTGGCTAAAAACCCAGGACTGTATCACATGAGAGAAGAGTAGGGCACATCTCCAGGTTCTGCTGGTCACACCAGCTCAGCTCTTTCTGGAATGCGAGGCTGGAGGAACCAGGGATGATTTTCTTCCCGGGATTAAGAGGAGAGGGAGGGTGACGTGCAGAAAGATTGCAGCCGTGAGGCTATGAGAGAAGTCAAGAGCCCACATGGGCCCCAAACCGCCTGGGACACCAGACACCACTGTCCTCTCAGGAAAGCCCCTTCTCTTAAGGGCCCCAAGTCACTCAGAAGTCTCTGCGCTGCACGTCCAGGAGATGCAGTCTGGTTGGAGGTGAGGTGCAAAGCAATGTTTTACTAGTGGTTCCATTCTACAGATGAGAAAACACAAGTCTAAACTCTTCATCGGCTGCCCTGGGACCCCTGGCCGTAATCAATAAAAGAAGAGCAAATGCAGCAGAAATCTCTTGCTTTTAGGCTCTCAGATCAGCGAGAAGGAAACAAACCATCAACACCTGATGCTATCTGGCTTCCTCTGTGTGGAAGGTGCAGATAGAGATCAAGAGGGTCCTGCGTGCCAAGCCCACAGCGCAGGGCAAGTCAGCCATGTCTGACATCGGCAGCAGAGATGTGAGGCCGGGGTGTTCGCACGGGCACAGGGCACCAGACACACAGGCCTCGGTGAGCACCCACAGCGTGAGGCCTCCCTTGGAGATCACGGTTGACTTAGCCACGGTGTACACACGGGGACCTGGGGACACACAGGAAAGGAGAGGAGGCCAGCACTGAGGGGACGGGATGAGCCTCAGGTCCTGGGGGGAGGACGTCCTTCCCAGGAGGCAGAAATGGTTCCCGAAGAGGCCGACAGTGTGACACCCAGCCCGGCAACATAACTTTTGAAAACAAGAAGCCAAAAATCCCTAATCAGGACTTCGTGGATCTATGGTGTGCATGAATTCGCTGTGGGCAGGCCCAGAGCCGCGCACACCCTGCTCACCCCAAGAGCAGGCATCTACGGGACACGCTGGGCACGAGCCAACTGCGCTGCAAATACCGGGGCCTCAGTTTGGGCCCAGGTGGTCCTCGGGATCGGATGTGGACATCTGGGGCAGCATCAGGAAGACAGGGTGAGTGGGACACTGGTCCATAGCAGCAAGCACCAGAAGGCCAGCAGCACAGGGTTCTCGTGAGGAGTGAAAGTTTCGTCCTGTGAAGCAGCTACTGACTGGTGATGGCGGAAAAATTAATTAGAAACTTCGCCCAAACCAACGTGAGCAAAAAAGGGAATCTGTGGGCTGCATAACCAAACCGCATAAAGCACAGAGGTACAGCTGGACCCAGGGAGGGCTGGATTTAGAGTTTCAGCTGTTGTGAGGACTTCCTTTCTCCACGCACACCCGGGGCCCTTGGGTGCTAGAAGGAAACTACACCGATGGGTGGTCTGAACAGCGGGCATCTGTTCTCCAGCCCTGCAGGCGGGCAAATCCAAGCCCAAGGCACCTGCACACTCACTCTCGGTGAGGGTCCGCTTCCTGGCTTGTGGACGGCCACCTCCTTCGCCGCCCTCCCACGGGCTCTGCTCTGCGTGAACACACGTGGGTGCAGAGAAGGGCAGGCCCCAGAAGGGCACTAATCTCATCCTGGGGGGCCCCACCCTCAGGACATCACACAAACCTTCTTACCTCCCAACACCGTCCCCTTGGGGATCAGGACTTCAACGTGTGAATCTGGTGGGGAGGACACAGTCGGTCCGTCACAACCTAGGCCTCTGATTCGCTCCGATTATCAGATTCATTTTCACAACGCAGCTGTCCTGGCAAGGCCAACGTCACCGGAACAAACAGCTGTACCCCCAGATCCCAGCCTCCCCTCCCCAGCCCCGGGCTGAGAGAACCAGGAGGCCTCCTGATTGGCTTCACCAGACCACGCGCACCTTCCTGGCCAATCACTGTGGCCAAAAGGATAAGGCCACTATGATTGGCTTAGGCAGGTCACATGCTCATGTGGTCACATGGCCACAAAGGAGGGCTGGCTGGGGTGGAAGCCTCCTGAATGCCTAGTAGCCATTGTAGGCACGTCAACTGACGCATGCCTGTTGCAAAGGGACCGGGAAAGGGAAGCGGATGCCGCGGGGCTGTGCGAAGTTCCAGCTAGTGCCACTGTTGCTGAGTCCCCGTGAGACTCTTTGGCGGCGGGGCTAGAAATAGTTCAGGGCCCTTACTTTGCAAGGGGCTGAAAGCTGTGCATTAGCATTTTGTAACCCAGAAATGTTGTTTGTTACTGTTAGTACAGAGGCCGGGTGTCCTGGTACCGTGCTGTCTCTGCGATTTGCTTTAAAATGCATCAGTACCAAAAGTGCGATCTGAGTGTGAGTCTGTGCCGATTAATCTACACCCTAGAACGAGGCCAGTTGCCCCAGGCAGGGCAACTCCAGGGGTAGTAATTAGAATTTAATCAGAAGGCCATGGCCCAGAGGGGCTCCCACAGTGCTTCAGCTGTCTCTCTCTCCGATCTATCTATCGATACCAGAGGTGGTGTTAGTTCACATTGTGTGTGAAGGGGTGGGTTCTCATTGGTGAAGCACCGAGAAGCCCCACAAACATGCGGGCAGGTTATTAGAATCTATGCCTTGAGCCTTTCCTCCTTCCCACTTAGGAGTATTGACCACGGCCTGTGTGTCCAGCTGCTGATTCCGGAGGATATGGGCCAACCTGCATCTCACCAGACGGGTGGCCAATCCCTGTACTAGAGTATTGCCACATTTGCTTCAAGTAAGACTTTCTTTGGTGCACCATCTTGTTAGAGCACCCAAAGAACGGGAAGTTTAGACTTCATCAAGCTGACAGGAGATGGTGTAGTTGATAGGTGCCCCTTGCTAATGAGTGTGTGTGTGTGGAGGAATTTGGTCAGAGACATGTAACCGGGAGTGTGAGAAGGAGCTGGCCCTGGACTCCTGTAACTAATGACAGCTGCTCATATTAACCAAAGGAACCTCATGGTTGCACATGACCAAACTGGAAGGTGGGGGTGCACCTGAGTGGTTCAGTTGGTTAAGGTCTGACTCTTGATTTTGGCTCAGGTCATGATCTCCTAGTTCGTGAGTTCAAGCCCTGCATGGGGCTCCATGCTGACAGCGGGGAGCCTGCTTGGGATCTTCTCTCTCTTTCTCTGTCTCAAAAAATAATAAATAAATAAAATAGGAGGTGGGAGGTGCCCTTGCGAGCACAGGGGCCCTTCAGTTTTCATCAGAAATATTTGGTATTCATCAGGTCTCAGGGTCCCAGCTAGGCTGGAGTCGGGACAGGAATCGAACCCCCAAAGACATGGGAAAGGGTGTTGGGAACAAGGCAGGGCCCAGTCATAGTAAGACTCAGGAGTGAACAAGCTTCCATGAGGGAGATGGGAGGAGGGAGAGGGGGGAGAGAGGAGAGTCCCAAGAAATGAGCCAAAGACTGCAGCCAGGACTGGAGCACAGTTGAAACTAGAGCACATAAGAGGCTCCACAGATGTGACCCTCAGAGTCTGTACTGCAGCCTCCTTAGGGACCTGGCAGAAGGGGACACGGGCGTGATGTCGCCTGCAGAAAGGAGGCAGCTGCAGAGCCTGGAAACCAAGCCTGCCAGCCTTCCATCCGTAGTTGACACCCCGGAACCACTACAAGGAAATGCGGAGAGATTAGAACTCATGATGCCTTCGTCTTTATCAAGAACATCGAATCATCACACTCTTTTCACCGATCAGCATTCTCAAGGTCATTGGAAAGAGTACAAAGCTGGCATGAAAGTTGCTTTGAGAAGTTCACTATTCAAACTCACAGCTCAAGTTTTCTGCAGAGGGAAGGGGGTTTTCCAGAACACGAAAGAGGAAGAAGGAGGAGGGGGAGCGGGTGCTGTGGGCAAAAGGGCAGGGAAGAAGAAGAGACACGCCATCATAGCCCAGAGGAAGATTTCAAGGGACTTGCTGGGCACATACATGTGAGGCTGTTTTCCCGGTCCCTGCTCCACCTCGCAGAAATCCTTAGCAATCCCCCACTGCTTATAAATACATGTGCATCTCATACTTCCAGTGTTAGAACTTGGACTTGTCCACAGTGACTTGTCCCATCCCACATGCCAGTTAGGTCATGGATAACATGCAGTTCCTTTGGTTAATACCAACAGCTGTCATTATTTAAAGGAGTTGAAAGTTCCCTACGTCCCCTGTAACCTCACTCCGAGGCTACCATAAAAGCAAGCCTCAGAGTGAGTTCTGCCCCCCAAATACTTCTTTTTAGCAAGCAGGCAATACTTTCAAATGCAGGGGGATCATCTAAGGGCACACAGAGGTGGTGAGGATGTAAACAGAGACCTCAAACAAAACATACCTTAGTGACAACTGATATAAATGGATTTTCTTGTTTTGCTTTCAAAATCTCCATGTGACCTGACCCCCCACCCAGCAGGGGAAAAAAACAATGTGATAAAATATGAGCCTCGTGTACTGTGAAAGATTTGCAGGTGCAAATATGAGATGTACTGCCCAAAACCGGCATCCCCCCGTTCCCACCAAAGTGTCTACCAGGAAAATCTACAGGGAGACTCCCTCATGAAGGCACGAAGGGAATTGTGAGAGAGGCAGGCTTTATCTGCCCAGCTGCAGGTGCGGGGAGGAAGTCCAGTCCAGGAGGGCAAGACTGGGTTTCTAGAATCTGCACGGTGCAGCAACAGACCTCAACCAGGTGAGCACCCGACAATGGGGTCCAGCCAGTCATGTACCAAGGGTAGCGGAACTCAGAATTCAACATAGCGTCCCCAAGACTGGTGATCCCCCAAGTCTAAGAAGACGGGCACAGGGAGGAGGGCACCTGGGATGACCATGGGTTATAGCACCAGAGCCACTGGCGTGAAATTTTGGAAGCCGAGAGGACTCCAACCCTGAGCAGGGACTGAAAGTGAGAGAAGCTCAAGAGTGGGCTCTGGAGGGACTGAGCCACTTTTGGGTAGAGACTGGGTTCAGAGAGTGAGCGAAAATCCCAGTTATCAGAGACCGTCAGCACCAAGTTCAGGGGCAGATACACACTGGCCATACCTGAAGCTGAAGCCTGGAGCGTTGAGCTAAATCCCCTTAAATGCCCCTTCTAAGGTTGGGACTAATCCCCCAGATAGAAGTGTTTTACTTACGATGGACTCAGCTGCAAGTAACCAGGACCTCGGCTGAAAGTAGCTTTAACAATAAGGAGATTGTTGACTCACAAAACGGGACGATCAGCAGAGCAGGCTTACAGCTGATCTCATCCAGCAGCAGCAGCTCCATTTTCCTGTGACTTTCTAGACTCTGCCTCTCTCGAGATGGTGGCTTCATTTGCAGGCTGGTAGCAAAATGGCTCCCGCCATGCTGACCTTGGGTATGAACGGTGCAACACCGCAGGGTGAGTTCCCTTTGAGGCACATAAGCCTTGTGGGCAGGGTAGTTCCCTAAGCAAAATCCTCCTCCTGTTAGGAAGAAGGGTGAGGAATGATACCAGCCACAACCAGAGCTTGCCAAAGGCGGGATGGGGCACAAGTGGATAGTAGACTGGGGTCACAGTGCTCGTCCCCTCTGATCAACTGCTGGACCCCAGGCTAGCCACTTCAGCTCTTCAGTCCCCAATTTTTTTCATCTTAACATAAAGGCATTAAAGACTCTAAGACTCTACTCATCTCTAAATAGTCTTTGACTCCATGAAACGGGTTGTTCGTGGATTACTCTCTACAAGCCTTCGAATATGGGAAATAATTGTCATCTTTTGTGGAAGGTCATACTCTCTAAAGATGGCCACAGTGACTTGTCCCATCCTACACGCCCACCTGCAGTGGGAGCGACCTTGCCACTCTGCCATCGGGAAGTGGAATCTAATTCTCATCCCCATAAGTCTATGCTAGCCTGATGGCCCGCTTGTACCCAGGGGACTGTGGGAATGAGTCACTATGAAACCGTGGGAGAAATCACCCTGACAGCCTTCCCAGAAGGCTATGCAGATTCCAGTTCTCTCAGAACAAATACTCACTGCCTGAGAATCTAGTGCCATATAAGAAATCCAGCTAGTCTGAGACCGCCATGCTGGAGGGGCTCTGTATAGGCATTCATGTGGACCACGCAGCTGAACTTCCAGCCCACCGCCAGCCTCACCTGCCAGCCATGTGCAGGTGCCATCTTGGACACCCAGCCCAGGCAGACCTTCAGATGACTGAGGCCTCAATGACATCATACCGTGAACCGCATGAGAAATCCCACAGGTAAAGAGTTCAGCTGAGTCATTTCAGAATTCCTAAACCTCCAAAATCATGAGCAAAATAAAGCGGTTGCTGTTCTACACCCCTGTGTTTTGCAGCAGTTTAGTATGTGGCAGAAGTAACCAGAATATCCATATGGAAAAGTGGGCACCGCTGAACCAGGAAAGATTTAGGGTCAATTTTGAGAAGTTGTTTCTGATCATTGCAAAACATCGGCGGCATCTAATTTCTCTTTGTGGCTGTTTACGAAATTGGGTGGAGAGAGTCTTTGAGGAATGATGCGGTGGAGTCTTGACAGGAGGTAATGACAATGGACCTTCACGTTTATGCAGCCCGCTGTAGTTTGTGAAGAACACTAACTCATCTGAATGTCAGAATAAGGGCTAAGGCACAATTCAGCCTCCATCTTGGCTTAGCCTCCCTCCTGGACTTCCTGAGACTGTGACCCACCTGTAGAGAGAAGACTAGTGGATGAGCAAAACTCCCCTGTGGTGAGCACCCGTATGCACTGAGCACACTGCCAAACACTCAGTCCTAATTGTCTCCATGTTGCCCCTCATCTGGGACCACTGGGGGGCTGGAGTCCTCTGAGCTACCAAGCGTCCCAGTCAGGGCCCCCTCGTGCTCCTCGGGGAGCTTCCTCTGATGGTCTCAGGGTCCGGCCCCCTTTTTCAGCTGCTTTTAGCAGCTGCTGCCTTGACACTCAGCAGATGCATCCTCTGGTTAATGGTTTGCCTTGTGGCGGGTATGCAAACAAACCCCCACGAAGCCTCTGCGTATTGGGCAGGGCACACGCTATTAATGCTATTGTAGCAGCTGGCCTTCAAGATCCCCCCCCCCACCCCCACCCCCCGCCCCGGTGGTCCGCACCTTCGGACGCTCACATCCTTGAATGGGGTGGACCTGTGTATCAAATGGGACTGTGCAGAAATGACAGGGCTTGACTTCAGAGGCCGGAACATCAAAGATAGTGTGGCTGCTGTCTCTCTCTCTTCAATTGCTCACTCTGGGGGAGGCCAGCTCTCCCACTCAAGCACAGAAAACTCAGGTGGCAGGAAACCAAGGGCCCGTGCCAGCAGCCACGTGAATGAGCCGTCTCGAAAGCAGGTCCTCCAGGCCCAGTCAAGCCTTCAGATGACTAGAGCCCCCGTGACCATCTGGGCCTCCTGCCATGAGCTCTCAGGGACTCAGACCACCCAGCTGAGTTGCTCCCAAATTCCTGAGCTCCAGAAACAATGTAAGATAATCAGTGTTTAAGGCACTAAGATTTTTGGTTGTTTTTTTTTTTAATTTTTTAATGTTTATTTTTGTGCGTGAGAGAGAGGCAGTGCAAGTGGAGGAGGGGCAGAGAGGGAGGGAGACATAGAATGCCAGAAAGGCTCCAGGCTCTGAGCTGTCAGCGCAGAGCCGGACGTGGGGCTTAAACTCACAAACCGTGAGATCATTCCCTGAGTCAAAGTCAGATGCTTAACCAACTGAGCCACCCAGGTGCCCCTAAGGCACTAAATTTTGAAGGAGGTTTTTTTTTTTTTTTTTAAGTGATAGATAATTAATAGAAACAGCCTCAGAGATACCCAGCCTCAGAGATGCCCAGTGACTAGCCCAGAGCTGCCCAGCGAGAGCTGTGGCAGAACAGGGAAGAGAGCTGTCATTGTGTGACCACTGACCGTGTGACTGCTGGTCTGCTCAGCACAGGTTCTCTTACGGCCTCATGATTCAGCTATTCTCTACTTTGGCCCCAGAGAAGGGTGGGATGAGGTGGCAGGCATGACGCAGAGGGCTGACCCAGCAAGCCTGGCCGTCCTCAGAGCCTAGACCCACAAGGCAACCGGACCGGGAATCCAGGGTGAGGGAAGCTGGCTGGGACCCCTTGTTCCCCCTTGTGCAGGGCCCCCGTGACGAGAAACAAGCCAGCGACAGGGACATCTTCCCTCCCGGGCAGACACGTACACACACACACACACACACACACACACACACAGTTCACACACACTTCACACACGCGTTCTGGACTCCAGCCCCTACCACAAATGAAACTAGCATGACCTGCGAGGCTGTGATTCTGCTGGGCTGTGGTGAAGGTTTGTGGTGCAGGGTTTAAGTCCGGCGACTCAGCATCAGCCATGCCTCCAGTGTCCCTTCACGTACCCACTTTAGAGAAGTCACCCCAGCAAGGGGTGCTTTCGGTTCCTACGTGAACCACTGGCCGTGTCATTGCCAGTGATCCTTCTGCAGGCTGGGCGTAGGGGCATCATGAGCCTTCCACAGTGACACAGCATGGCAGTCGTGGGGTCAGCGGGTAGCCAGCCTACGTGGGTGCTTTCTCCTCCCGCCAGCCAGATTGGACTTATTCCAGCAAGAGCTTCTGAGGCCCCTGGGGAGGACTGGGATTAGGCAAATCAAGAGGGTCGGTAAGATAAAAAGATGAGGGGGGCTAAGCAGTCATGGCTGTGTTCGGGGTCCCCAGACAGGCTGTCAGCAGCGGGGGGGGAGCACCCAGGTAAAGCCAAAAGCACAGACTGGGGCTCCCAGCGGGAAGCAGAAAAATGCCCGAGCAGCAGAGGGCAGCTCCTTGGCACAGAGCAGACCTACAGACGGGAGCTGAGGAGAACGCCTGAGGTGGTGACATGTCACGATAAAGGACCTCAAGGGTCTAGCAGAGGGTCTTGTGCCTGCCCCCCGGTGTGACATTCAAGGATGTCCACAATGGAGAGGGGAAAAAAAACTAGAGTTTAGGGCGCCTGCGTTCGAATCTAAACCCAAGATCCCACCACTTGGAAAATCTTGGGAAAGTTGTTAGCCAATGTGGGCCTCAGTTTCTTCATGAGTAAAGTCAAGCAAATGATTTTCAAACTGGTTCCTTAGAGACCCAGGGTTTTGGAGACCTACCTAGAGTTTGCCATTGGGAGGAAACCTGTAAGCCAAGGCTGTCCAATAAAAGTATAAAGCGAGTCACATATGCCATTTTAAATGTCTTAGCAGCCACGTTTTAAAAAATCTAAACCTCAATAGGTGACGTTAATTTTCATTCAGTATATCTAAGAGATCATTTCATTTGGTCAGTTTATTACATTTATTAATAGGATATTTTACGTTTTCTTTATTGTACTAAATCTTCAGCATCTGGTGTGTAACTTGCACTTTAAGTGCATCTCAGTTCACTCATATCCACATACCCAGTGCTCAGTGCCAGGGTTGTGCACTTGGCTTGTAAAGAGGGAGGAATGAGGCTGTAAAGGGCGAAGACTGCCTCCTGGTGGACAAAACAGGGAAGTGTATGGGGAAAACCCAGAGAAGCCGAGGGTGCTTGGGGCTTATTCAAGCAGAGGGGGCGAAGGTAGGGGAGGGAGCCTGACAGCAGAGGTCCTGCGTTCATTTTCCTGCACCCGGAGATTTTAGGGACCGCTAGCCAAGGTCTCAGTCTCTCTGAAAATGCCTTTGCCTTTGAACTGCCACGTGCATCACCTTGATTTGAGGCTGGCATTATACAGGATTATGATCCAGGGAAATGCGCGGGCATGTGGGAGAGTACCCGCAAATTTGAGAAGCAGGGCGAGGCGGGCCTCCTGAGGAATTTGCAAGTGAGAAATAATGGCAGACCCGCCCCTGGGGAGGGTGGATGTGGGCTCTTCCCTCAAGGAATTTCCCCGAACAGGGCTTACCAGGGGTGGAGCACAGACCCGAGGGGTTTTGAGTGGGGAAAAAATATTTAGACAGCAATACAGTCCGCAGAACAGTTGTCATGAAAAGAGCAAGGAAATCAGAGGTATTATTCATTCAAGAGGCAGAAGAGCAGAGCTAGTTAGGAATCTGGGTCTCCGGAGCCGACTTTGCTTGCTTCCTGTGTGTGTGGCTGTCAGCAGGTTACCCCATCTCTCTGAGCCTCGGTTCCCTCATCAACGTAGATAATAATAGTACCCGCCTCTGTGTTTGCAGCATGATGAGTTGTGTTTGACATGAGGATGCCCGTACATCGAATGCTTCGAACAGACGTAAGGAGGTGTCGTGTATTAGCTACTATGGTTATAGGAATCCCTTTAAGGGGCAGTATTTTCTGTGAATGTTCACACAGGGGTCAGCCTCTTCCTCAGTGAGTTGAAGTTCAAGTGAAATTACGTGGCAAGTCTGAGTATCCTCTCCTCAGAAGTGACAGTATTATTTCAATAGAGGGCAGTGGCCCACAGTAAATTCTCTAGCATCTTTAACTTGTAACTGCCGAGAAGGCCAGCTTCCTCATGGGGGTGGGGGCTGGGGGACACTTAGAACTGGTGAGGTCCAGTCCCCTGTTTTACCAATAGAGAAGCTTCCCTCAGGGTACCTGGCTGGCTCCGTTGGTTAAGTGTCTGACTCTTAATCTCGGCTCAGGTCATGATCTTGCAGTTGGTGAATTCAAGCCCCGCATGGGGCTCTGCACTGGTGGTGTGGAGCCTGGCTGAGACTCTGTCTCTCCTTCTCTCTGCCCCTCCCCTGCTGTTCTGCCTCTCTCTCTCTGTCTCTCTCTCTCTCTCTGTCTCTCTCTCTCTCTCAATAAATAAACACTAAAAAAATTTTTTTTAAAGAAGCTTCCCTCCTTCCCAGGGAAATAGGTGAACTTACCAGGGTTCACAATTCTGCCTTTCAACTTTGATGTTGATGATTTCAATAATCTAACTTTTTTTTTCTAAAATAATGCCCACCCATTTGTTGAGCCACTGAGTGACAACCAATGGTCAACGTCATGTCTAGCCCATCAATTCTGCAAGGGGGGTGTCTTTCCCATGTTATAGCGGTGTCTCCCAACCTTGCCTGAATTACAGGACTATCTGGAGCAATTGTTTTACTTACAAAATCTGAGCCCCTGGGCAGCGGCCACCTCAGTGTTGGCCGCACTTGGGAGGGAGGGGGGAAGTGACTTAAAAAAAAACAAAACCCTGCTGCTCTAGGTCCACACTCCAGGCCGATTAACTGGAAATCTCTGGCTGTGAGACACCAGCATCTTCAGGCCCCACTGTGGATTCCGTGTAGCTCAGATGGAAAACCACTGGCCCTGATGATGTGGTCCTGGATCTGACCAATCCTCAAAATTGTGCCCGGGGGCACCCGGGTGGCTCAGTAGGTTAAGTGGCCAGCTTCGGCTCAGGTCATGATCTCGAGGTTCATGACTTTGAACCCGCGTCGGGCTCTGTGCGGACAGCTCGGAGCGGGAGCCTGCTTCGGATTCTGTCTCTTTCTCTCTCTGCTCCTTCCCTGCTTGTGCTCTGTCTCTGTCTCTCAAAAACTGAGTAAAAACGTTAAAAAAAATTTTTTTTTAAATATCATGCCTGGAGCATTTTTGCAATCTGCTTTTCCTCACCACAGCGTGCTGCAGCACTAGCCCGTGCCAGATTCTTCTATCTCTTTCTTTTATTTTGTTATTTTTCTCCACCAGTCATCCACAGCCTGGTCCTTCCTCACTCTTAGGGACTTCCTTGCCTGGTATATTAGTGTATATTCTTCTGGCCCACGTTCCATATGGAATATATATTTATATTCTTGACAACCCCAGTGGGCATGCATTTAGTTGACCTGAATGACGCTGTGCTGTAAACACGGTCTGGAATACTTCTTTTTACCCGATGTCATGTTGTTGAGCTATAGCCACATAGCTGCCGTAGATCTCTTTCTGGTTTTTCTGCTTTGCCTCACTACGTGACGTGTGTACCAACATTGTATGTGTCCATTCCCTAGGGACAGACACCCAGGCTGCTTCCAGTCTTTGCCATCAAACACGACAGTGCGTGGAGGGTCTCCCCACTTGTCTGCTAAGGCCCGTGCGGAGTTTCTCAGGATGAGGACCCCCAGAGTGAAACTGGGGGATTGGAGGGTATTTGTAGCCTTGACTCCCCACAGATGGCCCTCCAAGTGCTATACCAGCTCACACTCCCACCAGCCTCACCCTGAGGGTCCTCATGTTCTCCCTTCTCCTCAGTCTTTGATGCTATGAATTTCTAATTTTTGCCAAATACTTGGCTTAAAAATGATGTCTGTAGGGGCACCAGGTGGCTCAGTCGGTTAAGCATCTGACTTCGGCTCAGGTCATGATCTCACGGTTCATGGGTTTGGGCCCCGAGTCGGGCTCTGTTGCTGACAGCTCAGAGCCTGGACCCTGTTCAGATTCTGTGTCTCCCTCTCTCTCTGACCCTCCTCTGCTCATGCTGTCTCTCTCTCTCTCAGAAATAAATTAAAAAAAATTTTTTTTTAATTTTTAAATGATGTCTGTAGCTTACATTTGCATATACCTGATTGCTGCAGAAGTCTCATATCCCCAGAGCCATTCGGGACCTGAATTCAAAGGGCTGAGCCAAGGGAAGTTTCCATCCAACAACCAGTAAAATTCCTGACCGACAACCAGCACTTGGCCAAGGAACTGTGTGACTTGTGTGTACTGGGAAGTACTTGCAGCCCAGGAGGAAAGTGGGACTCAGAGGTCATCATGACCAACATCCAGCCAGTTCCCGTGAGAACCAGCCTGAGGATCCAGGTGTCCTGACCCGTCACCAAGGCTCTTCCTACTAGATTGGGTGGTACCTGGAGCCCATCAGGAGGAGAAGGCCTTCCCTGCAAAGCCCGGGTTTCAAACTTTGTGGGACAACTGGGGGTTCTGTTTGTTTTCCTGTTTTGCTTCTTTTATTGTTTTTTAATTTTTGATTTTACTTTATTTTATTTATTTTTTGAGAAGGATAGAGCATATGTGTAAGCAGGGGAGAGGGGTGGAGGAGAGAGCAGGCCTCTTAAGCAGGCTCCATGCTCAGTGCAGAGCCAGACACAGGGATCATGACCTGAGCCGAAATCAAGTCGGAAGCTCAATCGACTGAGCCACCCAGGCGCCCGTGTTTTGTTTCTGTAATCAGCTTCACAGAGACAGGTAATTCACATTTGATAAAAAAACACCCCACTCCCACTAAACGGACATTTCCAAAAGTCTACACCAGTGCCACCACTACCAGTCAAGACATGAAACATCTTGGGAATACCCCAAGGAGGGCCCTTGCAGTCAGTCACCCACCTCCCTAGACAAATCACCCACCCCCAGGCAACACCGACTTGCTTTCTGTTAGAGTAGTCTTCCCCAGAATTTCTGTCACCATAGATTAGACTTCTCTTTCCCAGAGCTTCCCAAGTTCCATCCCGTTCTGAATGTGCACGGTGGTGTCAGGGAGCCTGCTGTTTGTGAGAGCCATCGTGTCATTGCACGTCTTAGTAGCGTGTTCCTTCCCGTTGCTGACTATTCTCCCTTGGGTCCATTCACTAGATGATGGACATTCAGTAGTGTCCAGTTTGGGGCTATAACGAATAAAGCTGCCGCAAACCCTTTTTGGCCAAGTCCTTGCGTGGAGAGCAGGGTCAGGACCAGAGGCACCCAAGGTACAAAACTGAAGGACACTCACTCTCAGCTTCAGGAAGCAGCCGGATCTGCACTTGCCCGGACCTGAGAGTGAGCGCCTCCTTAACCACCGCCCCTCAGCATCTTGCCTGCCTCGCCCCGGGCCTGGGACAGGTGAGCAGAGTTTTTCCTCATACAGCAGGATTTTCACTGTCGACTTCGAGCCCAGGAACAGAGGCAGAGTCTGAGTTTCCCAGCATGTGAGCTGAAGACCCCTGGTCCAGCCTGATTAGCTGCTGAGCTCATTAGACTCGGGGATCCCTGCCCCCTCACCACTACCTGACTGCATCAGGATTTCTGGGCCAAGAGCCTGGAGATCAGCGTGTTTGGTACAACGTAAGGGACACACCAGTACTCTGAAGTTGTAAAACCACTGCCGGGGGGTGGGGGTGGGGGCAGTAAATAGCCCTTGAAGCTTCTAAAGCCGTAGGATCAAGGCTTGTTTATCTTGGAAGTAACTGAACTGAAGAGTCACAACAAGTCCCTCTATGTAAAAACAGCACAGAGAGATACTGCCTAACCTTCCCTCCCTTCCTGCCACGGTCACATCCGCCCCAGCTACGGCGCACTATCGCCGGGAAGTGGACATGGATACAATGTGAGGTTCCACTGCATTTTATCAAGTGTACGGATTCCGGTAACCAGCGCCCCCATCGAGATGCAGAACTGCTCCCTCACCGCGCCATCCGCCTCTCCCCCGAACCACCTGTCTGCTTCCGTCTCCAGGATTTTGTCATTTCAAGAATGCTGTGTAAATGGGATGGGACAGCATGTGACCTTTTGAGATCGCAGGGGGGTGTTTACTCATCGTAAAACCCCTGAAGTGTGTCCAAGGAGTTGCACCCACCCAAAGCGTGTCCCTTTTCATCACTATGGAGTAGCCCATGGCATGCCATTGAGCCATTCACCCATTAAGAGCCTTTTTGATTGTTTCTAGTTCGGGGCCCTTGAGAACGAATCTTCTGTAAACATTCATGTACAGGTTCTTGTGAGGAGGTGAGTTCTCACTTCTCTGGGATCAATGCCCAAGTGTCTCTGCCCCTGGGTGTTCAGGTTTTTGAGTCATTGCCGAGCTCTTTGCCGGAACTGCTGTGTCCTTTTGCATTTCCAGTAGCAATATTATGGGGACACCTAGTTACCCCACATCATTGCCGGAATTTGGTGCTATTACTGTGTTTGATTTTATCTCTTCTTATAGCTTTATCTCTTCTCTTAACTTTGATTCATATTTCCCTTGTGGCTGACGATGTGAAATATCTTTTCGTGCCCTTGTTAGCCGTTTGTCTGTCCTCTTCAATGAAATGTCTCATGTCTCTTGCCAACTTTTAACTGAATTGTTTGGTTGGGTTTTTTTTTACTACTGAATGTCGAGGATCCTCTATACATCCTGAAAGTATATATGCAGAATCCTTTGTCTCCTGTGTTGTTTGCAAGTATTCTACCCCCATCTGTGGCTGGTCTTACAGGGTCATTTGCTGAGCAAACATGTTTCACTTTGCTGGAGTCTATCTAATTTATCTGTCTTAGGCTTATGACACTTTGGTGTTATGTCTGAGAGTCCTTCGCCAAGCTGTAGTTCCCCAAAATCATCTCGTATGTTTTTATAATTTTCTATATATGAGTATGTCCATGGTGCATGATGAGTTAATTTTTGTGAAAAGTCCAACATGTACATTGAGGTTCTCCTTCCTTCTTTTCTTTCCTTCCCTACCTTTCCCTTCCTTTTTCTTTTAACTTTTCTTTGTTTTTTTTGCGTATGAATACCTAATTACTCCAGTACCATTTGTTAAAAAGACTCCTTCCTCCATTGAATTTCTTTTGCACATTTGTCAAAAATCAGTTTGCCATCCTTGTGAGGGGCTTTTTCTTGGTTTTCCATTAATCTTTGTGACCACCCTTTGGCCAGTAGCACACAGCCTTCATTACTCTAACTGCATAATAAGTCCTGGAATAAAGTAGTGATTCCTTCCATTTCTTTCTTCTCCTTCAAGATGTTTTAGCCATTCTATTTCTTTTGCTTTCTATATCAATTTTAGAACAAGCCTGGTATGCCTGCAAACTATCTTAAGAGATTTTGATAGGAATTGCGTTATAACTACATATCATTTTGGAGAGAAATGACACTTTGACTGTGATGAATCTTCCACCCCATGAACATGGTCTGTCGCTCCATTTATTTAGCTCTCCTTTGATCGATTTCACCAACATTTTGTAATTTTCAGCATCCATGTTCTATACATCTTTTGGTGACTTATGCATGAACATTTCTTTTTTGAGAGATTGTAAATGGTATTGTACTTTAATTTTGCTTCCCACGTGTATAATGTTCGTATATAAAAATACGATTGCTTTTTATATGTTGATCTTATATTCAACTTTGCTAAACTCTTTTACTCTCTTAGAAATTGCTACAGTCTTGTTTTGTTTTTGGATATTCTTTGGTATTTTCTAGGCAGTCTATTATGCCATCTGCAAGCAAGTACAGTTTTATTACTTCCTTTCCAATCTGTATGCCTTTTATTTCCTTTTCTTGCCTTAATGTACTGCCTAGGGATTCCAGTACTGTATTGAAGAAGAGTGGTGAAGGCAGACATCTTTGTCTTGCTCCCAGTCTTACTAGGAAACATTCAGTCTTTCACCATTCATGTGATGTTAGCTGCCAGTAGTTATTACAGATATTCTTTATCAAGTTAAGGACGTTGCCCCATCCCTAGTTTTTCTGAGAGTTTTATCATCAATGGGTGTTAAATTTTCTCAAATGTTTTTACTGTACTAGTTGTTATTGCCACATGATTTTTCTGCTTTAGCCTTTTTATATTGCGAATTACATTGATTGACTTTGAGTATTGAACCAGCCAGACTTACATCTCTGGAACAGACCCTATATTCTACTTGCTAATATTTGAAGATATATTTTCATTTATATTTGTGAGGGATATTGGTCTATGGTTATAGTCATGTATCTTTTGTACTATTTTTGTCTTGTTTGGATATAGGGTAATACTAGCCTCACAACATGAGTTGAGAAATGTTCTCTTCTGTTTTCTGGAAGGGAGTATGTAAAATTAGTGTTTACTCTTTACACATTTGGAAGAATTATCCATTCAAATTCTTTGGACTGGGTTTTTTTTTTTTTCCAGGAGTTTTTATAAGCTGTTTTTAATGTTTTATTTATTTGTGAGAGAGCACAAGTTGGAGAGGAGCAGAGAGAGGGGGCAGAGGATCCGAACTGGGCTCTACGCTGAGAGCACCAAGCCCAATGCAGGGCTCGAACTCATGAATTGTCAGATCGTGACCTGAGCTGAAGTCAGACACTCAACTGACTGAGCCACCTAGGCACCCCTTCAGGAGTTTTAAAGTTGTGACTTCAGGGGCGCCTGGGTGACTCAGTCAGTTGAGCATCCGACTTCAGCTTAGATCATGACCTCATGGTTTGTGAGTTCAAGCCCCACATCGGGCTCTGTGCTGACAGCTCAGAGCCTGGAGCCTGCTTCAGATTCTGTGTCTCCCTCTCTCTCTGCCCCTCCCCTGCTGGCTCTCTCTCTCTCTGTCTCTCTCTCTCAAAAACAAAAATAAGCAGAAAAATTTTAAAAACAATTTAAATCATGACTTCAATTTCCTTAACAGTTACAGGGCCATTCAGGTTAATTTATTTCATTTGGGGTGAGCTATGGTAGCCTGTGTAATCACCCTGCTTCATCCAAGTCATAGAGTTGTCTGGAGGATTTGACTACTATCCTGTGGTGTCTGCAAGGTTTGCAGTGATACCTTCTGTTTCATTCCTGATATTAGCAATTTGTGAATTTGTGCCTTTCTCTCTCTCTCTCTTTTTTATCAGTCTTTCTAGAGATGTATCACTGTATCCGTCTTCTCAAAGAACAAACTCTTTTGTTTCATTTTCCTGTTGTCTTTCTGTTTTCAATTTTATTAATTCTCTCCTTATTTATTTTTCTCCCTTCTACTTACTTTGAGTTTATTTTTGCTTTTCTTTTTCCAGGTTCTTAAGATAGGGCCTTAGATGATTTCTGTGAAAGAGTTTCTCTTTTCTGGTGTAAGCAATTAGGCTACAAATTTCCCTCTTAGTTCTCCCTTTCTGACTCATTTTTATTCCATTCTACGTGTGTGTGTGTGTGCGTGTGTGTGTTTGTTCTCCCCTTGAGGCTTCTTTGATCTTTGGATTATTTTAAAGAACTCGATTTCTTTTCCAATAACTCCTTCGGTGAAGATTTTCAGGCACAGGAAGTTGGTTTACTATTTTTATGTATTCTATTTTATTATGTTCTTTTCAGCTGTTGATTTCATAGTAAGGGTGTGCTGGAAGGCAAGCTCATCTTTAGCCCAGAGCTTCGTCAGCTAACTTGTGTTGACATGGAAATATATGTGAGCCCCCCCCCCACACCCACACACGAATACACACACATGCCCATGATACACTTATACGAACACTGAATCGCCAGAGCTCATTTTCAAAAACAAGGCTAGGAGCAGACCCCGCGGTAAACAAGAAACATGAAAGGTAAGGTGTTTAGGAAAAAGGTATCAAGTCAGCATTGCATCTCTAAAAGAACTAGGTCAAACCAGAAACCTCCAGCGGAAATATCAGAAACATTTCAGAGTCTGGGTTGATTTCTGGTATATTGGCAATACCTGCCTTCAAAATCCATCCCCCTCCTCCACTCCCCACCATCACTGCCCCTATCATGACAGGTCAGTCATCCGGCTTCGAAAAATTAAAAGGAAACAAAGACATTACATTTAGTACAACTTTGGAATGGAAATTCCAGGAACTAACAATGTATCACGGTGAAAGAAAGCTTCATGGTGCAAAGCCATTCAGTGCAAGACAGATAATTATGCCCTTTTCGAATGGTATGTGCTAAGGGGTCATAGATAAATTGTATTTATGCAATATTTATAAACATATAAGTCTTTCTCCATCCATCTGATAACTATTTCTGTTTTCCTGTTTTTATGCTTTTACTTCTTACATTTCAATCTATCTGGAACTTTCTATGGTTGTAGCTTGAGAACAACTTTACATATCTGGCGGTGCCTAAGGTTCCTCAGCAACTGAGCCATGAAATTAGGTCTTTGGGCTCTAAACTTCAAATGCACAGTGAGGGAGGCAACTTCAAAGGTACCCAATCAGCTTAGACCAGGGTTTCTCAACCTTGGTGCTATTGCCACTTGGATAACTTCCTTTCCTGGGAGTCTATTCTGTTTGGCAGCATCCCTGGCCTCTATCTGCTAGATATTAAATGGCTTCCTCCCAGTTGTGATAACCCAAAATGCCCCCGGACATTGTAAAATTTCTCCCGATGAGAGTAACTTGTTGACACATACGCCTTCTTATCCCCTGCCCTGGATGCTGTACAAAGCCGTGATGCCTGCTGCCATGGCAGCCATTTTGCAATCATGAGGAATGATTCTTCAGAGGTGCTGAGGCTGGTACAAGAGACAGAAAGGGCCCTGGTTCTTGATGACATTGCTGAGTTGCTGCATCCACCCTGGCAGCATCTTCCTCTGGGAAATTAACAACGTGCCATGACTTAAGCCACTTTAGTTGTTACCTGCAGCCAAGAGCATCCTCGTGAATCCACGGATCACCTTATTCTTCTGCTTAAAAGCTTTCGCTTCTCCATTCAGGATGAATTTCCTTCGCTTTACCTCCCTCTCCTGCCTCATCGCCCACGGCTCCTGCCAGGACACACTTGCTCCTCGTGAGCCATAATCAGAGTCCTCTGAACCAGTCCCAAGGCTCTCTGTCTCCTGATTTCTACACACGTGGTCCCCAGATGCCACGTTCTCCCTCCTCTCCTCTCTGTTCACTCCTACTCACCTTTCCAGACATAGCCCGTGTCGTTACCTCCTGGAAGTCTTCCCTGAACCTCCATGTGGTGATATGGAAACGAGGACCCCAAGTTGTTTAACACCCCTCCATTTGAAGGAGATTACATGTTTCCTTAGGCAGGATTTGGACCTTTGCGACTTTTTTTTTTTAATGTTTTATTTATTTCTGAGAGAGAGAGACAGCATGAGCAGGGGAGGGTCAGAGAGAGAGGGAGACACAGAATCTGAAGCAGGCTCCAGGCTCTGAGCTGTCAGCACAGAGCCCGACGCGGGGCTTGAACCCACAAACCATGTGATCATCACCTAAGCCAGTCGGACGCTTAACCGACTGAGCCACCCAGGCACCCTGGACCTTTGTGACTTTTCATTCTCTGAGCACCAGAGTCGTGTGCTGATTGACTAGCTCAGGCGGCGTGTTATTCACAGACACGCAAGGTGGCTTTTTAAAGAAGTTTTTATTTAAATCCCAGGTAGTAACATTAGTTTCTAGGGTACAATATAGTGATTTGACACTTCCGTACATCATGGGGTGCTCATCGCAAGTGCCCTCCTTAATCCTTATCATTTATTAACCCATCCCCTCCATTCACCTCCCTTCTGGTAGCCCTCAGTTTGTTTGAGCAGAGGGGAAAAAGAGACAGAGAGGGAGAGAAAAAGCGAGAGAGCGTGAGGGAGACAAGGTGACTTTTGTGGTCAGGACGCACAGTGTGTGAGATGAGCTAGCCAGAACTGAAGGCACTGGGCAACCCAACTCAACCCAGGGAGAGGAAGTTGCTCATCTTTCAAGCTGCAAACCCTGACAGCTCTGCCTCTTACTCACATCCCCCGCTCCGAATCACCTGGTGGTCCAGAATGTGCACTATTGCATAAGCATCCCCTACACCTGGCATTCGCCCCCCCCTTTCCCTGGACAACCTCCACTCATCCCCCGGGTCCCCCTTTGACATCACCTCCTCTAGGAAGCCTTCCCTGCCTCTCCAAGGCTGATGTGTCCAGAGCCTGTCCTTCACATCACATTTAACCCACTGCCTCCAAAGGTCCATTTCCACATCGTTGAGCCCGCAAGTATCCCAAAGGCAGGGAATGCTTTGTTTTCTTTTTGAATACCCAGCACCTGGAATCATGCCGGGGCTGGCTGCAAAAATAAATGTTCATGGCATACTTGGGCCAGTGGCGGGGCCGAGTATTTTTTGCTCTTGTCCTTCATTCAAACATGTATTGAGATCTGCCCACGTACTGAGGGACAGCTTCCTGCCTTGCGTTTGTTTTCCTCCCGCCATCCAGGCACCCAGAGCCAGCAGCTACAGGGCACTGTAGCTGTTCGAAGTGTCTAACTCCTGTACGTGATTTCATGCTCGTTACAAGTCAGGGAGGTTGGTGTTGTAATTATCTGCAGTGCGCATAGGGAAACTGAGGCACCAAAATCACACGGCCCCTGTTTCTGGGGTCTGAGTTGGAACCCTACAGTCGGACTCCAGAGCCCATGATATTCACCCCCACACTGCCTGCCTGCCTGCCTCTGACTCACCCCGACAAACACAGAGGCCAGACCCCACCCAAAGAGCTCGTTTACATAGGACTGAGCGGGACTTAGGGTACTGCACTCATCATGAGCCCCACGTGGTGCAGTTTCCACACCGACCCCCCCACCCCCCACTACGAAAGCGTAGCTGAGCCCTGGGAGCACCAGGAAGTGGCCAAAACTCTAGCAGATCTGGAACCCGACGTGCCCGTCTCCCCGCATCACAAACACATCCTGTACTTACTCTGCTCCAAACTCCTGTGACCTCTGCCAGGAATGCTATCACCTCCTACCTGCCCGCCCCACCCACGTGCGTTTGAAGAGCCATGAGGGGGTGAGAAGAGGGTGGACTTCCTGCTCGGAATGAGCTGGCAAATGCCCCGAGCACCACCAGGGACATTCCCCACGAGGCCCCTTCCAGAGGCCCTGGAGAAGCCAAGAGCCCTGCAGCCTCTTAAGTGTCTGTTGGGTCTTCGGCACTGCCCGAAACCTTCGGAGGCTCCCTCCAGAACCATCCATGCTGTCAGAGCTCCAGTCCTCTCACTGCGGCCTGTGGCCGTCCCTCTGAAGCTCCTCACGGACAGATCCTGGGGGACTCTGGCAGGGCTTTGCTCCACCTGGGAACAGGTGCGCCCGGGGCGAGCAAGGCAATGGCAGAGTCAAGGGTGGCCCCAGTCGGCTCCCTGTGCTTCCCCGACTCTCAGTGTGAAACTGTCTTACCAGGTTCATGTGTGGTCAGATGGGCACGGCAGGCTTCAAAGGAAAAGGGCCTCAACCGGGGAGTCGGTGATTTCATCGTCACCCAAGGGTGGTGGGGGCCATACGATGATGCGGTTGGCAGCCCAGGGCAACGTGCCTCTTGGAGCTTTGCCATAGAGCAGGTGGGTCTACATGTGGGGGCTTTCCCAGCAGTGTCGTCAATGGAAGCCAAATAGAAAAGGTACCTCTCAGCAAGCCCCATCAAAGAGAAGTTTCTGGAAAGTTAACAGGACTCCTGGTGGTGAGAGTCTTCAAGGGGAACCCAAGAGTGTGGGGTGGGTGAAGGTGAGATGGAAAATCAGGCTGGGGATTTCCCCCAACCAATACCATGTACTCAAACTATCGCTGTGCAAAGCATCTCATAGAGGGAGGCCCTGGATAAGATCCATTTAATTATATCTCATACTTTAGTGGCTCAAGAACCTAGGCAGGATTTCTTTGCTTTGGTGGGGGGAGAGAGAGAATCTCCAGCAGGCTCCACACCATCAGTGAGAGCCTGATGCAGGGCTCAAAATCGAGAGTGGGGTGCTTCACTGACTGAGCCACCCAGGCACCCCATGAGCAAGGTCTCTTCTTCATGTGGTTTCCACAGAGACCCCTGAGTGTTGTTGAGCTGGTGCATGGGTCACTCTGAGCAGCTTCCCTCCCATGTCTGGTCCTCAGCAGAGAAGGCTGGACAGTTGAGCTCAGTTGGAACTCCCAGCCATCACATGTGCAGCCTCACCAGCATGGTGGCCGCATGCAGTTGGGCTTTGTAAGTAATGGTTCAGGGCTACCAATGAGGATGATCCAAGGGACCCCGTTGGAGGCAGCAAGGCTTCTTATAACCTAAAAATCCCAGAATGTCACTTCCAGTGCATTCTGTTGTTCAGGCAAGTCACCAAGACCAGCCCCCATGCAAGGAGGTGCGTTAGACTTCACCTCTCAATGGAAAGAGCAGTAAAACATTTTCAGCCATATTTAACCTCACATATTACAAGAGTTAGGAAGCACTTGCTAGGCTCATAGTGGGGATTTTTTTACTCCACACGTTTGTTGGGTTCCTAGTATGTTCTGGGCACTGTTCTGGGACCTAGAGAGATAGAGACATGATCAATACAGAGAATGGCCCCTGTCCTCATGGAGGCTATAGTCTGGAACAAAGTCTAAGAAATAGTTACATGGTGCCTAACATGTAGTAAATGTTGGCTACTCGTATTGTGATGAACAAAGAAGTCACTGTTGGAAAAAAATGTTACCGCAAATGGGGAAATGCCTTGGGACCAAAAGAAAACAATCAACAAAGAGCCGGACATTTGCAAGAGGGTGAAGCCTGAGCCAAGGAGGGGTGGTAATGACTGGGACAGAAGGAGGCGAGAAAGCCTGCATGCAAATGGAAGCAGCGTGTGTGGTGGGGTGCAGTGGGCCAGTGCAAGCATCACCGAAGGAGGCTGGCCTGGGATGGATCGCCCAAGGCTCTGAATGGGGACGGTCACCCTCGTCCCACCGGGTCCACCTTCTGCCGTCCACCTGCATGGGCTGCATCAACAGCCCCTCTAGCCCCCTTGCTGGCACAGGGGAAGGCTCCAGCAGAAGTTTGGTGGAGTGGGAGGGGAGGAGAAAGAGGCTGGAGTATTTACTCCGCTGGTCCCCTCCCTGCTGGGCAAGGAGTGGAAGGGATTACTTCCTCTGCCGAAGGCCACATCCCCTGTGAAGCTGCCAGCCCTCTCCTAGGGCTCTAGGCCCCCCCGGGCCTTCAGTGGCTCTTCCTCCTGTGCCTTCCGTCCTGAGATTGGTGGCCGTTTCCCACTACTGCTAGAACAGGAATACTTCACCACTGCCGTTTGCCTTCCTTACACTCTGCCCACACCTTTGGGAAATTCCTTTCCTCGAATTGTCCTCAGTCACCCTGTCGAGAGGGCCATGTGTCTCTTACCGGGATGACCCTGAATGATAGCACTCTACCAACTAGGACAGGACCTGGGGGCTCTACCTCAGGAACAGTTCCACCCAGCGGTATGCTGGTAAATTTTAACAACCTGCTCTCCAGAGGAAAAAGCCCTGGTTTGTGGTGTTTGTCAACTTCTGAGGTGTAAATACTTTCACCAGGGCTGATTTCAAGCTACCCTCATGACAGCAACCAGCCCGTAAAATTCCTAAAAACGTAGTGCAAGCCGATAAGAACCAGCCCTGTCATACCTCTGCCCAGATCAAAGGCCAGCTCTGGGTCTGCTTCTCCACCACCAAGCCACCCCAGCCAGACACAGGCTGGAAGTTCCAAATGAGAGATGGAGGGGTGGGGGGTTGGGGGGAGTTTCTGGACATCGTCAGCCTCCTCATCCTGCCCCTTAACCCAGGACTCTCTTCCTCCTGAGAGAAGAGAAAAGAGATCCTCAGATGGCCCTTGAGTTCCTGCCCTCTTGGAATTTCTAAAGCAGAGTAAGGATTAAATGTCCAAGAGGTTTATTGGGGGAAATGCCTGAAAGGCTAAAGGGAGTGGGAGCAGGGGTCGGCTGGGAGAGCCCTTAGGCCACGATGCACATACTTCCACCAGGAGACACAACGGTGATTCCATTGACCCGGAAGTTGAGGCGACCACCTGGCCACTTTGGGAACCCCTTACCTCTGTATCACCCAACAGGCAAAGAAGGGAGTCACTGAGCTGGCTGGGTGATTCATCCTGACCACCAAGAGGAAGCTGATCTGCTACTATACAGGAGAAGAAGGAAAGAATGTGTCTGGAGTACAGGAGCCCCTTCGGGGGTCTCCTACCATGTATCACCATGTCCTGTGATTCAAGTCAGCGGGAAAACACAACAACTTTCAACGAGTTTCAAGCAGAAACACTAATGGTCCAGGTTTTGGGTATGAAGATGCGGATCACCCACCAGACAAAGAACCATGACCCACTGAGGGGCTTGCTGAGGGCAAAGGGAATATGGAACAGGCCGTGGAAGAAGGTAGTTGTAGATAACAAGCTATGACCATGTGACCAGATACAGACATGAGAACGGTCATTATTACGAGTATCTCTTCCTTATTTTGTTATGAATGTGTGTATACATATATATTAAGCAAATATTTGTGTTTTCTTCCCTCTCTTATTCTCTTTTGACACAAAGTGTATTAATAATAATTAACTGTACATCACATTTTCAAGTGTATCAAGGCAAAGAACAAATATCACCCAGAGACTTTGAACCTGTGTGGGGAGAGGGTTGGCACATGTGCCATTGTATGCACGATGGTTGTATCACGTCTGGTAGAAGTGCAACTTTATTATTGTCAATGCATGCATGTTTGCTATTATAAATGTATGTATTAATAAACGTACAATATACCTTACACATATACCTCGAAACTAAAAGTGAGACCAAAGAAAGAAAGCTAGGAGGGGACATTGGTCGTGAGTATTCAGGCCTCAGCCAAGTGGAAGTGAAAAATGGCCAAGTGCTCTTTCTTCTCTTTGGTAGAAGTAGGAAATGTAACCTGTAAACTCATGTTCCATAGAAGTGACAGTGAGAGTCCTTGACTTCTGTCTCCAAATCTGGAAATCAGGGAAGGAAGGTTTTCTTTCTGAAATCAACTAGCAAACTTGCCATGTATAGGAAGGGGTCCATGGGGCTGGAACCAAGGGCTGCCTATAAATAGCAGGACCGGGTGTTTGGGTACCCATTTCACCTTCCAAGCAAAATGGACAACCAGGTGCAATGCTCAAAATTCTGCTCACCGAAAGGATTTCGCTCCATCTATGTCACTCAGGAATGTCCCAGAGAAGGATGCTACCTCTTGTGAGTGGTACCTGCATGTCATGAATAACCAAAGAAAAGGCAGGGGAATTTAGAGTTCTATACCCTCAGCTTCCTTGAGATCTTCCTGTATATCCCTATTCCAGTCTTCAGAATCCCATTCCATCCCAACCAATGCTCTCCTTTAACAAAAGATACCTTGCTATACTGTGGACTTGATTTACATTGCAATTCAATCACTTGTAGGTTGAGAGCTGGTCTAGTGTTCAGAAATCTCAGCCCTGGGGCTGTAGGAAATGGGGTTTCTTTAAGGACAGAGAAGTTTTTGGGTCATTTATGCAGAACTTGACCTGGCAACTGGAAGCCCGGAGTTCATCCTTTTCTTTGTCCCCTTTCTCATTATACACCCTAGTTTGGCTAAAATGTCCCAAGATACCAAATACATGAACACCCAGAACTTTACCTGTATAAGTATTGGATTAATAATCTACGTTAGCAATGTTTCGTGCATCTCTACCACCACATCAGGCAATGCCCTCTTTGCCGCTGAAGATAGAGTCATCAATGTCTTTAATCATATTGAAGAACCAATTTTGGAAAACCCAGTGCCAATTCAGAAAACTCTTCCCTAAGATTCTCTTCTTTGACAACAACTGCTATTATCAAAATCTGTATATAAGTCAGGGTTCTACCAGAAGGATAGAGGAGATAGATAGATGGATAGATAGGTGGATAGATAGATAGATAGATAGATAGATAGATAGATAGATAGATAGATAGACTTATTGCAAGAAATTGTCTCACAGAATTCCAGGTATAGACCAGGCAAGCACAGCCCCACTGGAAAGGCCATCAGGTAATCACAGGTGGGAGACTCCAGCAGACGGTAACTTTCCAGCCCACAGGCCAGGTCTCTTCTTCCTCAGGGAAGTTTTAGTCCTCCTTTCAGATCTTTCAACTGATTGGACAGGGCCCATCAGATATATCAAGGATTATCTCCTTTGTACAAGTCAAACTACCGTAGGTGTTAATTACACTTATATCCCCTAGATTAGTGTTTGACGGAGTAACTAGGTACTACCACCTAGCTAAGCCAACACATAACACTGACCATCATGAGGTATAATTAAAGTACAATAACGCATACATGTTTAGAGTGTACTATTTGTTCCTTTCGACACATGCATAAACTCATGAAACTATCACCAAAGTCAAGATAGCAAAGTTTTTACCGCCCCGTAAGTTTCCTTGTTTCCCTCTGTAATCGGACTCTTCCTCCATCCCCATTCCAGGCAACACTGATCTTCTATCCCTGTAGATGAGTCTGCGGGTTTTGGTTTTTTTTTTACACCTTTATATAAATAGAATCACACAGGGTGTTCTGTTCCTCACTTCTTTCCCTCGGCATCATCATGTTGTGATTCATCGGTGGCGCACCCTGGGTTAATCATCTGATCCTTTGTATTGCTAAGGGCATTCCACTGTATGGACATTCCTATCTGTTTATCCACCCCCCTGATGACAGATGCCCGGGCTACTCCACGGTTGGCACTATGACAAATAAAGTGGCTAATGATCACTTATGAACAAACGTTTGCAGGGACGCTGTTTGTGGTTCTCTTGAGTAAATACCTAGGAATGGAATAACTGGGACATGTAGGTGTACAGGTGTTTAACCTTTTCTAGAAACTGCCAGGCTGTTTTCCAGAATGGTCGTGCTTCAAGTTTTAAAGCTGTCACCAAGTAGTCTTTCGTTTGTTATGTGGGTCCAAAATTTTGTATGAAAAGAAAAATTGGTGTTGGAATCTCACAGTGCTAGTCTGGCGTATATAAAGAGGGCTGTGCCTGCGGCAGCATTTCTGCAGCAGCTGGAGGATGAGTGGAGGGGGGCTGTCCACCCCAGCCCGTGGAGCCAGGTACTGTGACACGTCCCCATGCCTGACCTTATACGGCAGAGTGACTCTCCTTAAACCAAGCCATCCCTCCTCCCCCCCCTGAAACCTGAGACCTTGGAGTCAGACAAGCTGGGATGAAGCCCACTCAGCTACTGTTTTCTTGCTCTTTGACTGTGGGTGAGTGACTTAACATCCGGGCACTTCTGCTGTGCCTTCCCCAGGGTATCATATCTGGAGGCACATGTTGTCCCCCTGCCCCTTGTTGGGGATGTTAAATTTGATCATTTGGTCAAGGTGTTGTCTGATTTCTATGCTATGTAGTTACTATCGTTTCCTTTGTAACCAATGAGTAGTCTGTGTGGAGACATTTTAGAAATATGCAAATAACCGACTGGGTGACTTAGTCGGTTAAGCATCTGACTCTTGATTTCAGTTCAGGTCATGATCTCACGATTCATGAGTTCAAGCCCCACATCTGGCTGTGCTCTCTCTCTCTGTCTCTCCCTTTCTCCTTCTCTCTGTCTCTCAAAATTAAATAAACATTAAAAAAATAACATTATAGAAAAAAAAGAACCATGCAAATATATCGCCCCTTATCAAAAATTCCCACGCCTAGAGTTCACACCCATTGGAGGCTCCTGCCTGAACCAGCCTCCTCTGTGATGGTTGCACAGCGATTTTCCAACCCCAGATCTGCCTCCACATTTACCTACTGGCCTTTCCCCTCAAGCAGAGCCCTACCCGCTCACCTATTTATTTATTATTACTATGGAGTTGTGGATTCTTATTGTTTTCAACATATATCTTTGATTGTAATCTATGATCTACAGGGACTCTTGTGATGCTATTACCTATTCAATAATAATAATATAATAAAAGTAATATTTGAGGCCCTACTGTACAGAGACCCACTGTGATTCCATGGAGTTGTGTCTTCCTGTAACTCTCGAAGCGAAGACTATCTAATTTGCTCCCGTAGATCTAACTCTGCCCTAGACTCTGGCACAGCTAGAGAAACCCCAAGCTCTCCAGCCTAAGTTTCAAATAAGATCATGCTAACCTCGAAGTCCAGATTACGATGGCCCTAGCTCACTCTTCCCACTGACAGGACCTGGGCACTTGTCCCTCCCATTCCCGAAGCCTACTTCAGTTAACGACGAGGGGCCCGAAATGGTCTCTGGTGTTGTCATCCACAGGCTGTGGTGTCTTTCCCTTGGAAACCCTCCATGAGATCCTTGGTCTCTGAGGCGACTCAAGGTGGCCCTCCTCGCTTCCATGACTGAAGATGTCCCCTGGGGATGGACCACCCAGTGAGGCCAGCATGGATCTCCAAGGGCCCCCAAAGGTGCAAGACCCTTAATGCACATCTGCTAATGCGGGTCTCAAGTGTATGGGCTCAAACAGAATCATCTATCTTGCTGCACTCGGTCCAATGAGATTGTGAGACCCAGGAGATTTAGAATCAGCAGTTCCTGTTACAGCAATTAATTCCTGCCAAAGGCCCTGCTCTGATGCTGATGCCTCCGGGGCTAGTCTCTGCCCTGAATCCCACTTCCCCACAGAGGGATCCAGACCCGAACGCAGTTACCAGGCCCCTGTCTACATGGTGCTGTACCCAAGACTGGACTTCCCCTTCTTCGTGTCAAACCTGCATGAGGCTGGAACTCAGTTCCACCTTTGTGCGACCTGCCTAGTGTTTCAGGACTTTGTGTTTAAATCAAGACCATGAATTCTTTTTCACAACGAAACCAAACATGAGGAAATGTGAGTACCTTAGTTTCAAACTGCATCTTCATATTTAGGGAATAAACACTTGTTGAACACTTTCCATATGAGCCCCCTCAGTCATTACCTGCCTTGGGAAAGAACAATCACACACATACACACACACACACACACACACACACACACACGCAACTGGCCAATGAAGTTGTGGAATAAAATGCCCAACTAAAAATAATATAATATTTGAATCAAAACAACATGATACTTTAAAAAAATTTTTTTAGTGTTTATTTTATTTGAGAGAGACACACAGAGCATGAGTGAGGGAGGGGCAGAGAGATGGAGACACAGAACACGAAGCAGGCTCTAGGCTCTGAGCTGTCAGCACAGAGCCCGTTGCAGGGCTCAAGCTCACAAACTGTGACATCATGACCTGAGTTGAAATCAGACACTTAACCAACTAAGCCACCCAGGTGCTCCAAAACAATATGATACTTCTATGATACTTCAGAATGACTAAAACTGTTAAAGCTAGTAACATCTGATTTTGACCAGGTGCATGGAAATGGAGATACTTGTACACTATTGTGCAAATGTAAATAAACACAACCACAATAGAGGGCAATCTGACAATATGCACAGAAATGTAAAATTCACATACATTTTCATGTGCAAAAAGGTAAGATTCACATATGACCCAGAAATCCACCACTTCTAAAAATCCATCCTATAGAAATATCAATACCAGTACATTAAAGATATATATATATATACACACATATATATATGTACATTGATGTTCCTGTGTTGTTGCGGTAATTTGAAAATTTGGCAGCAAACTGAGTGTCTGTTTGGACACCTTTCCTGTTTCTTTGGGTAGAGAAATAAGTAAAGTATGACACCACAATGCAGCTAAAAAGAATAAATAGGCTTGGAAAGATGTTTGTGGCATTTTGTTTAAAGGAAAAAGGATAAATGTGATCCTATTTTTGTAGAGAAAATCAACAAAACTCAAGCTGGTTCTTTAAAAATTTGATAAAATCAATAAGCTTCTAATCACATTAAGAAAAAGATAGAGGATTCAAATTACTATTAGCAGAAATGAAAAATGAAACATCACTACAAACTCTATCAGCATTAAAAGGATAATAGGGGAATATTCGGAACAATGCTATGCCCACAAATTTGATAACCTATGGACCAATTCTTTCAAACACTTAATCTGTCAAACCTTACACAAGAAGAAACAGACAATGCGAACAGGCTTATATCTAGTAAGAAATTGAATCCATAATTAATAACTTTCCAAAACAGAAATCCCAGACCCAGATGGGTCCGTGGGTGAATTCTACCAAACCTTTAAAGAAGAAATTACATCAGTTCTCTACAATCTCTTTGAGAGGGGGGAAGCAGAGGGAATATTCTTAACTCATTCTGTGAAGCCAGTATTACTCTAATATAATCGAGCACAAGAGTAAAAAATGTACACATAAATATGTCTTCATCAAAATTAAAACTTTTGTGTGTGAAACAAAAAAGTAGTCACAAAATGGGGAAAGTTATTTACAAATCATATATCTGGTAAGACTCTAGTATCCAGAATATTTAAATAATGCTTACAATATAATAATAAAAAGTCAACTAACCCAAATTTTAAAAAGGAAATATTCAGGGGCGCCTGGGTGACTCAGTCAGCTAAGCGTCCTACTCTTGATTTCGGCTCAGGTCATGATCTCACAGTTCGTGGGATTGAGCCCAGAGTCACGCTCTGTGCTGCCAGCATGGAGCCTGCTTCGGATTCTCTCTCACCCTCTCTCTCTGCCCTTCCCCACTCATGCGTTTCTGAGCTCTCTCTCTCTCTCAAAATAAATAAATATTTTTTAAAAGGCAAAGTTTCTGTTTTCTAATGTTTATTTAATTTATTATTGAGAGAAATGGAGAGGGAGAGAGAGTGCACACACAAGTGGGGGAGGGGCAGAGAGAGACAAAGACAGACAATCCAAATCAGGCTCCAGACTCCGAGTTGTCAGCACACAGCCAGACACAGGGCTGACACAGGGCTCACATAAACTGTGGGATCATGACCTGAGCTGAAGTTGGATGCTCAACTGACTGAGCCACCCAGGCACCCCCGAAGAGGCATATGCTCTGAATAGATACTTCCAACAAGATACCCACCAGAGCAATAAGCACATGACAAGATACTTAACATTGTTATCCATTTAAGAAACATAAATCAAAATCATGGTGATCTACCTTATAATTTACAAAACTTTCATACCCTATAATTTACAAAAACAAAACTAGCCAGTGTCAGTGAAGATATGGAGAAACTGGTACCCTCACGCATTACTGGTGGGACAGTAAAATGGTGCAGGTCTGTGGAAAACAGGCTGGCAGTTTCTCAGAAAGTTAAACATGACCTACCCTACAACCCAGCAATTCCATTCAAGAGAGCTGAAAATATACATCCACACAAAAACCTGTACATGAATGTTCAGAGCAGCATTGTTCATAACAGCCAAAAAGTAGAAACAACCCAAATGTCCTCCAATGAATGGGCCGATGAAATGTGGTTTATCCACACAATGGGATAGTACTCAACCACAGAACTGAATGAAGTAGTGCTACATGCCACGGTATGGATAGACCTTCAAAGCATTTCATATATACTAAGTGAAAGAGGCCAGTCACCGAAGGTCACGTATTATATGATTTCACTTAGTTGAAATGTCCAGAACAGGCAAAACCATAAAGACAAAGTAGATTAGAGTGGTTTGCCAGAGATGGAGGGAAGCAGGGAATGGGATTCACCGCTGACAAGTATGAAATTTCTTTTGAGGGGCTCAGGAAATGTTTCGGAGTTGGACAGCAACAACAGCTTGTAAATATAGTGAAATAGGCTGCAAACGACTGAATCCTGCCATTTAAAATGGGATACTTTAGGGACGCCTGGGTGACTCAGTCGGTCAAGTGTCCAACTTTGGCTCAGGTCATGATCTCACAGTTCATGGAGCCTCCTTCAGATTCTCTGTCTCCTTCTTTCTCTGCTCCTCCCCTACTTGTGCTCTGTCTCACTCTGTTTCTCAAAAATAAATAAATGTAAAAAATGTTTTAAATAGTAAATCTTATGTTACATGAATTTCATCTCAACTTAAAACTCATTGTCATAATGATACATGACTGGTATATAAATAAAATATAATTTCGGCTAAAATACAGATACAACTTTTTTTTAAAGTATGCCAGTTGATTTTTAAATTTTTTTGTTTATTTATTTATTTATTTTTTACAAATAGTTTATTGTCAAGTTGGTTTCCATATAACACCCAGTGCTCATCCCCACAAGTGCCCTCCTTCATGCCCATCTCCCCCCTCCCCCCCCACACCCATCAGTCCTCAGTTTGTTCTCAGCACCCAAGAGTCTCTCATGGTTTGCCTCTCTCCCTCTCCCCCACTATTTCCCTCCTTCTTCTCCCCCACGGTCCTCCATTAAGTTCCTCCTAATCCTCCTATACCTGCAGACATATAATATTTGTCCTTCTCTGCCTGACTTATTTCGCTCAGCATAATACCCTCAAGGTCCATCCATGTTGCTACACATGGCCAGATTTCATTCTTTCTCATTGCCATGTAGTATTCCATCGTATAGTTAAACCACATCTTCTTGATCCCTTCGTCCGTCGATGGACACTTAGGCTCTTTCCATGTTTTGGCTATTATTGAGAGTGCTGCTATGAACATTGGGGTACATGTGCCCCTATGCATCAGCACTCCTGTATCCCTTGGGTAAATTTCTAGCAGTGCTACTGCTGGTCATAGGGGAGTTCTATTGTTAATTTTTTGAGGAACCTCCACACTGTTTTCCACAGGGGCTACACCAGTTTACATTCCCACCAACAGTGTAGGAGGGTGCCCATTTCTCCACATCCTCGCCAGCATCTAGAGTTCTCTGATTTGCTCATTTTAGCCACTCTGACGGGTGTGAGGTGGTACCTAAGTGTGGTTTTGATTTGTATTTCCCTGATGAGGAGGGACTCTGAGCATCGTTTCATGTGTCTGTTGGCCATCTGGATGTCCTCTTTGGAGAAGTGTCTGTTCATATCTTCTGCCCATTTCTTCACTGGGTTGTTTGTTTTTTGAGTGGGGAGTTTGGTGAGTTCCTTATAGATTTTGGATATTAACCCTTTATCTGATATGTCATTTGCAACTATCTTTTCCCATTCCATCGGTTGTCTATTAGTCTTATGGATTGTCTCCTTTGCCATG